>NC_046234.1:10746043-11076482 GCF_009819885.2 Catharus ustulatus
ATTTTAATTGAAGAGTCTAAGATTCCTCCTCTCAGAGGTACCAGTCTGTTCTAAATACTTTACAAATTCCTTCTGGGCATTTAACAAAGTGTTTCTTTCATAGCCTGTGTAAACCACAGGTACCATGTTTAAACAGACTTAAATGGTTTAGCAATCTAAGTCCCATTGATTTTCATAGTCAGTGTGCTTATGTGACTCTGGATAATATTCCCTCTATTGTTAAATAAAGACGATTTGAAAACCGTCCCCATAGAAATCATCTTTTCCTATCGATTTACCAGACCCCAGATGCAGTCTTTGAAGTTGTGAGGCAGTAAAACGTAACAAGAAATTATGAAAAAAATAAGAGAGCTGGGAAATGAGAGCACAGCAAGTCTTGTGGCAAGTAAAGACAGGCAGAGAAATGTTGAAGTGGTGCCTTTCCTTCGTGCTCCTGCAGCAGGTCCCTCATCAGCTGGAAATAATTGACAGCAAAAGCAGGTTGGCAGGGAGACTGTCTGAGCCAAGATCCTGCAGAACTGGTGGCCTCAGACCTCTGAGCTGCATCTGTAAATGTGCCACAGCTGCTTACCCAGCCCAGGGTAGAAAACAGCAGCCATTAGGCTGTAAAACTAATTTATTTGGGTTTTTCACCGGGGACCAGTGAATGCAAAGAGCAATATTTTTTAAGTCTAGTGCAGGATTGCTACAGCTGAACTGTAAAATTCTGGATTTTGTACAATGCAGCATCAGAAGCAGGGGACACAAAGGGTCCTCCAGCATGGGATGAGGCTGTAATCCCACTGTAGGGAGGGGTTCCCTAGTGTCAAACCACAGGACCCAAACTGTGTCGCTGTGTGCCATTAAGAAAGGAGCAAAGCTGATGAGGGGAGCTGACAGTGTCAGTGTCAACAAAAGGAAGTGTCCAGAGTGAGAGCAAATTGACAGAAAATTATGAAAAAATATCCATGATTGTCAATGCAAAAAAAATAGAGAAAAATATATGTAGTGAGACATCCTGTGAAGAGTTCAGGGAAGCAGAAGCAGCCTTGTAAAGTACCAGCTCACTCCTAATAGCCTGCCTGTGTGAGTTCCTCCTTGGAGTCACTTCTTTTTCAGGAGGAAGTAGAAAGAAAGGTGTAGGCAGGAAGAGAAAAAAATGCTATTTAGAAGGACGTTGTGGTGAGTAAAAGGGTTTGGCCTGGAAACAACATCTGAAGTGAGTATAGAGGACCCATGGGAATGCATGAAGCTGTGTCAGGGGAGACATTGGTTGGATATTAGGAAAAGGTTCTTCACCTAGAGGGTGGTCAGGCACTACAACAGGGAAGTGTTGATAGCCCAGCAGAGTTCAAGGAGCATTTGGATAATGTCCTCAGGCACATGGTGTGATTTTTGGGGCTGTGCTGTGCAAGGTCAGGAGTTGGACTCAATACATGCAGGTCCTTCCCTCTTAGGATATTCTGTGACTCTTAAGATAAATAAAAGGAGATTAAAAAAAGGAAGTGAGCATCAAAAGAGAAATACAAAAGAGGCCATGAGCAGATGTGCAAGTGCATATCATAGAGCTGAAGAGAGGCAGAGATATCATAAACAGAATTGCTTGAAGCTGAGCAGCACAGATAGGAAGTAATCCATCAGTCAGGACTATCAGAAAAATTTTGGCAGGAATTTCATGCTACTACATGAAATTTAATCAAAATAAACAAGGAAGGCATGGCAAGAAATCAAAGTAATGGTGAAGCCTTTCTAGGGATTTGTGCAGCTTCTTTTAATCCATGATAAATAAGACTTATCCCAGTGAAAATTACCCCCACAACCAAACAGTTAAGCTCTTGAAACTGGCATTTGCAGACAAGGATAAATTTTTCACTCTTTACTTGTCTTACTTTGATATGAAGGGTATCAATTGTTTGTTTAAAATAGTACTGAAAATGGCTCAGCCATCAAATGTCATGCAAAATGTGCACAAAGTTTTTTCCATATGCTCAAAACCAAAAGTGAAGCAGTGTTCTTCCCAAACTAACCCGTGGATGTGTGTATATCTTCAGGCACATATGGCTAAGTATATGTATGGAGTCTCCTAGCAGTGCCATTGGGCAAAAAACTCATGCTATAAATTTAGTTGTCAAGCTTTGCTGTGGGAAAAAGGAGTGGGTTTGTGTGGCAAGGTTTGCATTAGCAGGGGGGCTGCAGGGATGGCTTCTGTGAGAAGCCCCCTTGTCCAGTGGATCCAAGGCCAGCTGGCACCAAGAGGAACCCAGTGCTGGCCAAGGCAGTGGTAACACCCTGGGATAATGCTTCTAAGAAGGAGAAAAAAGCCTCCTCAAGAGAGAATATGTGAGAGGAACAGCTCTGCAGATAACCAGGTCAATGAAGGAGGAGGAGATGCTCTAGGTGCTGGAGCAGAGGTCCTTTTCAGTCTGTGTTGCAATCCATGGTGAGATCTCCTGGTGAAAATTAATTTAAACTAAAGTCACTTTAGTGCAATTTGTGTTTTCCAGAACACTTGACATGAAAAAATGTATTCAGAAAGCCAGACTGGTGGGTGTTAATTTTGCACTTCTCAAATCAGAGATGGATTATTAGATATAGCTGGAGTCTTTATGTGGACAGTTAAATACTGAATTCCCAGAAAAGCCAACATTTTAATACTTACATGCAAAAATTCTCACTGTTCAAGGGTTCACTTGTTTGGTCAGTGATTTCTATTGCATGTACTCAGCTTCCTATGAACTAAACCAGAACTGTCACCTGAAAATTTCGGTCTGTGAAGAGTAAACAAACCCTGGCTCATTGTTTATAGTGGGATAAAGAAAAGAAAAAGAAAAAGGAAAAAAAAGGGAAAAAAAAGAAAAAGGAAAAGGAAAAGGGAAAAAAAAAAGAAAAAGAAAAAGGAAAAAGAAAAAAAGAAAAATAAAGAGAAAAAAAGAAAAAGAAAAAGAAGACAAAAAAAAGAAATAAAAAGAAAAAAGGAGCCCCATTGAATATAAGAAAAAATGCTTGGAATTGGCCCAATTTTGAGTTACAAAAAACATATTCATATATGGAAAAGGACTTTTTTACACAGACTTGTGAAGTACTGCTTCAAATTTAAAGATGTATTAACCAATTTCGTATTCTAACTCTAACTGAGGTTTTGTTTGGAAAAACTTTGTAGTAGGCACAGTGGTATCAGTTGAAAATCGAGGTGCTTCTCTGTAATAAGTTTATTGCCTCTGAATGAAGCACAACTGATGGTTTGGTCACAGAAGCTGCCAGAGGGCAGCTTGCTTTAACGAGAAGTAAACAACCAGTGACTTTTCAAGGTAAGAGTGAACCTGAGGGTGCAGTTACACTTCATCTTAAGCTGATTTAGGTGATTCGTTTTTTGCCAGCAAACTGTCCTGAACCCGCTCTCTGTTGGAACACATAAACTGGCATTGCTGCTGCAGACTGCACTGGGAGAAAGGGATGGAGACAGCAGCAGTCCCATTTTACATCAGTTTAAGATGTCATGAAGTTAATCCTGACAAGAACAGTGCAGATTATTTCTAAATCTGTGAAATTCTTGTTCAGATTAGGAATGCTCAGGGATTTGTGTTATTGTGTATGTTTGATTTTAATTGGGCTATTTCACCTTTTTTCCCCCTCCAGTTTCACCAGCATAAGCTTGCAGTGTACAGCAGCTGGTTTTTATGCTGCAATCTCCAGACAGGTGTATGCTACCTTTAATATTTCAGATGAAATTTAACCACAGATACATCCACGACTGCTTTAAACCACAGAAGGGAAGCTGTAGGAATAACCTTCAGTTAGCTTTGCAGAGCACAGAGCTGGCCAGCAGTTCTGTTGTAGTAACAAAAATTATTTTGATGTTTCTAACTAAAATTTTATTTATTTTTACCTCACTGCAGCTAGTTTTACAGATGTGAGCAGTATGAAAGCAAATATGCTTGTAGTTAACAGCTGTTAAGCTTTAGGCACATTGCTTCAAGTGAAATGTGCAGCTGCATAAGTTTCTTCTATCTCAGTAAGCCAAATCAGCCTCAAATAAACCAGAGAAAAAGTTGTTTAGGCCCAAACCAGTCCCTGTTTGTCTGCAGGACACCAGACATACCTTCACAGTGGGAGGAATTCACATTATTTGCTGGGCAAAGGCAATGTAGCTGGTCCACAAAAGAAAACCAGCTATCAAAACATAGCAGGTGCTAGGCAAGGTCATTGTGGTAAAATAGATGGTTTTGTCCCAGATTTTTAATTGTGAATAATGTAGTTACAATTAGTCAAAGATTATTTTTACAGCAATGCCATCTGTGGAAGCCCTTAAAGTTGACGGTGTGTATTTGCCATTAAAACTTATCCATCTACTTTGGTAGAAACAGCAATTATTCTGCATTAAAAGATGCATTGCAAACGTGTTTTTTTTCCAAGCCTCCTGGAGAAAGCCATGTAGAGATTTTTCTGTTGAGGGAAGAGGTTTATTTGGTGTCCCAGTGAACTCTCAGCTGAAACAAGAGCTAACAGTGGTGTGCAAGCCAGCCTGAGAGCAGTGGGTGGAGCCCAGGCAGTCATAGGTGCACAGAAATTAGCTCTGTTATGGGAGGAATCTGTTTCCAACTGCTTCACTACATTTAGCATCATTTGGAAAGACTTGACCACCTGGTTCAGAAGAAATCTTGAGCCCAGCAGCATTAGTGTTAATGCCAGTAATGATGCTGGGCACAAGGAGGAATTGGATTGCTCTGTGAACCTTTGTAATTGTGTGGTAACCACACAGGATGAGACATGGCAGCCACAGTGCCCTCACATTACCAAAACACCAGTTACCTAACCAGCAATGCACTTCTGGAAATAAGATTATTCAGGAAATACTGCTGCTTGAGAATGGGGGAGAGATTTGGCGTCCAGCCTGGCTGCCGAGCTGACCCCAGGCAAGCAGGTGGCTGGTGATGGCCACACACTCCACCATATGGTATTCCTCAGTGCTGAGCATTGCAATAGCATCAGCAGTCTCTACATTCATAGTGCTTTTAATTAGCACAGTGGAAAAATGAGCAAAACCAGCATCAAAATCAGTAAGTGAAATAGGAAAAGCTTCTGTGACATATAAAGCATATAAAACATTTACATTTTAGACTGGTAATTATTGTCTTCTGATGATTGAGATATTTAGACCAGAAAAATTCCACTCAGATAAAAGCAGCCATCTCTTCATGAAGGGTAACAAGAAAAGCATCCTGAGACACACAGCAATATGATCTCTTGCAATCTCAGGGGCTCAGTTGTTTTCTGACCTTTCCAGAGACAACCTGGAGTCCAAATCCTCCGCTGGCCATGAGCAGGGGAGAGGGACGAGCCTGCTCTGTTGCTGTTTCCCAGTTCAGCAATCCTGTGCTGCCTCTCTCAGCAGAAGTAGTTTGAAGCTCTGGCCAGCACATGCTGTAATCAGCACCCTGTGTACTGGTTGCCTTTCAGGTTGACAGACAGCCCCACTTTTAATTTGAACCATGTTTAATTCCTGCAGATCACAATGCTAAAGGTATCAGATGAGTGAGGTCATTCTTCAGCTATTTTCTCCAGCTTGGTTTGAAACTTCCTTTGTTCGGCAATCTCACCTGCACAGAGAAAGGCAAAATGCTACCCTTAAGTGTGACAAATTTACTTAATCCATGACGGAAATAATGAGTTCACAAAGCAAAATCATTATAAATAATTAGGCTTGGCTACATTATCATACAAAGTAAGATATATAGGTGTATTATTATGTTACAAAGTGTTGGGCTTGTATTTCTTGTGGCATATAAGTCTTATTAACGTTTCTTGCTTAGTAAATAAATAGTGGAAATGTGTCCTATTCTTCTGGTATGTCATTTTCCTTTTGTGCTAACGGGCAATTAAAGTGTTACGACATTGACAACCTCTCACTGTTTTCTACTCTGCCAGCATTGACTGCAACCTTGAAACAATAACATTCAGACCTAGAAAATTTTCTGGCTGATGTTGCATGACATGAAGTGTGTTTTTATTTGCATGACTGCATAGGTATAATAAAGTTCCCACTTTAATGGACTTGTGCAAATACCTCTCAGAGGGTGCTAAATTGCTTTTCAAATCAAATTTTGGTCCACACTGGAGTGGGACCTCAGAAAAGAGTATGCTTGTTGAAATTTGTTCCAAACCTAATTAAAGGTACTAGAGAAGCAATGCTGAGAGAATCTTCCAAGTGTCTTGATTGTGTGATCATAGATGGTTGAATAAAACTGCCATACTGCCTTAATCATTCTTTTTCCTGGTTTTTTTTTCATGCCTTCTCCTTAATATTTTTTCCAGGTGCGGTTAGAGTGGCCAACAGACCTCACAGTGAACCCTCTGGACAATTCCCTGTACGTCCTGGACAACAACATTGTCCTGCAGATCTCTGAGAACAGGCGTGTGCGGATCATTGCGGGGCGCCCCATTCACTGCCAGGTGCCCGGCATCGACCATTTCCTGGTGAGCAAGGTGGCCATCCATTCCACCCTGGAGTCAGCCAGGGCCATCGCCGTGTCCCACAGCGGCATCCTCTACATCGCAGAGACGGATGAAAGGAAAATCAACCGTATCCAGCAGGTCACAACCAATGGGGAAATCTCTATCATTGCTGGAGCCCCATCAGATTGTGACTGCAAGATTGATCCTAATTGTGATTGTTTTTCAGGTAAGGAGATGCTTGTTATTTCCTGTTTGTTATCTGTTGAGATTGTCTGATAAAGCTGCAGATCAGCAAAGTAACAAGGGGAAGGAGAGACAAGCAGTGATTCAGTTTCCTTGGAAAGCCCAAAACCTTATCAGCAGATCTTTGTGAATTTAATCCATTGAATTCTGAGTCTTCCGTTGCCACTGGAGGAGTTTCAGGATGGTCCTAGCTTTTTCTCTTTTGATACAGTGATTATACCCTGTTCAGAATTAGTTCCAAGTCTGCCTTGCTCTGGCAGCTGCATTTGTCCTGTTGAGGATGGTACCAAGTTGTACTTCAATGCTCTTGGAACAGGCAGCCCTGCTCAGCAAGAAGAGTATCAAGGGGTTTCATATCAAGTGCAAAACACCAGCTTATGCCTCCTCATCGCTTGTGTCATGCTGCACCACCAGCAAAATGGTGCAAACATATACTGTGCAGAATTTCTTTTTCTTTGTGTGTTTTAAACTGGAGCAGCCAGTGCCAGGCCTGCAATGCACTGCTGGACATTCTCAGCATCACAGCCACTCTCCCCTGCATGCACCAAAACACAGTGTGGCTCTTTTATTTCATGAAAACATAATGGCACAAAGGGCAGCATTCCCATGCAGAGGTGTGCAGTATGTTGCCATCTTGACATCTCTAAGAACCGCCATGTTCAGCTCTATAATAATGTCATCATAATTCTTAAGCCTCTCATTTCAAGTAAAAGGTTAATTACTGACAAGAAAACATTAAGTATGTCAAGAACAGAGAGGAAAAAATGCAAATGGCCTTCCGGAGAAGGTGGGTTGCTGACCGAGCATTGTAATGACAATCACAGCCTCCTGTGCACTGCCAAGTGCTACCAGCTTTAATGGTGGCTGCAGGAAACCAGTGAGGAACAGAATCCTGGACAGGATTCCTATTTAGGAAAACTACTCTCAGTGCTGAGAGAAAAATGAAAACAACTATGGCAAATCTAATGATTATGTCAGCCTGGTTTGGTGAAAGGCAGGGTCAGCTTGGCATAAAGATCCACTGATTTTTCCATTTCCAAGGAAACATAGGGTGTGCTCAAACACTCCAGCAATTTCATGTCTCAGTCAGGAGAAGGAGAGCAATATCCCTAAGAGTGAGGTGTAATATGCTTTCTTGCTAGTTACAGAAAATCCTGCTCGTGTAAGCTCATTTTGATAGACACATACAGCCCATGATAATGCAAAAATCATTTTGAAACCTTGAATGACACAAACCAAATAAATTGTCAGAGAGATATTGAAAGGGATTGTTTCTCAAGGCACTTTTTGGCTGCTGTTTTGATTTTATTTTCCTGTAGTGTTGAGTTTTTAGTAAATATAAACTAATCTTTCTTTCAGTGTCATTTTAGCTGAATTACTGAGTTTATTTTCATTTTGTTTACAACACAATTCTACTTTAATGATATGCCAACAGACAGTAAGTAGGGAATGAAACTTCAGGTCTTTTCTTTCACAATTCTGCATTAAAGCTTTCCTGAACAGCAGGGTTTGGGACTCAGCAAAAATGCTGTGAATTAGATAATTTATATTCCTGTTTGTCTTCATTGAGACTAATTTAGAATCACACCAACCTTAGATAATAGGGATTTAATTAGTTGGAAGAGGATATTGTTTTATTGACCTGTAAATGATACTGAGGAGAAGCAGTATGTCAGGCTTAGGAGATCAGTTTAAACAAGGACATTAGAGATTGCTAAAATTACCATTTCTCCTCCAGGTGATGGTGGATATGCCAAAGATGCAAAGCTGAAAGCACCTTCTTCCCTAGCAGTGTCTCCCAATGACACACTGTACGTGGCAGACCTGGGCAACGTGCGCATCCGCGCCGTGAGCCGCAACAAGGCTCACCTGAGCGACGCCAACCTGTACGAGATCGCCTCGCCCGCCGACCAGGAGCTCTACCAGTTCACCATCAACGGCACCCACCTGCACACACTCAACCTCATCACCAGGGACTACATCTACAACTTCTCCTACAGCGGGGAGGGGGACGTTGGCACCATCACCAGCAGCAACGGGAACTCGGTTCACATCCGCAGGGACACCAGCGGGCTGCCCCTGTGGGTCGTGGTGCCCGGGGGCCAGGTCTACTGGCTCACCATAAGCAGCAATGGGGTTCTGAAAAGGGTGTATGCCCAAGGCTACAACCTGGCCCTGATGACATATCCTGGAAACACGGGGCTTTTAGCAACCAAGAGTGATGAAAACGGATGGACAACTGTGTATGAGTAAGTCCACAATATTAAATGCCTGGTGCAAGGAACCCTATTTTAACAAGCACCAAAACTTTTTTAGACAGTTCTAGTCATTTAAAGAGACATCCTGCTACTGACACTGTGTGAGACAGGAGAAGCAGTGCTGTTGCACAAGCTTTTAAAGTGAAGCACTGCTGTTTCTTAGGTGCCTAAACCTGTCATATGTAAAAGCTCTGTGCACAGTGCCTATTAAATACAGCAAAAATTGCCTAAAATTACACTTCATTTGCACTTTCTTGTTGTGAATCTGTTCCTCTAAATGAAAATATGAGATTTTTTTTGTAATTTAAGTGGTACAGGCAAGTTGTTATATGAATCTACGAAATTCCTGAGGAGGGCAAAAAGGGGAAAATTAGCATACTCATCAGAGAAGGGAGTGTTGCAAAGGAAATTGAGAATCTCAGTGGAAGGAATATTCAAAAACAAGAGTGAGCTTGTCTCTATCAGCAGGGGAGGAAGATATATAATAATAGCAAAAGGATATGTAATTGCAAAAGGCTGTAAATAAGGGGAGTAAGAAAGGCTTCATAAACAACACTGCTGACAGAACCTCTAAAAAGCAAGACAAGACAGTTAAAGATGGAGTCAGAACATCCCAATCTGATCCCAGGGAAAGAACAACCCAAGAGAAAGCTTATTTTTTGTTTATAAAGTGGTGTGTTGTATCAGGATTTCTCATTATTTGTAATTGTTTGTCATAATCCCTGTTTAAAGATGCAACAAGTGCTGGATGGAAATCATGTTCCTAGTTGAGTCCTTAAGGAGGATAATAGTACCTGTTTCCTGTAGAGCATAGGAGTTTGTGGTCAAAAACTAAAATTAAAACCATCCAGATTGTGAGATTGGAACAAAAAACACATTGATAAGAAGTGATTTACTGCCTGAGTCACCTGGAGAGGTAGTTGAGTCCCTGTCATTACAAGTTTTTGGAATGATAATTTCTTCAAATGAATGTAGGATAAAAGCAGAGAAAATGCTGCCTAGTATGTGGGGTTCTTTATTCAACAGGATGTTTCTTTGTCCTGTTCTCTATTATTCTGCCAAAGACTAAATTAATAGGGTGGGCATAAATATAAGCTATTAGAGAGGACCTTTTTTACAGTACAGGGAAAACAAAAGCATACAGGATTTTCCTGGTTCAGTTATAATAATCAAACATCCATTGATGGAGATTTAAACTCTCTTGCAACAACACAATGCTTGCTGTTACCCGGGTGCTGTTCAAACACTGATCAGAGTCACCTTTTATAAACAGAACTGACTGTAAATAATTTTTAATAATTTCAGTGCTGAAATTATAGCCATTTATATCCTCAGTTGAAGATGGTGTCAGTCGAGGCCACAGGCCAATGACACTTTCAAAGACCCTTTACAGTAGCTCCAAGTCATGTCTATTAAAATGCTGAACAGCAGGCCTTGTAGCAGGACCTAGATTGTCAGAGCATGGGAGAACAGATTATTTTTAGTCATGTGCCTTTCTGTCTTGACATTCCTACTCTGTCCCACTGACATTGAGCATAAACCATTTCATGCAACTATTGCTTGTTCCTCTTTTTAAAGTATGGCTCAAGTGCTGAAAGATCTGCTAAAGGACTTTACCTGCTTGCAAGTGCCTCCCACTGTATGTATTATAGATGAAGAAGTACCTGGGCCTTGGGAGGATTTGTATTATGTATATGATTACCACGAAGAAATTTTGCTAAATTAAACGGTTTTACATGCTTTCCCAGCTTTGGCTACAGGCTGGGTAACATTGTCTTCACCAATGTTTCAAGTTGTTGTCCAGGCTTTGCATGACCACACACTCCTGCCAGTCTACATCAGTCAGGGAAAACTAACAGAATTGCAATTTTAGCATTACAAAAACAGCAACAAAATTAAATAATATCAATTAAATAAAACTGTGTTATTAATATTTATGTTCAACCCAATATCTTAAGTCGTTTTCATAATACATTACAAATTCCTCAATGGCTGAAACACAGAATGTCACCTGATCTGTTCCAGTCAGAGGGGCAGTGGGTTCTAATCACCTCTCTGCTGAATGGGTGTGCTTTCAGGAGATGCTGCTCACCTGCTGCCATGAATAGACCCATGGGCTGTGATGGCCTTCGTTATCTTTTACCCAGATACTGTTTTCCAGGGAGGTCACATTCTGTACCAACAGCTAATTTCAGTTTGAAAATTAGAATTTTTGCAAGGGTTTACTTACATATATAAATTGCTTGTGAGCAGTATGAGAATGTAGCATTGGAACTAAGAGCAACTTTCAAATTGCTTGAAATCATCTTCTATGCTTAAGCTAGATTTGCATTCACATCCAAAAGTTCAACCCATGGCACTGTCAAGCTGAAATAGGGATGAATTTGTTTAATAACACATATCACACATATTTGGGAATATGAGCAAAGATAATGACCTATTCAGAACATCTACCTGTATGTCAGATTCACTTGCAGAGGGAAATTATTAAGAGGTAGAAAACCACCTACAAAAGTACTTGTCATCCATCTGCTCTAATCTGATGGAATTGAAGTGCTGAAAGAGCTCTTGCATACAATTATAGCTAATGTACAATTTTAAGTCATCTAGATTTATTTTAATATTGTGTCATTAAAGCTGTAAAAGGGGAGGGGAAGCACTGGGCCTCTATTAAATCAAGGACAAGAAAACACCTGCAAGAAACAACTCTCTGAAAAAATTAATTAGACCGCTTCCCCTTTGAAATTATATAACTCTTAACTGTGCTACACATAGAAATGCAAATGGATTGTGGAGCAATATCCCCATGTGTGCATTTCAAATACTGGTGAGCACTTCCTCATGTGAGTACTGAAATCAATGCAATTATTTGCATGATTAAATGGTCACTGACATGATTAACAGTGGCATAACTGAGCCCCAAATTAACATTAAGAAATATGTCATGATTCCACCTCTATTAGTATGGGTAGGGCATTGCAGGAGCTGAGTCCCAGTGTGCTGCTGTTCATCATGTGGAAAGGGACAGAACCTGTCCTCAGAGGGCTGAGTTTCTTGGAGTAATCTGGATAGAAAAAAAACCCTTTAGATGATCATGCTGTGGAATCAATACTGAGACACTCTTCTGCATGTTCTCCTTGAAGTCAGTGGGATCATCTGCACGAGTGAGAGGCCTCTGGATTGTGCTCGGGTCTCATTACAAGTCAGCACCTATCTGGCCAACCAGCCAGGAGCAGTTTATCCTATTTTCAGCTAGATAGGGAGTTTTGTATCTCAAGAGCAGCACTATCAGCAGCAAAACTGTGAACTCCTTAGTGAAGATGGATCCTGTGTCTTGAGCTCAAGTGCATTGCAATAAACCAGCTGTATTTGCACCTTAAAAATGCAGTTTTGGGGGATTTTCTGTGGTATAGTAACAAATCCAAATAACCTACCAAGCTGTCATACCTGTTTGATCAAGCAGTAAATGAAATATAACTGCCTGATGTTTGTGAAGTTTTCTAATGATGAAAAGTAGTGATCTGAGTCAATTTTAATCGCTGCCTGTGGCACCCAGTCAACTTGCACAGAACTGGCATAAGGGGAGAATATAAATAAGTCACACAATATATAAGGGCAGTGAGAGGTGAAAAGGAGAGAGGTTATTTTGAATTTAACATTTGATTAATTTTAACTTATTTGTTGAAAAAGCACAAGATGATCAGTAGTTCATTCTCTAGTGTTTAATTGGAAAAGAACGGCTGCTTTATTTTCCTTTCTTTATATTGGAGGGAAGACAAAAAAATCCAAATTTTTTTTCACCAGTACTTCTTGTGACATATAGATTTTGTCTGACTAATTAGGGGCAAATAAAGATCCTAAAGAAATTATGCCAATACCTGAAAGGGAAGGACAAAGCCAGATAATCTGCTGATGTGAATTGGAAGAGCTTCATTGGTGACAGTGCAGTTCAGCCAACTGATAAACCAGTTTGGTCTGTGAGAGGAGACAGCTAATAAAACATGAAAATTTAATTATGCTTTCATACCTGCACAATAAGTTTCTTTTTTATGAACATGAGTTGGTTTTGCTCATGCAAATACTCTGCAATATCAGTGAGTTGTCTTAGGTGAATAAAAGCATGTCAGCATCAATAAGATTTTTAAGATGTGAGGCATTATTGTTGAAACAATATGAGCAATGCTCTGTGCTAGTTTCCATGTGAACCATCAGAAAGAAGAAATATGTTGGTAGAAGTGAAAAGACCTCTTAGAAACGCTGCTCCAGAGCTCTGGAATTAATTATTGACTTTTTGGTAACATGGCCCGATTCACAATCAAGTACTGTGAGCTACAAGAATTTCTTTAGCACTGATAAAGTTTAGGTGAACTGAAATGTGGTGCTCTAGATTCTAGGTGAGAAGTTCCTGCTGGTTTAAGTAGACCCATGGGAAATGAAGCACAAGAGCAAAACCCATGTAAGCAACTTATTTCCTGCAGATTTCAATCTAATTTTTTCACTGTTGTTACGCTTTAGGTCCCCTTTTTACATTCACCACTCGTATTATTTGCTTCACGTATCTGTGACAAAAGGCATCTTTTAGGGGTTGCAGAAGGCAAGAACAGGTTTTATGTAATGTTATGGGTATGAAAATGCTGTTTAGGGTGAGTTGGATGCCTGACTGCCGAGTGACCTCCAGTGGCCTTGTTCCTGCATCGCAGCCCACTGGGGGAACCCCAACCAGCCGTGAGCAGCGCAGAAAACTCTGACAGGGGCTGAGTCATGTAGGTAACATCTGGTTGTATTTGATCCAGCACCACTGAAAAAGACTCCAAGCAGGAAATTCAGGCTGGAACTGAAAGCATTTTGAGTGACTAAATGGACCAGTTCTTACCTTTTACTTACTGTGCAGTGTTGACAATGCTTCCTACTTTATTCACTATTTTTTCTGATTTTAGGAATATCTGCACGACAGTAGTGGTGTATTTTCATGACTCTTTAACATCATTTTGCAGGTATGACTCTGACGGCCACCTGACTAACGCAACCTTCCCAACAGGGGAGGTCAGCAGCTTCCACAGCGATGCTGAAAAACTGATACGAGTGGAACTTGATACTTCAAACAGGGAGAATGTCATCACAGCCACAAACTTCTCAGCTACCTCTACAATATATACTTTAAAACAAGGTAATAAAAGCATTTCTGTTATTCCTTCTCTAATCACTGTGTTTTGAACCCTAGACATTACTGCATTCTTAACTGTTGGCCAAGAAAAAAGATGTTAGAATTAGTTCATTTGGTTCTTCCGTGCTTCAGCACAAACAGCTACAGTTCTCCTGGGCTACCAGTTAGAAACAAGCTGCAAGTGAATTCTTCTTCTCCTAGAAGAATCACGTGAATAAAATCTAATTATTGAAATCTGTCATGTCTCCAGGCTTTACATGCTACTTTCTACTCCAGTATTTGGAGGACTTGGACTAGCCTGTAATACACTGAGCTTTGTTATTCTAAGAAATGCTCCCCAGAAGAATGACAGGTTCCACTGACATTTGAGCACTGAAATGCCTTGTTTGGCCAATACTGTGTATTCTTTCTGGTAGTTCTGTGACCTGGTGACAGCACTTGTAGGAAGGGGGAGAACATGGCCCACCTCAGCTAGTGGCTGCCTCGGGGCTTAGATTTTCACTCAACCCCTATAGACATCTCAGTATTTCCCTGGTAATATCATATATATTAAAAAAAAAAAACCCAACAACTTTCTACCTAATGGAAGTGCCCCACTGTCCTTCTCCAGATTTTTTATATAGTTTAATCGATCTGGGGTCTTTTGTTCTGGTTGGGTTTTTTTGTTGTCAATGGATTGCTCAGGCTTTGACAGAGCGGGTGCTGGGAAATAGCTCTCTGATGTCTTTCTAGGTCTTGTATAGAAAAGCTTTGTAACTGAGCACATCACAGAACTTTTCTTTCTCTCAAGTTTTGATCTGTAAGAAAAAACTAGAAAGAACTCATCTCACAAGATACCCCTCATTCCTCTTTACTATTATGTGGTAGAGACAGCACTGCATAAATAGAATTATATTGTTTTGTCACCTATTAGGCTTTGTCCAAGTGACTCTATCTGCTGTCTGCATCATCTACTGTCTGATCTGTCCTTAAATCTGAAACTCTTCAAAGTTGGTAAATTATCAAAGTTCATCTCAGGAAAGTGCTTGCAACACAACAGGCAGTGCCAGAAATTAACAGCTCAAGTTATTATTTTATGTGTCATATAAGTTCAAATCATTTGCATGTTTACATATCTCTGAGAAACTAGCACAAAGCACCCTGTGAACAGCCAGTCAGGTGTGGTATCCTTACATCCAATTATTTTTGCTTTCTGGCATACCCTTCTGTTTTCCTTGTATTCACATCTCAAGAGCTGGACCAGTTACTTCTGTGTGGACGAGCTCTAAGAAAAGGGTGCTTTGGACACTCCCTAGTTGGTGTGAGTTCAGAGAGGAGGAGTTGCACTGCTCGGGCAAGGGAAAAGAGCTCCAGCTTCATATACTCTTAGTGGAGACCTGCTCTGGACCCTCCACATATTTCAGGTAGTTTTGGGGAGGAGAGGGAGGCTGTGTTGGGTCACCCCAGCTCCCTTAACAGCCCTCTGTGGCACAGTCCTGAGCCTCTGGAGCTGCTCACTGTCCCACTACTGCTGATCCATTAATTTTTCTGCCAACAGCCACTTCCCAGTCGGTCTGTAGCACCAGACTTCAGCCTTGTGACTGATCATCCCTGTGCCTCAGCCCAGGGTTCTGCTGCTAATGGGGAAGAGGATGAGCTTTTTGTACAGTGACACAGGGAAAAGGGACAGAATGAGAGACTAGCTGTCATCCTAGATATTTGGAAAACAGCTTTCTTGTTTGACCTCAGATACTCCTGCAGTTGTTCAAGCAGTACATTTTCCTACTGGGATCTGCAACATGCTTAGATCATCACAATATCAGCAGTCAGTACTCAGCTTATGGTTTTGCATACTTTTCAGCTGAAAGCAAAAATTCTTTATTCCTGCTGCAGGAAACCTTTACAATGGAAGTCATTGGGCCAAATGTAATAAAAAGCTCTTCAGACTTAGGAAGACCTGGAGGTTACAGCTTGCAAAACTCACACTGTAGTTGGTGTTCATCTCTCTGTAACCTCCCTGGGTTACAAACTGTTGTACCTAACATTTGGTTTATAAATCTGGAGATCTGATCCTCTCTCTGTTCCCTGATTTTTGTTGTTTTTTGACAGATAACACCCAGAACATCTACCGGATCAGCCCAGATGGGTCTCTGAGAGTCACCTTTGCCAGTGGGATGGAAATCACGCTTAACACGGAACCTCACATTCTAGCAGGGGTTGTCAGCCCCACGCTAGGGAAGTGCAATATCTCCCTTCCTGGAGAGCATAACTCAAATCTCATTGAATGGAGGCAAAGGAGGGAGCAGACCAAAGGCAATATCTCCACATTTGAAAGAAGGCTAAGGGTAAGGCTTTCTCTTGTGTAAGTGCAGTGTTCCCTTTGGAAGTCATTGAACTAAAATCATGTTGAAATGTTATACTTTGTAAGAATGAAAATTTTGTATCAGTGGTGGGCCCCAGCCATGAATTTCAAAACCAAACTCCTCCAAAAGTCTCAGGGATGTTTGATCTCTGTTTGACTTTGACTGTAAGATTTGACCTTAAGGCATAATTACTTCTTTTCTTCCTCTTCTTTTTCAACTAAGAACTTAATTATGGATTTGGAAGAAACTGTGAGCAAAGGGCAGTGCATAGTTACTCTGGTACAGCAGCGAAGTTGGAGCCACATTTTGCCTCTCAGATCTATCAACCCTCTTGATTCTGGGGGAGCAAGGGGTGCCAGCTGCTGCCCAGGGCGGAGGCTCTGGCAGGATACACTTTGGGTCCTGGCCACTGTCTTTCCTTCGACTCAGAGAGATGTAGAGCCTCCCTGTGTATCCAGACGGGCTGTGTGTTAATTCTCCCTCTGCCACATGCTCTCAGACCCCCAACTCTCTCTGGCTGGGTTGCACCACAGCTCCAAGAAAGACTTGCTTTAACATTGCATCGTCGGTTTATTTTTACCTGTGAGTACAATGACAGATGGTCAACATTTAGCATTTAATTACATAACACCATGGCTCAGTGAGATTGCTACTTTGCTAAACAGGTTTTTTATTCAATCAGTTCTGGTTTTCACATGAATACCACTTAAAATGCCTGTACCAATAGTACAACTGAGGCTTTGGCCTTAAAAATATTGTATTATTGACTATAACCTTTCTGGATAGGAATCATGCCTGAAGACCTGTTAGTTCTTAAAATATAGAGATAGTTATTATAATCTCTGGATTGTCAAAACCACCAAAATCAACACCATCTCATTTTGAGATTCTGAGATACTATAGATTTTTTATAAGTGTACCATCTGTTTGCTTTTCAACTTCTCAATCAAAAATGGAAGACTTGGAAGATCTGACCAGACTGGGCCAGATCATTTACTGTATGTAAAACACCTGTTTGAAAGGACATTGTTCAGATTTAACAGTCACAGTTACTTTTTAGGATCTTGCAAGTGGGCAAAAGCTTCTTTGAGTTCTTCTTGCCCACCTTCTGCCTCCTTCCTCTCTAAATTAGCGTGATGCCTCATAGCCCTGCCTGGGGAGGTGGCTGAACTTGGCACCAGGACAAACATGTTAAGATGGCAGGATCTAAACTGTGGCTTCCTTGGCTCATGTTGCCTACTCAGTTGGAGGCTTTCTGTGTGACTTTGTGCTTAATTAACAGTATGACACATTTTCCTACAAGAATCTTATGTAATACAATTGTAAACAGAAAGGATATAGTCAGTCATCTATTCTGCTTACATTGCCAGGGACTAGTTCATCACTACTACTTCATCTTGAAGAGTTTTACCATTAGTCAGTTTGTATTTTCTGTTGCTGAAATTGATTGCAGTTTCTTTTGCATTTTCACTTGTTTCTATGTGATCTTTAGCACTGCCTGGGAAAAAAAAATAAAAGGAAATTCACAAATTGGTTAGGATTAAATTCTGGCTGGAGGCATAAGATGTTCATTGAAATATTGCAACACTGAAGGTATCCAGAGGTCAACTGGTTGACCTACCTCTGGAATAGACTGTTGGTGGACTAAAGTACTAATGTATTCCTCCTCCTCCTCCTTCACCTTCATCCAGAGAGGGGATGGAAGGTGAAAGACAAGAATAAGAATAATTCTAATGTGCTCATGTCTTTTACTCTTTGTCCTTCTAAAAGTATGCACTAGCAACACAGCTCTTGAACATTGCATTCTTATTTCTGTAAGCTGTGAGGTTTTATACCTATCCAAGATCAAGAGGACTTGCCAATTGTCCCTGGCTGCTCAGAAGGACAAGCCTGTATTGCAGTCCTGACTGTACTGACTTCCTTGGCTGTACTGAGCTCTGGGACTGTTCTGAGAGCTGTCAGGGCAAGGCTGCAGGGAACTTGGTGGGATAGCACAGGTTCCTCTAAAAGGAGAAATTTACAGTGGAAAGGAGGAAAAATGTTAGAATCATAGAATCATTTATATTTGAAAAGACCTCTAAGGTAGTCAAGTCCAATTGTATTCTGCACAAAGGAGACACGGTGTAAATAGGCACAAGAGAAAAGGACAGATGGAATACTTAGGCTGGTAATACCATAAAGAAGGCCTTTGGAGAATAGCAGAAATATCTGGATCCTGGAGTTTATCTTTAGCACTGAGATACCTGCATGGTATGCTGGTGGAATGGAGAGTCAGTGGAGATAGAAGTGCAGCAAAGAATCTACCCAGAGGCAGCTCTCTTTTATCTTTCAAATAATGAAATGGATTTAGGACTTATTGTGGACAGATCCTTGAGTACTGCTGGGAAAAAAAAATAGCATCATTGAAAGTCATTATGCTGGATGAGATTCTGGACAGACCTTCTGAGAACTTTTAGTGAGTTATATTTTGAAAAGAAAGTATTTAAACACTTAATATGCCATGCCTGGCACAATAGGAAGTGTGTTAGAAAGCTTGCAATGTAGGGCAGAAAGAACTATGCTGAACTTTGAAAATATATGTAAAGAAAAGCTCTGGGGACTGTAGAGTTCTCAATGGAAATGAACATACTTGCAGGAACCCTCAGTTAAAGAAAAAAAAACTGGCACAATGGAAAAGTTTTCTGAGAAAGAAAAGCATAGAAATGAGGTATAAAGATGTTACTTAGAAATCAGTCCTGATACCATCAGTGAAACAAACGGCTTTGAGTGCTAAAAGGTATAAATTAGAAGGCAGGTAGCTGGGGATGAGATAAAGGATGACCTACTTGAAGAGAAGAAAGAGAATAAAGCTTTCCCTTCACTGCCTGGTCCTAACTTTTTAAATTCTAATAACAATTAGCAACCATCTTGAAAGTGTGTCACTCTATTAGTATTATTTCCAGTTTTGGAAAGAGGCTGCTGTTAGCATATTCTGAATAATGCTGGAAACATTGGGTTTTAGAAAGTTGGATTTGTGCATGGTGTGAATTCCCTGCTCTGGAAATAGGACAGAAGTGAGAAAGTTAACTGGAATGCTGGAACAGTCATTTAACCTTATCTCAGGGTCTAAATCAATGTGGGAAGCAGAAATTAACCACGAGTTTCCTTTAAGTGAAGAACTGCTTTCCCCAGCGCTTCCTGGATGTATATAAAACAGTCTGTGGGCATGTATGCATTTTATATTAATAATAAATCTATGTACAATCAGGCATTTTAACATCAATCTTAATCCTGCAAGACTTCTTTTTTATCAATTGAACTGCTGCTTTAATTGACTTCTAAAAATGAAGCAAAGACTGCTGTTAAATCTGATGAGCACGATGCATATTAATACACTGATTAGAATGCAGCTCTGCTCCCTCCTGACTTTTGCATAACTTGAGGAACGTGGCATTGGATGCAGTCCAGGTTTTGTAACGGAATGTCTACAAAATTGAAAATTGAATGCTTGGCCAGTCTTACTTATTTTTGTTGTTGTTGCTTTTTAATAACAACAAGAGAAATAATTCACTGGCCTTGGTTCAAAAGTCCCGCATACAAGCTTTGACAGCCACGTTCATTGCTGCACTTAACAAATGATCTCCTTTTATTTACCAGTCTCACAGCAAATTCTAAAGATGGGACCAAGTCCTCTGCCAGGGTGTATGAGTTTGCATTGGCTCAAATCAAAACACAACAAGGAAAGCATGCAATTATCTCATCTGACTTGCAAATCAAGCAGGGTGGACAGGGTATACTTGGAAATATAATCAAAAGAAGTGCATGTTTATGTGATACTTACACTGTAAAATTTCTAACTTAAAAACTAATGGAAGTAGAGTCAACAAATGTTTAAAAATATAGAATAAATATGTCTTTTTACGCACCTCTAACATTATCAAAGTCAGCTGAATTTTTTCCTTATTTTCATTAGCTGGTATTCCAACCTGACATTGTTTTCAGAAACCAGTTTTCCCTGGCTCATGGCAGAACACAAGTTCCAGCCACTCTCTGGGGGCTCCTTACTATGGTTTATGTATCTTGGAGGAGTCATTTCATGAAGCCACTGGGATTTGAAATCAACTTGTCAATAGCAACATTGAGATGAGTCCTCCTACCCATTTATGATCCTGTCTTGCCTTGAGAAGGGTGTTAAACTTAACTTTAATATAAAAAAGTAAACGAATGAGACATAAAATGTGCAATGTAAGGGAAGTATTTTAACCTTATTTTTAACTCTGTGAGTTTTCAATTCCTGCTGCTTTCCACTTTGCTTCTAATTCTGCCTCTGTTTTGTTTCCATTCTTATTTGTTGTACAGTCTCTGAAATTCAGATTGCAAGCAATTTGTATTTGAGGCTTTTCTTTCTCCTAGCTGCATTCCAAAATGATAGTAATAGCAATAAGAACATTAAACATGTACATAGAACATGAACGAATATGACATAGGGTACACCTCCTGTTTGCTTTCCAGTTATTTTGCCACCAAGAGGATATTTTTTCAGAAATTTTAAGAAGTTTGTTGAAAAATATATTATATTAAACTTAAACCATCAGTCTGTATACAAGCAAATGTAGCTGAACTGAGCATCACATTTTACTTGACCTCCTTAACTATCATTAGAGCATAAATTGTAGTAGTTACAGCAGTCTACAGGGGTATATAGGTATTTTACAGCTATTGTAAATGAACACTATTAAAGTTAGACATGTGTGTATATAAAACTCCAGAAACTGTAGTTGAAGAAAGAACACTTGCTCCTTCTAGATTCTCAGATTATTTTGTATCTAAAAACAGAAAGAGGAAGGAAAAATAAATGTTCATTCTAATTACATGTTGAATTTTTAACCAGGGTTTATTAACCATTTACTTCGTGGCTATACCTCCAGGTCTCAGAGAGGAGCAAGCACTGAGTTTGCTCTGTGCTTGACACCTGCACTGGCATTGTCTGTGCTGTAAGGAAGTTATTCATGAGAATAGAATGATCAGATAAAATGTGGTAGATTAATGCAACAAGCGCATTGAGCATTGATCTGAAAATGACATGTCGATGAACAATATTTTATGGCTCCCTAAATTATATATCTGATTTAAATGGTGTTTAATGGAGATTTCCAAGTGGCTGAATGATCTAAGGAGGCAGATGATGATAGCACTGGATAAATGTATTTTGTCTTCATGAATCTGAGTTAGTTTTGAGCTTGATTTCAAACTGAGCATTGGACTGTGTTCCATCTGTCAGACACAGCCAGTTGCTGGTCCCAGATGTGGTGAGAACTGCAACAAGGAGTGTGACCAGTACCAGGCATGGCTGCTGCTGGCCTCCAGGAGTCTGGCAGTGAGGGGGTTTTGTGAGAAGCATGAGGACACTGGTGAGCAGGGTCTGCAGGGGCTGTGAGCACAGCTCTGCCCTTTGCAGTACAGGATGTGTCCTGGGCTGTGAAGGCTGGCCCAGAGCAGAACCTGACCTGTCAGTGTTAACAGAGTAGATAGATCTTACTTTGTGGGCTTAGCTACACATTTATGGCTGGAATCAAGAATTTCATCCATCTGAGAAGAAAGAAGAAAAATTCAGGCGAAGGTGAAAGCAGAGGTGAGGGCTTAGCACATAGAAACATCCTGTAATGCCAAATATAATAATAGTGAATGCAAGCAACAATTTTCTTTTTGGTCCTTCTGTTTCTCATCTGAATCTTTTCTGTTTTCTTGTCTTCAGTAAGGCCCAACTCACGGTGTTAAACCATTGCTCACTTTGGTTAGGGCTGAAACAGAGATGTCTGTGTCGGGTGTACTTAGGATGCATTGTGTTCTTACCATACTTTGTGTTTAGACCCACAACAGAAACCTGCTCTCCATTGACTTTGACCACGTAACCAGAACAGGGAAGATTTATGATGATCATCGAAAATTCACTCTTCGAATTATGTATGACCAGACAGGACGCCCCATTTTATGGTCTCCCATCAGCAAGTACAATGAAGTCAATATCACTTATTCACACTCTGGATTAGTCACCTATATTCAAAGAGGAACCTGGACTGAGAAGATGGAGTATGATCCAAGTGGGAACATCATTTCCAGAACCTGGGCAGATGGTAAAATATGGAGTTACACATATCTAGAAAAGGTAAATTATTTTAAAAGTGGGGTTTGTACCAAGGCAAAAAAAATATTTGGGTTTATTGAATTGTATTTATTTATTTTATTATATTTATTTATTATATTTATTATATTTTGATCTATGTTATAATGCTGCCTCTTGCAAGAGTATTGAAGACTTCTAAAAGAGAAAATGCATAGAATTACATAACTAGATAAAAATGTCTCTGGATATGCTCAGACCTACATGTCACCTGCTCAAACCTGACACAGTTTAGTTCTGAAGTAAGTTATCAGCACCTCAGGTTTGTTTAATTGGTAGGTCAAAATGACTTTCTGGTCTCAGTCCAAGTTCAAGTGAACAAAAGACAGCCTAACTGCTGAAAATCTTGTTGCTACTCTGGATAACAGTCAGAAAGATAATAATCCTGAAAGAGACTTTTTTCTCCCCACAAACACAGTTCTTTTAAGCCAAAATTAGGAGCCCATGAGCACAAGCTTACCTATTCAATGCTGTATTTTAAACAAGGGATTGATCCTGCAAGGAGAAAGCTTACTGCAGTATATATGGGGGCCATTTGGAGGGCAAATATTAATATTGAGTTATTATGATGACTTCAGATCTAAATTCCCTGAATATTGTAACTTCCATGTATGTCTAGAGGCAATGGTCACAAAATGTGGAGATAAATATTGTACAAACCAAGGAGGAACATCTTCATCTGTAGTAACATTTTGTTTGGTCTTGTCTTTCAAAACTAGAAAGCCGGTCTGTATTTTTAAAGCTTTCAGAAGTCAGTGCAAAACTCATATTCAAAGGTGTTTTTTTTTTTAAATAGCAACATCTTGGACTATCCAATTCACCCTGAGTTGGCAGAACAACTTCTCTGGACCTGTAAACCACAGGAAAAGGCTATGGGGGTTTGGGAGCAGAAGAGGCAACTTTGATAGGAAATCCACACAGGAAATCCAGTGACTTTGAAGTTACTTGTATACTAAAGAGTTCCACATGTGTATTTTTAAGATAAACTGTGCTGTACTTATTTTGAATGTATTTAAGCTTGATCCTCAAAAAACTTCCACCTAACCTAGGGAAAAAAAATGATCAAGAACTGGAAAATGCATAAAAATGTGATTCCTCCTTGTCTGCATGCAGTGTGGTTCTTGCATATATTAACAAGACTGACAAACCCCAGGAACTTCAGAAGTTTGTTTCAGATAAATTTGTCAGGGATTTTTTTTGCCTGTATGCTCTTTTGCAAATTACAAGTAAACAGGCATTTTGTACAGTTTTCAAATATTTGGGCAATGTGCCTTTTGGAGGAATCTCTTATTTTTTCCCTTAGACCTAATAGAATGTAATTTTGGAAAGATGTATGTTTCTTGTCTTTCCAAGCCACTTTGTCTGTTCTTAGTTTATGATGAGCTCATTAATACAGTCATATAACTTCACACTGTATTCTAGAATTCTGCACAAAAGGCCAAATCCTGATTTTGTAGAAGCAAGTGGCAAAAGCTTACTGGTTCAGGTAGCAGCTTGGGTAATACTGAAATTTGCCATTAAAGTTATGGAAAGTCATTCACACCATGAACAATAATCTCCCAGCTATTTAATATACTTTAGTGACTGTTGCTTCTTGTACCAAAAAAAGATGAATTTGCTGTCAAAATTAGACACTGAAATATAACTTTGTGGCTCCATTAAAGTCAATAACTCATGGTTTTAATTATGTAATGATTGCTAAAGGTTGTCTGAAACCTTGCAAGACCCAATAATTCTTTATAAGAAAAAAAAATCAATTGTATAGGTTGCTTCCAATGTGTAGTTATTCAATTTTTTGTTTTTATCACTAGATGAGTTAATTGCACATCTTCAAAAATCTCTGCCCTTTACAAAATTAGCTCAAGTAATTAAGGTTTTTAAAAGCACTACAATATTAGCATTGTAAATAATTCTTACTGATGAGATTCAGTTCCTCTTGTTTGGTCACTTTCCTCAATTCGTTAATGCTGTTATAAAATCTCCTGAATACTCCAAGCTCACTTCCAAATTTTGGCTGACAAAACAGATGAGTGTCTGTGTGTGTCTGTTGGACAGAAATGACATCTAGTGGTGATGCTCAGCATTTGTCTATTCCCAGCAGAGCTCTCAGTAATTGGCCACTGGCTGTTTGTCTTGATACACCATACGGCATCAATCATTATGTGGTTGACCAGGCTCTGGTTGCTTTAATAAAAGACAGATTTTTAGATGTTTTATGAGCTACCCTCTGAAATCCTTTAAAACAATTAGAACCCAATTTGTACAGAGTTGAAAAATCTATTGTAATATTATCAGGATGAATAGGAAATTAATTTTCTTTTCTCTTTATGATATCCTCTATTAGGCTTGAAAGGATACTCAGTCTCTAGCCCTTGTACTGTCTATCTTTTTACTATCCTGGACAGTAGTGAAAAAGCCACAAAGTGCTGTGAAAACAGTACCCAGGGGCACTAAAATTATATTGGGGATGTTTCTGATCTTGTTATTCATACTCTGTCAATGGCAGACAGCTTAAAAACAGGCATGGGAGCAATATATAGGGAGAAGCGTCACAGCAGTGCTAGGAGAGAGTTCAGCCAGTGGTTTACTGCAGACTGGAGACTCTTGACTGAAGGCAGAAACAAAATAAACACAGTGCATATTGGAAATGGTTGGTGGAGCAGCAGTAAAGTGATCAGAAAATGCTCAGTGTGAAGGTCTGTCGTCACCAGTTGGCAGAGGGTGACCTGGAGTGGCATATGTTGGTGCTCTCTGGCTGCTGTACAGGTGACAGATGTCTTTTGCCAAGGGCAGGAAGAGACACATCTTGGGCAGGCAGGGGGCTGGGGGTGCAGAGAGGATGGCCAAGGCTGACCCTATCTCTGGCCCTTTGAATGGGCAGTTGGTTTATTTGTCAGAGAAAAGTGGATCAGGGCCAGTGTTACTTAACACACTGCAGGGCTGATCTTATGGTGGTTTTCTTCCCAGAGAAGATTTTTGAGCTTAGAGGTGAAAAGATCCTGCTTTTCTGATTTCTTTCCCCAGTACTCTGTGACAAAGTAGTCACGCTGTTCCATGTAAGACTTTGTTTTGCATGATGTCTCAGTCCTGCAGAAACCTGACAAATTTGCTTATGTGTCTGGTAGGTTTGAGCTGTGGGCTAGGAGCTGGGCAGTGTCAGTGCTCCAGCACAACTCAGACAAGGCAAGGAATGTGCAGTGGTCTGGTCCAGCCAATCCACTTGCTGAGCTGGGGGAAGGCTACAGAATTGCCCCATATATTATCATTCTGTGTTTACATTATCTTTGTTTCAACAGTGATTGTTCACCAGCCGACTTGTCCTCTGTGACACTGTGTCCTTACATGGTGGGTGGGAAGGTGCCCAGAACCCAAACTTTAATTATCAATAGAAAAAGTCTGCTGTGCTTGCACATTCATCTGCCAGACAAGCAAACCAGATTTCATTAACCAGCCACAATTAACCAACACAGGGCAAATACCAAGTATATCTGCATAGAAATTACATTCTTTGTAAACATTAAAAATAAACAATAGAAGTAGTCATGCCAAAGAATCTGCTGGGTATTATCACCCATCTGTAAGCATGGAGATATTATGAATTCTGGGGCTATGTGTATTTAACGGAAGATACACAGGACAAGGTCTAGGTCTGTGCTGGAGATAAACAGAATGCCAATAAAAGCTAAACACCTTGTACATGCACAAGGTTTTCCCTTTCCAGCTCCTCTAGACACATCTGCTGGTGCAGATGCTCTGCCTGTGTGTGAGGAAGAGGTTCCCTCTGTTTTTGCTTCCTGAGAGGATGCCCTAAATATTTCAAAGCAACATAGCAAGTCAGCATGAGGCTGAAAAGCTACTGAGAGCCACATCTGCCCTCCAGTTAGGAGGCCCTTTCCTCTAGACTTACTATGATTCTCCTCCTGTTTTGTACCACCTTGCTGGCCAGGTGTCCTGAAGCTGAAAGCTTCACTTGGAATCATACAAACAGTAAGAACAAACTACAAGAGTGAGTGGTTGTTTCAGCATTTCCATAACCTTGGGGCGCTCCCTAGCTGGATCCCCAGGTGCACGATGCGCCCCTTACCATGCCCTTGCTCTTTGGTTGCAGTCCGTGATGCTCCTGCTGCACAGCCAGCGCCGCTACATCTTCGAGTACGACCAGTCGGAGTCGCTGCAGTCGGTGACGATGCCCAGCATGGTGCGGCACGCCCTGCAGACCATGCTGTCCGTGGGCTACTACCGCAACATCTACACCCCTCCGGACAGCGGCGCCGCCTTCATCCAGGACCTGGCCAGGGACGGGCGGCTGCTGCAGACCCTGTACCCCGGCACGGGCCGCAGGGTCCTGTACAAGTACACCAAACAGTCCCGGCTCTCCGAGATCCTCTACGACACGACGCAAGTCACGTTCACCTACGAGGAATCTTCTGGGGTTATTAAAACAATACATTTAATGCACGATGGGTTCATCTGTACCATCAGATACAGGCAAACAGGTTTGTCTAACCGTGACTACCTTGCTGAAGTTTTTTGACTCCCTAAAATGTGACACTCATTCCTCATTCACAACACCCTGATCTTGCACTTACCTGGCATGAAATTCCATTATTTTTATGTCTACAAGTTCTTCTATTTTTATGTTTCACTAGAAAAATATGTGTGTATATCTCTGTGTCTGTGTCCATAGGTGAATATAGCTGTCCCACTTGAAATATAGTTTTCTTTTTATTGCTTGGTATAGAATAGCTCTTAGAATGTTTTGTTGTTTTTATTCCTCTGTGTGGATATTTGCTAAATACTAAATCAAGTTAGTTTATTGTTTGCATTTTCAAGTTTCCCTGTTTACACCATAATATAACATAAATTCTAAAGGACTTCTTATATGAGGAAGGAAATCAAAATGTGAAATAAATTTAGTTTAGAATTATCTTGTAAGTAAATAGAAATCATCATTATGAATAAAACAGCATTTGTTTAAACAAATATTAATAAAATATAAATTATTTGTAGAGCAAGTATTAATAAAGGTTTGTGAGAGAAAAATCTAACATATTCTTGGTTAATGGTATTTTCCAAGATAGCTAAGGAGTAGTAAGGCTAAAGGGCACACCTGAGGTCATGTTCTGTCTGTCCTAAATCTGTTGGGTAAGTAAACCAGGGGCATAATTCATTATTTTTCTTGGTTTTTCTCTTTCCTGTATTTGTTTTGGACAGGTCCACTTATTGGTCGCCAAATCTTCAGGTTTAGTGAAGAAGGGCTTGTAAATGCCAGATTTGACTACAGCTATAACAACTTCCGTGTCACGAGCATGCAGGCGATGATCAACGAGACACCTCTTCCCATAGATCTGTACCGTTATGTTGATGTTTCTGGCAGGACTGAACAATTTGGAAAATTCAGTGTCATTAATTACGATTTAAACCAAGTTATAACCACCACTGTGATGAAGCATACCAAAATCTTCAGTGCCAATGGTCAGGTGATTGAAGTACAGTATGAAATTCTCAAGTCCATTGCTTACTGGATGACGATCCAGTATGATAACATGGGTCGCATGGTGATCTGTGACATACGTGTGGGTGTGGATGCCAATATAACGAGGTATTTTTATGAATATGATGCTGATGGTCAGCTCCAGACTGTGTCTGTGAATGATAAAACCCAGTGGCGCTACAGCTACGACCTTAACGGAAACATCAACTTGCTGAGCCATGGGAACAGCGCACGCCTCACTCCTCTGAGATACGACCTGAGAGATCGCATTACCAGGCTTGGGGAAATTCAGTATAAAATGGATGAAGATGGTTTTCTCAGGCAAAGAGGCAATGAGATCTTTGAGTACAACTCTAATGGTTTGCTGAACAAAGCATATAACAAAATGTCTGGCTGGACTGTGCAATACTGTTATGATGGTCTTGGAAGACGAGTCGCAAGCAAATCAAGCCTAGGACAACACTTACAGTTCTTTTATGCTGATCTCTCCAACCCAATAAGAGTTACTCACTTGTACAATCACACTAGCTCAGAAATAACATCCCTATATTATGATCTGCAAGGTCATCTCATTGCAATGGAATTAAGCAGTGGAGAAGAATATTATGTTGCTTGTGATAACACTGGGACACCTCTAGCTGTTTTTAGCAGTCGAGGCCAAGTGATAAAAGAAATTTTGTACACCCCATATGGAGAGATCTACCAGGACACTAATCCAGATTTTGAGGTTATCATCGGTTTTCATGGAGGACTCTATGATTCTCTTACTAAATTAGTTCATCTGGGTCAGCGGGACTATGATGTTATTGCTGGTCGGTGGACAACACCAAATCACCATATATGGAAGCACCTGAATGATGTCCCACAACCCTTTAATCTCTACTCATTTGAAAATAATTACCCCGTTGGCAAAATCCAAGACGTTGCTAAGTATACAACAGGTAAAATTGTCTGTCTCTCATGAAAACATCTCTAACAAAAATAAAACTCTTTCTCAAACTGTGGAATGGATTCAACATTCTGGAAATCTTTTGCATACAAAAAGTCTCTAATCTTAAATCTATTGAAGTAATTTCTTAAATAGATTGCATCTTACTGAGCTTGATCTGTTTTCTTTAACATTTATGGTAACCAAGAAAATAATTAATAGCTGCTTCTGTTGCTTTTCTCAGTACTAAAATTAGGGGAAGAATGGAAGCAGCTTAATTTGAATTTTTTCTATTATAGATAGAAGGAACACTATTGATTGGAGTGTAGCTATGCTTTGTAACCAAATAATTTCTTTGCTACAAAAAATGCTGTAGCTAGTGCAGGAAACATAAATTGATGTGAAATCATTTCTGCATAGCTAGAATTTCTACAGTCTGCCCTCACTTTTTCTAAGATTTATGAGCCTTTTTGCCAGCATCTTTTTCTTGTTTTGTAGACATTGGAAGTTGGCTAGAGCTGTTTGGTTTCCAGTTGCACAATGTGCTGCCTGGATTTCCAAAACCAGAGATAGAAGCTTTGGGGACAACATATGAACTTCTACAGCTTCAAACAAAAACCCAGGAGTGGGATCCTGGAAAGGTTAGCAAACATTCTCTTCAGCTACTTTTAGTAGTAAATCAAGGAGTTTTAATGGAAAATACTAGATACCAAGATAAAAATGTGACTTTATCTTTCAAGGTTATAGGCAAATTGTTTAAGAATGCTAGAAATTTAATGTTGTCAATTATGTACTGGCATCAGACTGGAGGAGAGGTTCAAGAAGAAGCTTTTAGCATCACAGTGAAGAAAAATTGCAGCTATTTATAGAGAAAATATCCAAATTAGAGATGCAGGATAGGCAAAAGGGTAAAAGTGTGTGCGTGAATATTGAAAAAATAAACCACAGAAAATCTTGTAGAATTGAAAAACTAAACTAGCAAATTTTCATCTTTGTTAGCTAAGATGCCACAAGCACAGCTTTGCAAGTCAGTACCTCTGCATAATTATTGGAGGAAACAGAAATGCTGCTATGGATTTTTAAGGGGTCTGTAAATCTTAACCTTACTCCAGGCCTTGTTTTCAGTAACAAAGAGCCAGACAGCAGCAATCAGAGTCCAGCAATCAATGTGACTGCAGCAGGACCAACTACCAATATTCTGAGCAAGCATTCACATTTTTCATATGAGCATCTCTTAGCAAAGAAATATGATTTTGTAAAGATGCCTTTCCTCTATTAAAGTCAGGAAAGAGAAGCATAGAGCATTTGAGCCTTCACATTCATTTCCCAGTATTTAAGACAGTTACCATCCACCAAGTGCAGAAGGCTGCATGCCAGATGTAGGAGCATGTCCATGAAAAATTATCACTGAGATGTTAAGTTTTTCCAAGGCACAGAAAAGATGTGGTGATAGGTATAATGTTAAAAGACAAACAGAGGGTTGGAGTGAAGTTTCTTCTAGCTTCTACAGGGAGCAAGATCTATACATGTGATGTACTTGCCTATTGTTTTAGTGTCTCAAACCTTCACAACCTGCTTTCCCTAAAGAATGGACTATAAAATTCATTACCACGGTTCTACAGAAGATATAACTAAACACAGAGACTAAGCAGAGACGTGTGAAAGGACATAGCTTTGAATTCAGGTTTCCCTGAACTGCTAAGGGCTGAAAAACCAGTCATTAGAGTAACAGTTCAAGGGGGAGGAAGAATAAAAAGAACAAATACGAAAATAACATTTGTGATAAATAAGTTTCCATTTATTTCCTAGAAATTAAGGAGTCCAAGAGGCAGAAAGCACTACCACAAGCAATTAAAAGCCTGTGCATATGCCCAGGTTCTGTAGGTGAGCGCAATTCTTTCCAAACAAATTGAAGATCCATTCTAAGCAATTAAGAGATAAGTAGGGTGAGATACTATAATGAACTTCAAGGTACCTTGCCTGCAAACTTGATTGATATTTTCTTTTCCAGACTATTCTTGGCATTCAATGTGAGCTACAAAAGCAACTCCGAAACTTTATATCCTTGGACCAGCTTCCTATGACACCCAGGTATAGTGATGGCAAGTGTTCTGAAGGAGTGAAGCAACTGAGATTTGCAGCTGCTCCTTCCGTATTTGGAAAAGGAATCAAATTTGCAATAAAGGACGGTATAGTGACAGCTGACATTATCGGGGTGGCTAACGAGGACAGCCGGCGCATTGCTGCCATCCTCAACAACGCTCATTATCTGGAGAACCTGCATTTCACCATCGACGGCCGGGACACCCATTACTTCATCAAGCTGGGCTCTTTGGAGGAAGATTTGGCCCTGATTGGCAGCACTGGAGGGCGCCGCATCCTGGAGAACGGCGTCAACGTGACGGTGTCGCAGATGACGTCAGTGATCAACGGCAGGACTAGACGCTTTGCCGACATCCAGCTCCAGCACGGCGCGCTCTGCTTCAACGTGCGCTACGGAACCACGGTGGAAGAGGAAAAGAACCATGTCCTGGAGATAGCCAGGCAGCGAGCCGTGGCTCAGGCCTGGACTAAGGAGCAGAGGCGACTGCAGGAGGGGGAAGAAGGAATTCGGGCGTGGACAGATGGAGAGAAACAGCAGCTTTTAAGCACTGGGCGGGTACAAGGCTACGATGGATATTTTGTTTTATCTGTGGAGCAGTATCTCGAACTTTCTGACAGTGCCAATAATATTCACTTCATGAGACAGAGTGAAATAGGCAGAAGGTAACAAAGAAAATCTCTGCCTTTGCGTCACCAAAGACTGCCTGTTTTTAAACGTAAAATGGTTTATTGTATTGGTTTTTTCTAGATCAGAACTCTGTATATATAATATAGAGGAAAAAACATATCCAACTGCCTTTAAATGTGACAGAAGATGGTATTTTAATATCGTTTGTTTAACTCTTTGAGAGATGACAGTGACAATTTTTAGTTCTTGTGTGGCAGTATTCAAAAATTTCAGAAGCAGAGTCCTGCGAGCTGAGCGGCTGACCTGCAGCGCGAGGTGCCTGGGGTGACACCGCACAGCCCTGCGGGGTGCAGGTGAGTGCCACGTGCTCTGCCTTCTCCTAAAGAAACACAAGCTTTTAGTTGCTGTTGATTTAATAATTCACAAGTTATTTAAATGGTTACAGAGCCTGATTCTGCAACCCATATTTACTGGATGCCTTTTATCCCATTGAGATCTCCCATAAGTTCAAGGGATTGCATACAGGAACCAGACTGTGTATGGAAACTTTGCAGCTGCTCACCAGCCCCACACATGCTCCTCACAGTTAAAAGCTAAGGGATTTTCTAACCTGTGAAATCTGACTCGGGTTGGATTCAGTACAAGGATGTCCCATATGGCCTTTGCTTGGCCATGGCCGCCCCTCAGCCACTCCATGCTGAACATCACATTGTGTCCACTCATGCATGTCAGGCCTCTCTCCCAGGGTTTTCCTAGGCTCTGGGATATACTATGGTCTGGCAGCACACAGAGCTGCCAGTCAGCTTGGTGACCAGTCTGTGTTCTGGCCAGGATTCAGCCAGAGATGGGGTGGCTAAAGCAGGCTTAGTGGGCACTGTAGTCTTCAGGAGGCTCTCCACTGGCATGTGTGCTCTAGGCTGGGCTTTAACCCAGTGCTTTGGGGACACCCCAGCTGGGAGCCCTCAGAGAGCAGTATCAGGCCGTGCATCATCAATCCTGTCTGTAGTCACTTGGTCAGGATTTGTCTTCACTCAGATGATTTGGAAGTTGCAGTGTTGTTGGGTTTAGGCATCACGTTCTTTTCATCTCAAAATAATAATCCTGTTGTAGTACTCATTTTTTCAAGTCTGAAGATTGATGGGTTGGGAGTTGATGAACCTAAGTGTGGATAGTAAATATGTTGATAAATGTAGAACATTTTGGTGATGACTCTTCACTTTTCAGCTCAATATCTAGAGCACATAGAACAGCATTATATTGCATGGACAGAAATTTTTATTTCCCAAGGTAACATGCACTACTGGCACAGTTACTTCATAGCAGAGTAGATGATCCTTCCTCCAGCTTGTTATTTTTAAAAGACTTGATTATCAGGAGGTAGGTCAGGCACACAGGGAGGGGGGGTGGGCAAACAATTTTCCAGAGGAATCTAGAAGTCTTGTCATAGAGCCTGTGCATCCATAACAGTGAATTTATTGCACATTTCTTTTAGAACAGACATAGTAAATACATTGAAACAATTTCTGCTCATATTTATGGAAACTAACAAAGTGCATTCTTTATCTTTGTGTCTGTTTTTTTCCCCAGTTTTCTTTTTTCCTTTGTTTTTGGGCAAGTGGAGCAGATTGTACCCAAGTTAGAGATGAGCCTGAATTAGCACCTGCAATCTGAGCCCCTCCTTGTGGTTTGAGCTCAGGTCTCAGCCTCAGCCCATTACCATCTCCTCCCAGATTCCTTTTGCTCCCCTGGGAGCCAGTGCAGCTTTGGGGGTGCAGGATCAGGCTGAGTGGGAGCCTGGCCCCTGAAAGCCTCCTCTGTCCCCAGCCAGGGGGACCTGTGGACCAAAATCTGCACATACACATTGTGATCAGGCTCATCATTAACTAATGTACAGAACAGGGAGCTGGCAACATCCATGTCTGACAGCTCAGATTTCTGTTGTTTTCCATAAAACCACGGAGAATTTGAATACCTCCACACCAGCCTAAAAATGGACCTTCAAATCCTTGAGCCTCTAATACACTTTTAATCAATGGAAGAATAATTTATGAATTGTATATAGAGAGTGCATTCATAAACGTGATGATGTATTTTATCTCTGATCCAAGATGTCAATATTAGAGTCTATTTTACTTATATTTTAAGCAATTATACTTTTTTGCAATTCACTAATGAGGATCATTTTCAAACTGCTTTAAATATCCATTATAAACAAATATTTGGAGCTATTGGAGTTACCTTGAACTGTGCATTTCTAGTATGTAATACATATTTAGTTAGCTTGTGCCTTTAGTTTCTTAAAGTTATATTTGTATTATATGCAGGAAATGCACTTTGTATTACCTACAGCTGTGGTTTTTAATACTGCCTTGATTACTGTTGTTCTCATGTTATGCCAAAAGGTCAAAGAGTTAGATGTGTTACAAGTTTGTCTTTGAAAGTAGATTTGGCATTTTCCCATTTCTTCGGTGCAGTCTAAGGTACATTTTGAACAATATTTCTTATGAGAATACCGTTTCATTAAGACTCACATGGCCCAGTTACAAAAGCAAAAAAAAGCCTTCGTTGTAACAGTTTCTTAAATTTAGGAAACTAAATATAAATGTCATGTGGAGATGACAGTACTCAAGAAACAAGTTATTGTTGAAAGAGGGAGCATGGGAGATTGAAGTCATATCATAGCTACACATGGGCCAGTCAGCAGTGATTTGTGAGAAATACATGAACAAATAGCTTTGGACTATCTTGTCCATGAACAACCTCAGATGGAGGCAGGGAATATTTCAGTCTCCATTTTTTTTCCTGAGTAGTTAGACCAATTTCTCAATGGGTTTTTTGGTGGGTTTAGGTTTTTTTATATAGTTTTTTTTGTTTTGGTTTTGGGTATTTTTTTTTTTAATTTGTATTTTGCACTATAACCAAGAGACCCAGTTGAGAAAAAAGAAAAATAGCATGGAAATTTTTACTGTTATTTAGATCAGATAATTTGATGCTAGATGCTAGCATTCTGCACTGCAAACAAGTTTTTGAAAGAGGGAAAAATAAAATAAAATAATTAAAATAAAGTATAAAATAAATTAAAATAAAAATAAATAAAATCCACTATTGCACACTATCCTGTAGCAAAGTACCTGCCATGAGAAATACATGCTATATTTTTTATGACAGCCAAATATATAGTGTGTACAAGTAACATTTCCTTTGCTTTCATATTTATTTAATAATCTTGAACATTTCAAAGTTATAAATATATATATATAGATATCTATGTAGAAGATAGCCAAATAAATATATATGAACTGGTCAACGTGCAACGGGGTACACGCACCTTGGCTCTTTGGTTTGAGCTCTCTGGCATCCCTCAGCTGGGCACTGGGCAGAGGTGGCCTCGTGCCCTGGCCGTGCTCTGGGGTCCCACCCTGCACCCCCTGCCCACGGAGCCCCCAGCAGTGCCCAGGGCTGGGCCAGGGCAGCAGCTCCTCCAGGGTGAGCGATGGCTGCTGTTGGAAGCCGAGGTGCTGTTCCAAAAGGGAAAGTGGTTTAGGCAGAGGAGCTCTGGTTTAGCTGAGCCGAAGGAGACAGGCACTGCCCAGGGTGCAGCTGGTCTGACGTGGTGACACGCAGGTGACACCCAGCTCAGGCTGCACCAACAGCCCCAAGGGTTTTCCCATCAAACACTGGCTGTTATTTAAACCTCTCCTTGATACAAAACATTACCAGGTCGAAAGCACCCTGACTGCCCGAGGAATCACTTCCAGGCAGAAACTGGGAATGGTGGAGTTGGACTCACTGTGGATTTGTCTGGGCATTTGTCACCTGCCATTATTTGTCTAAGGAAACGTGTTTGACAATTTCCAGTTTTTCCTTAGATCTCGTGGTGGACTTTAACCTTTTAATAAATGTTAGTATATCAGATCGTGTCCTTGACAGTATTTTACTTGTATGAACCATGATAAAACATTAAAATCTTCATACTCTTCTGGCAGAAGTGTCAATAAACAAGAACGAGAAGCATAGCATACGATATATGTCAAAGTAATGTTCCTTTTTAGCTTTCTCATCAACAGTAAAAAATGTTTACAATGTATGCCAAGATCTTCACTTTCTGTCTAACACCAGTTAGAGGTTCTGATCTTACTGAAATTGTGTTATAATGGCCTCAGCCTCGTTGCTAGGAAACAATAGATCCCACTTTTTTATTCCTGCTCTAACTCCTGTGCTGAATAGTGACTGGATACTGTACAGGTTTATGTTATATGGCTGCAGTTAAATGGTCTGATGCATTTTGCTCTGGGTTTCAGACCAGAAGCATGCATTTTCTACAAGAACATCCCAGCAACACACTGTAAATATTGAAAGTTAATATATTATGTGTTGATATTTGAAAAAGAAAGTACTTTGACTATTTCATTTTTAAAAAATAAAGATGCAAACTTATAGCATGTGATGTTGTCTTTGTTTACATCAGTTTACATCAGTATTTGAGATATTCTCATCATGTCAATAAAAGGTGCTTCCATAGAGCCAAATGAGGACTTCAGCCAATATTGATTGACTCAAAAGATGGGGGCAGGATGTTGCTTAGCAAGATTTAATTTTACTTCTGATTCACCAATATTCATGCTTATAACTCTGCAGGTTTCACTGCAGGTGAAATCCCAGGCAGTTTCTGTGTAAAAGTCACTACATTTCATCAAAGCAAATGTGAGAGAGAGAAAAAGAATTCTGTTAAATGCCTTTGTGCTCCTGATAACAGAGTGGGTGAAGTCAATGTTGCTGGCAGTGTGACTAGCAAAGTTAGCAAAGTTTAAGTGTCTGCATATTCTTTAGAGCTGCCTCAAATAGATGATGAAGAATGACTCTATGTTATCAAAAGCATGTGCCCAGGAAAATAAAACATTAAAAGCCCAGCACATGCAGCAGAGAGTAGCACATGAATGGAGGGGCACAAGGAATGCATAAGGCTAAAGGAAAGGTTACATGGTGAAAAACCGTGGAATAGCTGGGCTGCGTAAGAACCAAGCAGGAGGGCTGAGGCTGTGCTGGGAGGATGAGAAGGAAGCGATTCCAAAGGGGTGGGTGCTCCAGTAGAAAAGGGTAAAAAAAACAGCCTGAGGTACTGCATGGATTGAGTGCTGCAGGAGGGCTGTCACAGCCATAGACAGGGACAGGGGAGGGCTCAGTGCAGGCAAAGCCGGGGCTGATGGAGCGTCAGCTGCTGCAGAGGAGCAGCATTGCCTCTGCTGGGGAGAGGGGAGAGCAGGGGAACACGGTGAGCTACAAAGCCATTTGCCAGAGCTGGCACTGTGGCAGTGAGGGGACAGGCGTGGGAGGGCTGGCAGAGCAGGGCAGCAGTGTGGGGCTGAGCCCAGTGGGGCTGCAGTCTGAAGGAGATGGTGGGAAGGAAGCAGCAGGCAATATTGACATCGTGTAGGAAGTCATACCCGCAAAATACAGCTGATGCTCTCTAAAGGGATCTGTAGCTCTTCACACCTAAGTCATTGTAGGAAATCAATATAATTTCCATATTACTGTTTCCATAACCAAGCATCTACTTCTTGTCTCACAGGCACCATCAGTTTCTCTCTGTTTCCACCTTGTTTAAGCCTACAGCAATTCCAGACCCTTGGGTACCCAAAAGAAACAATACAAGCCTCTGTCTTAATAATTTACACCAGAAACTGAAATGACATTCTCAGCTTTAAAAAGAAATGGCATCTTCTGGCCTATTTTGTGTATTTTTCAGAAGAACAATGCACTTCTGAAGTCAACCACAGTCAAACCAATTATCCTCAGCTCACTGCACTGCAAAGCGAGTGAGCGGCTGCTGCTTGTGTGCTGCAGGTTTTCTACACGCAGCCCAGGCCTCAAGTCAATGGGACAGTTCTATAGGAAATAGCCTCTGGGCAAAGTTCTTTTTACTGCATGCATCTCTACTGCTGTGCAATCATCTGCCTGGGATGATTTCCAGGCACACCTGTTCCTGCTCCCAGGAGAGGTCAGGTGAACGAGGGGTTCAGACCCAGCCCTTGGAAAGCAGAAGAGCTCTCTGGAAAGGCTGGGGCTGCTCACACATTGCCAGCACCCAGCAGCTCAGCGGGCTTTGGGGAAGCATGGCTTGCAAAGCTGGAGAGGAAGTGCCAGGGACCAGATGCTGCAGGCTCACAGCAGGCTGGGAAACCTTTAAGGCAGGGAGAAGAAGGGAAAGCTTCACTGAGCACAACTGACAGCAGAACAGCCAGTGCCTTTCAGTGCATTTGCTGAGTTATGTAATAATAATTTAAAAAAAAAAAAAACAGACTTTAAATATTTTATTGAAGAGGAAATCATGCTGGATCTGCCACTGTATTAAGGTAAGACTAATTTCAACCAACAAGCACAGGTACAAAGAAGGCACAGAGCAATACATGTACATGCAGTGAAAAATATGACTGGACAGTTCACCACAGATGAAATTTGGCCTTCAATTAGACAGGAACTGAGTAATGAATTGAAAATGCCTCAATCACAATTTTGCAACATTGCTGCCCACTAGTCACACACTCAGGAGGTAATAAGGCAAACTTTTCAGCCTTATCAAATGTTGCTTGGAGCATCCCCACCTTGCTGAATCATGGACTTGCAGCCCAGGTAGTTCTGTAATTGTTCACATCCAACTTGCCTTTTGTGAAGTGGAAACAAGGCAGGTAGGAGCCTCTTACTGTGCCACCAAGCTACAGGTGGCAGTGACTGGTGAAATTCAGTCAGTTTTGTTCTCCCTGAGTCTGTAGCCTAGCATTTCTGGAAAAAACCTCTTTCTGTCTTAGGAAATATTTTCGGCCTTCCAAGATCTGCAGAAAAGTATAGGCATAAAACATAACCAGATCCACCCAAAGGTGCCTATATTTAAGGGCTCTTTTTCTGTAATTGCATATATTTTTGTGGTCCATTTGCAATCACTGTTAATCTTCTACTTTGGAAGGGAGTACGTGAGACTCACATTCTTTTGGTAGCCAGGACTATTTATTTTTGCTGAAGAACAACAATTGGTGGCACAAACCAGTCATGTGGACCAGATACATCCCTCTTGCACACAAACGAGCCTGGGCCCTAGCTGGGGTCCCTCCCAAAGCCCACAGGAACTCACACAAACCTACCTGGAAAAAACCCATGTAGTGGCAGTCTGGACTGTGGACTGCAGTGCAGCACAGCCCTATCTCCTCAAACACAGACTTATCTCCTCAAACAAGAGGGCCACAGAACCCAGTCTGTTCAAAAGTGTTTCCTACTGTCTACCAGTCCATTAGCACAGTGTCATCACACTTGTTCCACCCCAAGTGCAAAAGGTACATCCTGTGAGTTCTCCAGCAGCCTCATGCTAACCCTGCACAGCTGACATTCAAGACTCCCCACCAGGAGCCCAGCAGCAGCATGGAAACATACAGAGAGGAAGAGAAAAGCTGTCATGCAGAAATAATTTATTTTTTTAACTTGTATGCAAGGATGGTTTGTTTCAAGTACAGGGAACACCTAAAAGCAAAGAACAAGGCTTTCCACTTTATTGGGTGTTCTTGGTTGCTCTGTGCATTGCTTAAGCTCATTACTTAAGATCATTGGTGAAAACTACAGATTTTGTTAGAGGGCAGAGCAACTGGTTTGATGGGAAATCAGTTAATGGGGATCCTCATGGAATATCTTTAAGATATCTTTAACATCTGGAATATCTTTAAGAATTCTATGAATGAAAAACACACAGCCCATCCAAGACAAGAACACTTTAATATAAAAAATTCTCCTAAGGTTATAAAAGGGGACTTGCCCAATTCTGCATAAATGTCAACCAGAACAAAGCAAAGCAGGATCCAAAGTTAAGCAATGCAAAATTAATAACTAATTATTAATTAAGAACTGATCTTGAAGGGAAAAATACTTTTACTTGACAATACAAAGAGGGAAAAAAGACATAAAGAATTTAGCAGTTCATGGTTTTTTATCTTCTCTTGAGAAAAATCAAACCAAAACAAAAAAAATCCCACCCTAAGTTCAAAGTATTCTGAAACTTAAACTTCTATATCTTGAAGAATAAATTCTATGAAATACACATTTCTGCAAATGTTACAAGAAAACTCACAGAGTTGTATTTATTATCATATAAATCATTCTGTTTTAAAGCATGGATTAGAGGTGATGCTGGAAGATGTGGTTATGACACACTTGGGGAGACATCCTCAGGATGGCTGCAGGTGGAAGTCATAGCCTTCATTCCTCCCTAAGAGAAAAAATCACAAATATATGAACAGATGAACACTGTAAGAAAATGGACAGTCCAGAAGGTTCATACCTCCATGAGCAAGGGTGGTGGTGAGGGAAGGCAGTCATTGCTGCCATAGTACTCAGGAATACATATTCAAAATCCATTTTCTTATCACATTGACAGGCTCTGTCTACAATGAGCACCTGAGTGACAGCATTTCAAATCACACAATAGCAAAGTTAGGACACATTTTTGGCAACATCACTCTGCTGGCTAGTTCAGCTCAGGTATTCAAACAAGTCTAAGACCCCTATCCCTGCCACCATGGAGGGCTCTGCTCAGCTGCAGCCAAGATTTCCTCCCCCCACAAGTACCTGGGGAGTAATTGGCTCTCACATGGTTGACAACTGGGTTCTGCAGGGGTGTTACAATGCCTTGGTTGGGTTTCTGGAAGGCTGAAATGAGGTTGTGCACTTTCCGAAAGAGCCGCCGGTGGACCCCCGGTGCTGTCTGCAAAGGCAAAGCAGGACAGGTGAGAAGGGGTGCTAGACTGTGGAAGAAACAGATACCTTAAGAGGGCCTCCCTGGAAAATCATCACTTAGATAATAAAACTGCTTACTTAGAAAGACTAATGCTAGAAATATGTTGAGCCTCTGCTTATCTTTCTAAGCGATAATTGGTTAGAATTGAATCCTTTCTGTAATTGGTTAATTTACACCTAAAACTTTTATGTAGTTGGATACATTTTCATTCTGTATCTTATTGGTCCTCTTCTCAAGCCACTTTAACACTGTAAGAACCCCTGTAGTACCCCATGTATTCAGACACCTGTCCAGAACCCCTTCAGAGGTCAAATAAATTCCGTGGAATTGTCTGTGCAGCTTTCCCAATCTCTTCTGCTGGCTCTGAGGTCCTGCAAGCAAAGATGGTGTCACAAAAAGAGCTGATAGCTAGGCTTTAGACATTGCTTGCATTTAAGGACCTTGTGGCTGAAACCTGCCTGAAGCACCCAGGGGGATTTGTTCCTTAAGGACCATTGTATCCGGGCTTGTTGTGGCAGCTTGAGGCAAAGCGCTGACCCCAGAGTCACACTGGATACCTGTGCTGGCACACAGGCCTTGTGCTCAGAACTGCACCCTGCTCCCAGGGAGGGAGCCAGCCATGGCTGGGAACCCCTGATGTGCCAGTTCAAGGTGAGTCAGTTCCTGCACTGCTCTCCTCTTTCCCCGAGGCATCCCAGCCTTCCTACACTGAGCAGGTTCCAGCTGCATGGGCAGTGGAAGGTTGGAAGAGGGACAATTTCTTAATTGCTACAGGAGAAACCCAGACTAATTACCCACACTAATTAGGCAGAGTTACAAGTGCCCCTTTGCTACTTCTGACCGTGACTTACTGAGGCCAGTGATTTAACCTCCTTAGCAATAGCTTCCCAGCCTGTAAGATTGTTCCATCCTAGAAACACCAGTGAGAAAACCTAGAGTAACCTGGGTTTACCACAGAGAGGAAGTCCTCAAACCACTAAATTCCAGCAAGGACACAGCATCTTTGCAAACCCTCCTTGGAGCATTAAATGATAGCTTATGTGTTCATTGAGTATTCCTGTCTACTTCTTTTACAAAGACAAACGTTACCTATTTATTAAAAGTGGGAATTTTTTCCATCTCTCTACATTAGCAACTTTTCAAACAGTAAGAAATGAAACTATGTGTGCTTTTAATCAAAAATCCAATGTTTTTGTTAAATTCTTCAGGGTGTTCTCATAATAACTCCTCTTCACCAAAGTCAAGGGAGGACAAGCATGGGTCCTGCCAGCATAGTCCCACTCAAGGGACACTGCTCTCACCCAGCAGCTGTGAGCTAAATCCAGCCTTCCAGATGGAGACTTCACACTGGCTGGGATTTCACCAGCACTGCTTTAAATTAAATTCCTTCCTCGTTGTTGAAAGATGGGTGTGACCTGAGTTTGCTTAGAGACTAACACAGCCACAGCAGAAGCAGGGAAGGACCAGCTGCATGGGGAGTCTGTTTTGGCCCTGGAGGCACACTCCATGGGGATAAGCTGGACCTAGGCTGCTGTGTCTAACAGATGAGGCCAACGTGGTCTTAGCAACATTTACTTAGAGGTTTCTGTTCCTTAAGGGAAGGGTTAATATCATGAATCTGTAGCTAGGAGCTTCTCCTGCAGAGGATGTACAGAGGAGCCTGGGCCTTCAGCAAACCTATGGTGTGAAACTCAGGTAAAGTTTGCCCAAAATACAGTCAGGGAAAGCCCAAAAGCCACACGTAGAGCACCGGTGGAGGTCACAATCCAGACATTGTAGCAGCTCTATATAACACCAGAAAAACCTCACTGCAGATACTGAGGTCTCATGGGGCTCAAGGAGGCTGCAGCCTCAATCAGGGAATTGCCCCCACAGGTGGAGGTCCCTGGAATCCTTTCACAGATGTCAGTGCTTACCCTGGCATGATGGGTGCACTGTCACCCTGTTCTGGAAAATGTCTGTCTTGGGCACAGCAAATCCTAGCCCCTACATCAACCTCCTGATGTCTTATAGAAAGAATTGCCAGGTACTATTCCCAAGGGTCACAGGGATAATTATCAACTCCAGTAATGTCAGTCGCTCCCACCCCCGATCTGTTCGTGGTAACCCACAGAACCAGTTATGTCTTCCAGAATCTCTTCTCACAGAGTAATGGTCAAGGAATTATGCCTGTCTAGAAATTATGTAATATTTGAAATAAGTGTTCATTAACATACAAAAAGAAAGCTAATTATGAGGTAAGACACAGAGTACATCCAAAGGGAAAAAAAAAACATAAAATAAATAGAGATTAGCATCCCAATTTCATCAACCTAAATGTTGTCTGTATTACAAGTAATGTTTTTCTGTATCCAAATTACCAGTTTCTTGTCAGATGGAGGAAGATATATTTCGTATCAAGTTTTGGCTATCCTCTATATTTTGCACTAATGATGAATTAATCTGGAATAATGAATTAAAACACTGCACATTGAAAATTATTTCTTTAATATTCTGACATTGATGTTACATAGGATAGAAGGAAACAGACTGTGCTTGTCAAATTCTAAAACCACAATATTTTTTCCATTTAAAATGATGCAAAATGATGCACTATTGCATTATGCAACAGCTTAAATGAATCAGGGAATTAATTTATGAGATCTAGACTGTCAGAAGTGGCACCAAGATATCTTACTGATGGATGTGCTCTACATCAATTACCATCAATGAAAATCAGACTAGGCAGAAACATGAATAATTTGAATATATTTCATTAAATATATAATCTATATCAAACAAGATGTAGAAATTTTCAGAAGGGAAAGGAGAAATACACACCTCAGCACTCCAGGAACCAGTTTGTGTCTGGGACACTCTGTAGGTATAAACATAACCCTGATGCCTGTAAGGAAAAAAAAAAAAAAAAAAAAAAAAAAAGCCACATAACTATTATTCATTTCTCCTGACAGTTTTCACAAAAACTACACTGTTATGTGAGAATCAGCTCATTTGCTAACTTTTCCTTAAAAATAAATTCACCTCTGAAGGCTCTAGGTAGCTAAAAACCCTACTGGCCAGATGTAGTGTTAAACCTTCTGGGTTTTTTTTTTAATGAGAGGGATTGGTCTGACTCAGATCTAGTTTAGCAGTATTCAGTTATTTTATGTTAAATAGTGTTGCTTTCATTCCTTCCTAGAAATTTTTATTAATATTTTTCAGTGATGTCCTTTTACTGACACACACAAAAAACACTTTCCCTGCAAAAAGAGAAGGTGTATTATTGACAGGTAGTATTGCTGTTCTGTGACTCATTTAAATGCAGATGTTAACAGAAGCAATGTTATTACTGTAATTTATTTGGAAAGCCATACTAAGTCAATTACTCTTTGCTTTGCCCATACGTTCCAAACTTTCAAATACTGATAAAAGAGACATGCAAGAGTATAGAATCTTCCTTCTTTTAAAATCAGAGTCTTTGGGGAATAAGGAGCCTAATAACCCCTAACAGACTAATAACACAAGGCACAACTTGTGCCAAAGTCACTCTTGCTTCTCTCATGAACCCAACTCAGTGAATGATTTACATGGTAGATTACTACACTAATATCCAAAAATTTAGCTCAGAATCAGTTAATAGTAGCTCCATGGGTACAACATTAGTTTAGATAGTATCATATAAGAAAGACTGTATTGAGTTCAAGCAGCATTTTGACTGTGCTCTCAGGCACATGGTGTGATTCTTGGGGCGTCCTGCTGAGCCAGGAGTTGGATTCAATTATCCCAATGGGTCCCTTCTAACTCATATTCTATGATTCTATGCTTCTATTTCACACTACATCGATTTGCATGAATGCACAGCAGGATTTTAGGGACCATTCCCTATTTGACCATCAGTTCTTATTCTTAAGAAAGCAGAAACATATTGTATTTCTTCCCAGTTATAGCAGTTACTAAAAAATACAAGAAATCATCAATGACACAGACATCATATGACTGCAATTACTTATGATCTGTGTCATGGCTCCTGGAAAAATTCTCATTTAAATGTCATTACAGCAACCTTTGCAAAGTGTTGTCTGGTATAATTTGCCCAAGCAGGAAGTTGTTAAGAGCTGGCACTCTGCTACAACCCCACGAAGTGGGAGCAAAATGCCTGTGGTGATTTGTGAGCTCTGCCCCCACAACTTGACTCCCACTGTGATTAGACACAGAGGTGAAGGACACAAATCCATTGCCTCCCATTTGTGCTGTTGCAGGGACAAGCTCCCTGTGCACAGCTGAGACACTGCCCTCCTCTCCTCCAGTATGGGAATGTGCCTGATACTGCCCCACAATCCCACCAGCAACTTCATCCACCTCTTCATGTCCACCAAGAGAGCCTTTCCCCAGACCTTCTGTATGCCACCACACAGACATGGAGAGTAGCTGGCCATGCTCATTTCATGGAAACACAAGGAGGAAAACAGACATCAGGAACAAATCTGCTAAAGCCAACGGAATTGGTTTGGTCTAAATAAGAATATCATTGAGTCTTTCTGTTTCTGCATTGCTAAAAAAAAAAGCCAATAAACAATTTGAGGTCAAGTCTCCTCCCAGTTGTGCCAGAACTATGTTGAAATTGGGGGAAATTGCCCCAAATTCATGCAGCCTTATAGCCTACAGCATAAAAATGGTTGAATATACATCTATGTTTCCTAGGTAGCCCTTTCAGAACTTGACTTGTAATTAACAGTTCTAGTTTCTTACTAGAAAGAAATACTGTATTGTTGGCTTCTTTGACTTCCTCGATGCACTGCAGACATTCCTTCCCCTGAGCTGTCCCAAGGTGAGAGATTTCACAGGCTGACCACAGCTGAGTTGAGGTTTTACTTCTGTGTGTTGTGGAACTGTAATGCAGAGATGCTGCTCTGATCCAAATTTGGATCTGAACTCCCTCAAATTGCTTTCCTGTCCCTGCCATGGCACCATGGTTGGTGGTGTTTGAGCCACAGCTCAAGCCCAGTTGGTTTAAAGCACATTCCCCTAAGCCACTAGATTATATATGTTCTTGTTCAGGGAATCCAGTGTCTCCCTTTAGGGCCCTCAGATGGTTGTACCATCATCTTCTTTCTTAAAGACTGAGAGCTGTGCCTGTGATGAACTTTTCATGATAACATGATGTTCACATTAATCTTTTTTCAGAAATTGCAAGGTCCTTTGCTGTACCTAAGTATGTAGAGCACCAGCCAACACATGGTTATTGAAATGAGGATTTTACAGGCCATAATGTGCTGGGAAATACCAGAGAAGTCTTGGTATTGTGTTCAATCTCTTTGAAGTGGATATTTAACCTTCTCCACAGCAATTTTTTTTCAAGTCTCAAATCCACCAGTATCAGTATTTATACATGTAAAACTCATTCTCTTGCCTTCTGTTTTCAATACTACACTGTGCATAAGGGTATGAGCAACCTGGTCTAGGGGGTGGCATCCCTGCCCATGTCAGGGCAAGTTGGAACTAGATGATTAGATGAACTGGATGAGCTATAGGACGTTTAAAGTCCCTTCCAACCCAAGCCATTTTATGATTCTATGATTCTACTATCCTTGCTTGGTTCTTGGTTTTCCTGAAAGAAATGTTTTTCCAACTGCTTCACTCCCTTTAAAATCTGATTTTTCCATAAATAGTGTGGTTGTCTGGAAAGCCAATGCTTGTTATTTCTTTCATTGTTTTTTCTACATAAGAGATGGCACGAATTGAAGATATTGAGGGGCTGCAGTGCTGTTGTGACTCCAACCTGTCTGTTGGCTCTCGGCACCCTGCCAGAAAGGTTTGCTAAGCAGAACGAATTGAAAAGTAGAGATCAGATAAAATAATATCCAGTATTGAAGTATGGTGAGATATAAGACAGGCATCTATCCTGTATTTTTTTTTAAATCACATTGTAAAATATTTCAGTGGAGCACAGGGAAAGCACAAAGGATAGTTCAGATTAAAAGCCCATGATGTTCTGAAAAAGCAACAAGAATGTGAGGAAAAACACAACATTATCATCTGTTATTGGCTCTGAAGCCACCAGGAAACTGAGACACTCTGTAAATGGGAGATGACTGGGACATCCAGATCTGCGTCTTCCAAGGCAATGAACAAAGGAAGGAAGATGCATTTTGTTAAGAGGAGGAACAGCTAGGTCTTCTACTTTCCATTGGGACCTTGGTCTTCACAAAATGAATTACAGCTCTTCTGGTAAGTACTCTCCCAATGAATGTGATCTTATCAAAACTTTCTGACGTACAGCAGGAACTTACTTCATCACCACTTCAAAGAGTTTTTTACCTTCCATTTTCAAGTGATATGATTTTGGGCCAAGCTTACTGCTACCTGGCCAAAAGCCTCCCATGAGAAAGGTTTTTATGATTTAATCTACCTAACATGAACTGAGATCAGTGTGGGCTGAAGGAAGGTCATGGCATTTTTCTTAAGAGAAAAATTAAATACACCAATTAAAATTGAGATTGTAGGGACATTACCGTCCAAAGAGTAAAGCATGCAACACCGGGTAAAATCAGGTGGAAAAGTTCATTTACTGAAGCTTAAGCCTCAGGAAATGAGAAATTCCCCAGCTGAGAGGACAGCTCAATTTTCTACATTTTTACTCTCTTCAAGGCAGAAAAAAAGCTCCCAGAGAGACACAACATACCTATTTGTGGTGTGATCTCAGAGAGCACTCTCAGTGACACTGGTCTACCAGCACATCTTGGAGGAGGATCAGTTCATTGCACCCAGGTAAAGATTCACTGAAGGGCTCCCCCATCCCTTTGCTTGTCCCAAGGACAGACACAGCCTCGCTCACAACAGCAAAACTCTGTCCTGCCAGTGAAGCTCAAGGGACAGAAGCAATCGTGAATTAACACCTGGATGAATGAGGCTCTATAAATTTTTGTTCATAGGCAAAATATGCCGAAATTATGGTAAGGGAAAGCAGAAAAGAGCCATTGCTGTAAGGACAATACAAGATAAAATTTATAAAAGAGTGCTTTGGTCATCACTAATGATATTTTTATGACATCTCAGTTCTTTTTTTCTCCATAGGGAAAGATATGTTATACCAGCTGGGAACTGCACTAACATGGTCTCTGTTTCAATACTTTCCCTTGGAAAACTTTGTCAAAGGAAAACCTAGAAAAAGTTGCTATTACAGGAACCAGTCCACTTTATATTATAGGCTTTTTTTTTTCTTTATAGCCAGATAATTTAATTCCTCTCAAAGAGTTACCAAGGCATTGTTCACAGATGACATACTGAAACACTATATTCTACCTGTCCTCTCCATTCCTGCTTTTTAGCTGTGATCAGACCTGTTATAGCTGCATTTACTTTAACAGGTGAATGATTGCAATCTTCTGCACCATTGAAATAGCCCAAAGGCATTAGACTAAAATTAATGATGACATTTCAGCTGCACGGTATACTTTAAAATAATTTCCAAATACTTTGCATCTCAGTTGGGAAATTTTATTAAACTAATTTTTATTCATTTCTGAGCCCAAAATTGAACAAATTTAAAGGGAGAAAGACAGACAAGGGAAAGCCATGTCAGCAATAAATTACATCAGTTTCTTCCTCTATACATATCTTTCTCTTCAGATGTCATTGCATTATGTCATTCAGCTTTTCTTACCTGGTACATTTACAACCTGACCTTACCTCGGAATTTCACTTTACAACGTAGTTTAAGAACCAGACCACGGTGTAGCCTACAAACAGTAGTTCTGAGCATTATACCGCCCAGAGTCAGTTTCTTATAATTTAGTCACATTTCAGAATTTTAGACTGAAATTTCATTTCTTAGATGCCTGCCTCACCCTTATTTAGGGATGTAGAATGCAGAAGGGAACACGTTAGGCAAAAATAGTGCTTTTCCCATGTTAAAAAAGTTATCTTCTAATTGTCAGAGGAGGACATGCCCAGTTTTCAGAGTAAGACAAAATTTGTTTGAAAGAAAGTGTATTTCTTGCACTCTCTGAAAGCAGTAGTGGCCCTCTAGGCTGCAGGAGAGGCACTGTTTAAAGGTTGTTAGCAGTTGTGGCATCACCATGTCTGGGTTCTCTGTACCATGGGCACTCAGCCAAGCAGTACCCATGATCTCAAATGTATGTGTGTTGCCTGGCCTAGATTAGTAAGATAAAAAACAGAAGGTAATTTAGTAACTGGGCATCTTGGACAGAAAGTTTGGGATTAGGTGGGATGGATGTGGAAGGAAAGAAAAGGGGACCAATATCTATTCAAGCTGGGCAAGAAAACAGCAGTGAACATTGAACCTCTGACAGAAGGACTAAATGAGTAAGGAAGGGGATCTACAGAGGTAAAGTATGAGGAGGCTTGGTCTGGGAGCAGCACAAAATGCTGAAACAACCAGGAACAGAAGATGGATGTTTTGGATACCAAAGTTGTTTGAAACAAGGAAACAGATCTAAGCAATGCTAGCAAAGTCAGCAAGTTGCACAGAATAACATTGGGTAACCTCAGAATCCTTCCCAAGGCCCTTGCACTGGAAACCCAAAACCAGAGAGAGGGTACTGCAGATCTGGGCCTCCTTTCTCTTCTGTGAAACAGAGTTAAACACTTCATCTCCCAAGCAGAGATAAAGCTTAGAAACTACTTACTGCTATGGAGATGAGTACCACAGTGCTCTGAGACAAGCCCTGCCAGGGAGATCGAGGGCACTCCATGCTTTTGCAGTGGGGGCCAATGGCATGGAGCAGATGAGCACGAGAGGTCAGGATGGAGCCTCTTCTGCCCTATCAGAGGTTTGGTGTAGGTGCAGATCAAACCTGAATGCCCAGAGGGACCAACTTCAGGCAGTTTCCTGGTAGGCAACCCTGGACTGGGAATGTGAGTGATGGCATGGGCACAACAGGAGCTGTAGATGTGGGAGATGGTTACCACAAAGCCAAAACTTGTGAATTTAGGGGAATACACAGCAGTGCCTTGGAGCCTTCAAGCTTCTCCTCGCTCTCTCCTGGAATCTGTATTTTCTGTTTGACAAATAGCCTGGTTCCCTCCTTATTTAGGTCTCAGCTAAGTACAGTAACTCAGAAATTACCACCCATCAGCTAACTCAAGCTGAAGAAATAGCATTCACATTGAGATCATTGTATCACAAAACTTTGTCTGCAAGAGTGAGTAAAATAGGTTAAACTGGTGTTTTCAACATCTGAAAAGCCCAACAGAGTGGCTGTAGCTTAACTCACAGCAGCATTTGGGTTGACACTTCTGTCACTGATGCCTTTATCAACACATTGTGGGAAAAATTTACCCTCAATATTGCATCAGTAACACATACTAACTTGTTATAACACTGTAGAATGATAAAATGCATTATCTTGATTTTCTCTTCTGAAATTAACAAAAGCTTAAAAGGGAAAGATAAATCTTGTGAAATGGCTCTGAATTTATGCAGAGATTTCTGTGGAAAATTGTCGGAATCTTCACCACTTCAACACTCCTAACCCTCTGAAGAAATGCTGCTGATTTACCTAAAGAGGAAGTGTGTAGCCTTTCTTAGCAGGTTTGTCAGCCTGGTACAAGGAAATTCCAGACAAAAGCAATACCTCAAAGAGGAATTTCTTCAAATTCTGAAATAAAGTTAGAATTTATTCAAATCTGAGATGCTAAGTAGAAGGACATTACCTTATGGCAGGCCAATAACTTAGCCTCCCACAAAGCTTCATCAGTTCCGTGATTCAAGCTGTCTACCTTTGCAAGAAAAGTCATTGGAATATGTGAAGGTCAATAGCCAAGTTATGCTCAGCAAAGAAAACATTCACTCCTGTTAGCAGGTACCTGAAATACTCACCTCAGTAAAATTTACCATTGTGCTATACAAGACTTCTTTCAAAGCTGAAAACAGTGTGTGATATTTGCAACAGCAATGTTGAATTGAGGGGCTTCTTCTTTTGAAATTTAAAATTACATTTTAAATGATGTTGATGATTATGTGCAGTGTTACAAAAAAATGCAATTATTCTATCATTTCTATCAAAAATAATACATGGGAAACAAAGGAAACGCTAAGGTGAAGCTGGCTTGTGATCCTGTGTTACACCTTTGTGCTGTACAGCTGATGGATCTGCCGCATCAGAAAGTTTCAACACGTTGCCTTGAACTTGTGCACCGTGGTTACAGTGACAGAAAAAATAGCACACGTAAAATATGATAGGACTGCAGCCTATTCCTGTTGCCATTACTGTTGCTTCAAGAGCTCTAAACAGCTTTCAATTCCACCTTTTGATTATTCTCCACAAATTTAATGCAGCACAGTACATGAACGGCTGATTTCAAACAAATCATCTGAACATACAGTTTGACAAGCACATCATGTTTGTCTTACTTAAAGCTCTGAAACAACTACTAACATTCTCAGTATTTTCAAGTATATGAATTTTAAAACCCCAACTACAAATGCTTTATATTTGCCAATTCAGGCATGAGCTGCTTGTTTCTGCATGTGTGCTCATACATCTGTAAAGGAATGTGGGGCTTTGGGCATTTTCAGGCATTTTATTTACACATTTTTCAGGCAAGGTTTAAGAGGCTGCTCCTCAAAGTAGTCACCATTAGTGTGCCCCGTGTCCCCCATTGACTTCATTAGGAGCTGTGAGCACAGAGGATTTCTGCAAGTGCTAAAAATGTCAAACAGTTTTTGCATTGAGCAAAGAGGAAGCCAGACCAGTAAAGAAAGCTCCCTGGAACAATCAGGTTTGATATTAAAACCCTGGTGTAGTGTGTGTAGTGTCTAACTTGTTTATGGGTAAAACGTGTATGTTTTATAAAGCACATGTTTTCAGGAACAGCAAAAATTTGTTTTTCAGTGCAACTCCAAAAATTTGTAGGAAACAATTGTGTATCTCTGTTAACATATTCACAACATCCTTAAATTATATATCATCAATTCAATAACGATATTCATACAGTGAAGACCTGGGAGCATCTGGTATTAAAATCTTTGCCAAAATCAAAAAGCAGCACGTCTGTTTGCAAGAGCCCCAGAGCACATAACTGCAAATCAAAACCTTCCTACTCTCCCATGCATACTTTTAATTGTGGTCTTAAAATTTTTCTGAAAGTGGGTCCTTTGTGTTTTGCCACAGCCCAAGAAAATATTCATTGTCTCTTTGAAGGCTTTCAGGCACACCATGTGCACATCCCAGCTTCAGAAAGTGGAAAGTAGCATTCAAGGGAGATAAATCAGTAGCTCAGGAGAAACAAAGAGAGAAAGCAGAGTTTTCTAGATGAATGCTCCAATAGGGTCCTGCCTGCTGCAGTTACCCACCTCTATAGGTCAGGTTTTATGCTACTACCTGTCTCTTTTATGCTTGCCCTGTAAAATCAGCATCAGTCACAAGGGATTCATGAAGTCTTTGACTCTTCTCCTTTTTAAAGGTCAGGGCTCTGCTTTTTAATTGGAAAAGCAAAAGGTGAATGAGCCTGCCCATGAACACTGCAGTCTTTATTGTGTCTTTATTTGTGCCTTAAGAGGCTCAAAGCCTGCCAAAATATGTCAGGGCTTTTTGGACGTGCTCAAAGCGGGGAATGTGGAGGTGATTGTGGCATTACAAATTTATGCAGTTTCTCGGGAAAAGGAGACATTGTTTGAGCATAAGCAATGCAGTGAAATCACGAGGCTTGACAATTACAGTACCTGTAACTGGTAGTGAAGAGCAGCCACTAATGTGAATTCAAGCAGATGATACCACTGTCATCCAAATATATGCCTAATTGCTCTTTTGATAAATATTTCTTTTCTCTTCATCAGAACTGTGCCTTATAACTCCCCTGTGATGGAAAAAGGAGCCCTAAGAAGGGTTAGAACTGGGAAGTTGCAGGGCTTTATGTTTATTTTGGTTTGTTTTACTTCCACAGGGAAGTAGAGGGAGAGGGGAAAGAAGACAGACTGAACATGTCTTGATTTTTGAAAACTGGAATATTTCCCTCTCTTCGTTTTCTAAGGGCAATAGAAATACTACCGGCAGTAGAAAACAGACACACTCCCAGTAGAAATTTTCATTGGAAACATGCAAAATATTTTGTTTAGCTCTGGTACTTATTGCAGTATATCTAATGGCTGACCAGCTTAATTTCCCATGTTTCAGAGATCCCTTCATTACTTCTAGTAAATTCATCTTTTGTCTGATCTTCATATGTCTATATATTCCTATAATAATCTTCAGCATGGATTCTGAACCAAAATGTAAATTGCTGAATAACATTGTTATTCCTAATAATTTCCATTATTTATTTAGAATGAAGTTTCAACAGCAACAGCACATTTGCCTCAGTTTTTTACCAGAGCTCCCCTGCACATGCATGTTTGTCACCTGTTTCCATCTCAGCCCATGATGCTCAGGCTGGAGTATATCATGGCTTCATTTGCCAAACTGCCTTCTTTTGCCAAAGCCAGGCTTAGCATTCTCCACTGAACACATATATCCATCCCTCATGCCTTCCTTCCCTGCTCCACCAGTCTCTCCACTAAGGTGCTCAGATTTAGCAAACTTTGCCTGCCAAAGTATTTATCTAATTTATAGCCTACATTTCCTCAAACTGACATTGCTGTCTCAGTGTGAGATCCTTTCCTGGTATGAAAACTGTCTCCACAGTTATGGTGTGATATGGTGCTTACCATATCTGCTACTTCTTATCTAATTATTTGAATGGAATAATGAGAAGTATTGGAACCAAGCTTAATTCTACCGTTCTACAGTCATTTTTCTTTCTGTATCACCATAACATTTTAAATTTATCTGGATTAAACCAAGATGCTATTGCAAATTTCCTTTATAGAATAATTATTAAGGATCTAAGATCTGTAAGAAGCCTACATAACATTCACCATTAATTTTTTTAATTTTTTTTTTTTTTTACCCTCTTCTTATCATGCATGTGTTTGAATGCAACATACCATGAACACATGAATGGCTCATAATTTCTGGAAGCAATTTGGTCTGTTTCTTATTGAAGTATCATTTCCTCCAAAGATTGTGGAGCTTCACAGTTAGAAATGTTTCAATTTCTTCCTATTTTCATTTTCCATATTTTATTTCATTCAAGGAACTTCTTTCGAAGGGCATAAATTACTACTAATATACAAAAAATCCAAACTGATTGTGTATAACTGAAAGACCTTGTTACATACCTACACCCTGATTTAGACCGAGGGTGGACTAATTCTAGTATTCTCTGTTTTATTCAGCGCTGTAACACTTTTCCTGACCCTTTTTCTAAAGCCTTAGTGTTTCACCTGCACTGAATGACTTCTGAGTGTAAGGGTGATGTATCCCCATTTCCTCTGATAGTTATTTAAAAGAGATTCTGCTTTTATTGCCTATTCCCATCACAGGAATCATAGCACTCCTTACCTCTTGCTATGTCTATTCCATTTTCATTTAACTCAAGATGCTTCCTATTTCACATTTTTCAGCTCACTGTTAAAGTATTTGTTAGCAGGAGCCCCTAACTTGGTTCACCTGATTTCATAAGAGAAGAAAAAATACATCCTCTGCCACAAAGATTTTCCCAGAGAAGAGGAATGTGCATTTTTGGATTTTCTATAACCTTCTTGCATGTCTCCATTTCTAGTCTGTAACAGGAAGATAATGATGTTCACCCAGGGCTTAATTACATATTGTCAGAAATATTCAAAGGATTTGGGAAAACCCGACTTACGACCTTTCTTCTTATTCTTCTTGTGGTTTTTTGCTAGGTACCTGAGTTCCCTCTGTTAGCTAATTTCATGGTGGACCTAAAAGGGTTTTCTCTAGTGTTCATCCTTACTGGAGTAAGGCATAAGTGTCATCTGTTCTTCTGATGCAACAGTACAGTGTCACCAGGACTTCCAAGAATTGTGCCAACAGTAGCGTGATTAACGTTCCTCGTTAAAATGAGGTCCTATGAATACAGAGTCCCCCAGTTCTCCCAGGAGAGTCTTTACCCTCTCTCTGACAGACCATCCCATCAGATCTCTCCCGTTTTACCCTATTTGATGAAACATTATCACCTAATTTGTTACCATCAGTGTTTCATGTGCATTACAGGTAATCTGCTTCAAGCCTCGTGGCTTGTGGGACAAGGCACAAGCTTGTGGGACTGAAAACGTCCTGAACAAAGGCACATTCTGGATGGTAGCACTCAGTGTAACCTTTCCCCATGACAGAGTCACTGGGGATGCTGCTGAGCACACCCATGAGCACACAGAGAAGAAGAACACAAGAAGGAGAAAGCAAGAGGCACAAAGAGGCAGTACGCACCATCCTGAACCAAGTCACCTGGCATTTCTGCATGGCACCTTGCTTATCCTTCCCATGTTCCTGCCTGATTTCTCTTTATGGTTTTCTGCCTGTAGGAAGCATGGGCTCTGCAAGGCAAACCTTCTCCTCTTTGCTTTGCAAGGGACCCCACACCACTTACTGCACCCTTCTGTCTTAAGGTGAAGAAAGCAAGTCTCACTCAGGGAAGGAGATGGTAACACCAGAACATATTTTGCTGTGGGGACAGCCCATACTGTGCAGGGGAAGGTTGGGAATGAGCTGCCCCAGAACCCTCAGTCCCAGGCCCTGTCCCGCACTCACAGCACGCAGAGGCAGTAGACTCCCGGGATGCTCTCGCTGTCCCGCAGCAGGTAGCTGCCGTCCGTGCCCGCCGCCAGCAGCAGCTTCTCCCCGGCCTCGCGGCTGATGGCCCCGTGGTACACGGGCACCGTGTCCATGCCAGGCCTCTCCAGCTGCAGCTGCTCTCCCGTGCTTGGTGCTTCCTCCGACTGTGCCTGAGCCGTGCGTCCCTCAGCCTCCCCGCCTTGGTGGAGATGTAAACAGGATGTGTTCACACCTCTGAAGCCTCTGCACAGGCTGAGACTGCACTGAGGGAAGAGTGAGGAAGGAACACAGCATTTTTGTGGGTTTTTTTTTCCTTTGCCCCCTTCTGTTTTCCTTTTACGTCGGCTATAACATCCTCACACCATCACAGCTCTGCTGCAGAGGTGTCACTTCACATCCACCCTCAGCCATGTGGCTCCTGCTCATGGGATGGGGCTGATGAGGCACACGATGGCCGCGGGGCAATGACCGCCCTGGCTGGGACAGGGAGCCCAGGACTGGGCACTGCTGCCAGTGGCTGTGCCAGGCATTTCTGTCTTCTGGTGTTAACCCAAGGGGATTATTATCCCAAGCAGGGATTATTTTTTAACCTCTTGTTTCTAAAATACCCAGGGATGAGACTAAAGGAAGTCAGCTGATCTCAGTGTCACTGTTCCACCAGACCACTCACCTCAGGCTGCAGATGCAAGCACAGCCTCAGCTCCACAGCAGCTGCTCCAGTGCCCACAGACACCAGCCCCAGCTGATTCACCTCATGAGGGGTTGTTTTCAAAGCCTTTGGTGCTGTTTAATCACTGTTAATGTCAGGGTGGTCATTACTCCCACTTGGAGGCAGGCAGCAGCCGTGGCACATGTAAGGGGACCCCTCACACCTTCCTGGATGCCATTGGTGCCAGTGCTGCCTTCATGTGGGGCATGAGCTGGCATCCAAAATCCAGAGCCATGTCTGAAAGAGCCATTTCTCTTCACCTGCTGTGGCTGAAGACATTTCCTCAGTGTACTTGTCAATTGAAGGCCCCCACACGCACATGCGGGTCTGTTTGCAAACAAGCTGTCAATGTGCTTTACACCCCGACAGATATTTCCACCCCACACATATTTCCAACCATGGAAAAACTGAGCATGTTTCCCTGCAGTTATTGCCACCAGGTCATGTCCATGGGGCAGCAGCCAGCTCAGGGTTAAATTCATCCCCGGCATGATGAATGACATGCCACCCTCCCTCGAACAGCCACATTCTCACACCTGTGTACATGAGCAAGAAGTCAGTAAAATATAGCAATAAGTATGGGTTGTGGTTATGACCGATTGCTTTTAAATTGAGTTTACTAGCAGGACAGAGCAGAATTAAATAATCTCATCCTGGTGCTCACAGATACTGTGTCCCTGTTGAAGTTAAGGATAGGTGAAAAAATAGCTTTTAAAATATACACAGTTCAGGAACAGAAATGAAATTTAAAAATACCAAAAATAATGGCTGCTCCTTTTCAGTTTCAATCAATCAAAGTGTTTTTTCTCAACCACTTCACAGTGCATGTTTTGATCTTCAATATAGTTTTTCATTGGAAATATTTTTTTCAAAGTAGCTTTAGTTTTTTCTTTTGAGGGATGGGCATTTCTGATCTGACAGTCACAGGGTAGATCGTGTATAAGGCACTGCACAAAGTCACTGACAGCAAAGCTGCAGCGTTTGGACGCCAAGAGCCTTTTTCCCCACAGAGAGGCCCTGGCAAGTAACTGCCTCCCTAGCTGGCACTGAGAGGCTGAGAAAGCTGCAGAAACCTCAGCTGAAGAGACACTGAAAACTCCCACCACTGAGTTTATGGCCTTTCTATATCATTATGCAGGTATTCATTACCCCCTTTACACGAACCCTGGGACTCAGACATCCTGCTTGGTTTTTTAAACCAGTTGTTAAAGTATTTGCTCATAAAGTAGCTGCTGCCTACTGCAAATCTGATTAATGTGGATGGCAACAAGCTGTAAAGCTGCTGCCTATTTCTTCTCATTTTCCAAACTACCTGTGCTCTTGGGGATTTCATCCAACTTTCCCATTTCTTAACCTATTCTCAATATTAATAGCTGATTTCAGAAAAAGTATGTGTGTAATTAGCTGGAGAGGAAAACCAGCCAGAATAATTTAATTCTGAAGATTTCATTGTCCCATTCATCAGATTTCAACTAAAGAAAATCCTAAAACTTTTCACTGTGAGATCCTCTCCTAATGTGGAGTTACCCAGTCAACCTGCATTCTCCAGCACTTGGATGAAGAAGCATCTATTACTGTAAAACAGCTGTAAACACACAACTTTGCTAGTCTGGTTAAGAAATCTATAAAACTCCAGCTTCTGAATCTCAACCCCAGCCTTCCCTACAAATACCTTTATGGCCCCATGCCTAGGGGAATTGCAGCTTTTAAGAAATCATGGAAATGCTGTGTTTTGAACAAAGGATAGTAACACTGAGGCACCTGTCAGGGACTGAAATGGTTCATGCCTTAATCATTGTTATGAAGGAGTTTTGCCCATTATAGCAAAAACTGTAAAAGAAGCAACAAGCACAGAAGCCCATCCCTCCTTGAAGATGCCTGACTGGAACTTTGGACCCTGAGTTAAGCCGTGCAGATCAGATAAAGGGGACCCTTGTTCAATAATCTCAGGCTGAGGGAGAAGAATGCATCCACAAGAAAGCCACACCCAGCAGCTACGCTGACAATCGTCTCTGGCTGGGTTTGGAGTGAAGGAGACCACAGCCCACAGAGGCCAGGTTTACACCCTCCCCTCCCTTACACAAATAGGCCCAGCTGTGAAATCCTCAACAGCACAGGCCACATGCATGGGACATCCACCTGGGAGGGAGCTGAGGGCGTGTCATAATCCATCAAAAAGCCCCCAAAGTGCTCCCCAGACTCATTCCTGAGGCCTTGCACCACAGCATTGCAGGTAACACAAAGTGATGCTGCAGATCTAGTCTGCTGCAAGAGACTGTCAAACTCCCTGGGGGTGGTACCCAGCCATTCCCACCTGGCCTGAGCATACATTATTCCACTGGATTCTGCGCATTTGGGGGACCCTCACCACCAAGAAGACCAGCTGCAGAGGATCAATGGAACATTGTTGGGATCCACAGAGTGGTGGCATTTTCTTCATTCTGCCTCTGTCACTCTCTGTTCTATCCCCCAGCTCTTTTCTATTTCTTTCTCTTCCTTTCTCTCTCTCTCTCTCTCTCATATTTATTATTAAATAGAATCCATACTATTGACTTTGGCATATGGTCTCATTTGCACCTTAATTCGGGCAGAGGCATTTCTAATAACTGTAAAAACCAGACCGTAACAGCACCAAGCAGGATGAACCAAACCAAAGACATGAGGGCTTCCTGGGCTGAGAGAAGAGAAACCATAACGTGCTAACAAAGCTCTGTACCACACTAGGCTGGAGGAATGCCCCCAAACAAGCCATCTTCACTGCAGTTTGGCATCCAGCCAGACTGACACCGACTGCTCTGGATTTTGTCCATTTAACCTTGTGGATCTAAAGCATTGCTTGCTATCTTATTTCACACTGCTGCATCTGTACCGTGGGGCTGAGAAGGCAAAATAGAGCAGCAGGCTTGGGAGCATTGGGAAATGAGAGAGAATTGAGGCTTAAAGGGGTGCTGCTCCTGTGGGGATTATGTCCCCATCACCTTCCACAGAAAATGGGGCCTTCTTTAAGCACCCAGGCACTGCCCTGTAGGTCACTGCACACTTGTCTTGTTTTGTTTGGAGAGTATTCAGCATATTTTGGACACTGCTGTTTTGTGCCTTCCCTAAATCAGTCCAGCTAGCAGTCCCTGCTGTATGCTGTAAAAAATTTATCTAAAAAATACATGAAGGAAAGGAAGGACTTAAATGCGCTCTGAAATATATGGTCATGAAAAACAGGCTTAGGCAGATAGGACTGCATAGACCTCTTGGGTCATCAAATCTACTTCTCTGCTATCTTAGCCAAACACATCATATAATACCTTTCAGAAATTCATTTAAGTCCATCTTAAAAGTAGCTTGGGATTTGTTGTTGCTGTTTCCACTGTTCTCACTGGAAAGCGTTTGCAGAACATTGTTATTCTGCTGTTTGGAAACCTGCTTGCAATTCCTATCCTAAATTTATTCATGACCAATTTATGCTCATTTGTTCTTGTGCCAATGTTGTCCTTCAGTTTAAATAGATGTTTTCTCTTCCTAGAGCTTATGCCCATGTGGGATTTATAGCAGCCTCCCTCAGCATTCATTTTGCCAAATTCCTCTGCACTGCAGGCTCTCCCTTTTCATGGTCACTCTAATCATCTTTTTCCATAGTTTCCCAAAACTGAAGCAAATCATTTGTGAATAGTGTGCACTATCCTGGCTGATTTCTAGCACTTGCCTCATACACCATTACAGGTGTTTCATTACTCTGGTGAAAATATTTTTTCTGGTGAAAAGATTTTTCTGGTCTGTGATTTCCCTTCCTCAGTGTTTTCTTACCTACGAGCATGCAGGTATAGTAGAAACCTGATTAACAAAACCCAGGTGCATGAACTGGCAGTCAAATCCTTCTGAATTTTATCTAATTTATCCTATTCTCAAGGTCACTCAGTTCTTCCTAAATGAGAGTGTTATTCATCTTTGCAATGACAGTGTCTCTCTCCCTTATGCCACTGGTAAATTCCATTACCACATGCCAATTTTTTCATGGGATCATCATTAGTTAAAAATTACTAGGCCCAAGACTGATGTTTGAAAAGCCTTACTACCTTCCCTCAGTACTGATCTCCTCCTACCCTCACATTCTTATTCACTTTTTGATTTCTGTCTTTATCTCCCCTTTTAGGTAATAATTTCCCACATGGCACTGTACGAAATGCTGTACTTAAGTTTAGATAATTAGCTGTAAGCACTTCCTTTGTCTAGAAAAATCAATTATGATGATATTTCAGGTGCCGGAACTTGTAGAAGTACCTGAGAAGTAGCAGTAGGGAGAGAGAAAATAAAACCACCTGAAGATTTTTTAGCATCTTTTGAAAGATTTGGGCAGATTTTCATTTTCAGATGAGCTGCTTCATTCATCCCTAGCAATGACATTTTCATACATTGTTGAATTTTATAACAATTCTGAATATTATAACACTAATGCAAGAGCATCATTAAAATTCTCAGTTATTGTTATTTGACTGAAAATAAGAATGACCTTCAAGACCTTTATGAAATTAATGCTACTCCAGATCTGTTATAGGAAGGCCTTGTATAAAGGGCTATAAAGCAAGACAAAAAGCAAAATACCTGCATTGGTTGTTTTGCTGATACAACAGTGTTACCATAAATGTCATCCCTGTAGAAATACTGAAAAAGCACCTTCAAAATCAGGAGCTTTTGTAAAGTTTTTGACAAAATATCTAACTGGTAAAATGCCACATTAAAACACAGCTAACTTTAAATATGATTTTCACTATTTCATGTCACTTTCATTTTTAGTCTAATCTGAAAAAATATTCAGAACTGTATAGAATAGTATCTACAGAGAGATATTTGCTTTTCACATAAGAAAATAATGCTGAGATTGAGAAAAACATTGGTTATTTTAGAGCATCTAGAGTCACCATTATCATGTTTCTTTCTTAGCTGAAATGAAAGAGGTTGAGAAAAGCAGGCTATAATTAGCAAAAGTGTAATTAGCTGCAAGGTTCTGGTCATCAATGCAGAAGGAGAATAAAGAGAACTTGTGGTTTAAAATTCACAGATAAGCATGTATTTATACAGCCTCCATGTTAGTCATCATATTCTCTGTGTGCTGCTTGGGAAAAAGGGGGCAGAAATGGAAGCTGGTTATAATAAATAGAGTTTGGATGTAGGTGCAGGTTCCAGCTTTATATTCTGGGACACACATGTCATTTGTATTGAGAAAGGCCAACCTGTGTTTAGCCTGGAAAAAGGAGGGGCCCTCTTGCTCTCTACAACTTCCCAAAAGGAGGGTGACGGAAGGTGAGGGTCAGTCTCTTCTCCCAGGTGACAGGATGAGAGGAATGGTCTCAAGCTGCACCAGGGAAGATGTAAATGAGATACCAGGAAAAGTTTTTTCATGGAAAGTGTGGTCAAGCATTGGAACTCCACTACCCAAGGAAGTGGTGGAGTTACCATCCCTGGAAGCGTTCAAAAAATGTGCGGACATGGCACTTGAGGACATGATTTAATGGTGAACATGGTAGTTGTGAGGGTGGTTGTAGATACAGACTTTTCCCCGCTTTAAATTAAATTTATAGCCTAGGGGAAAACCTCATTACCTCAGAATATTCAGTCCTCAAGGTGCACATTACCTACTGTGAGAATTTCCCTATGGTGCTGAGAACTTGGAAAAAAAAACCTTCCCATCACCTGGAAATTAGGTGTTTGGTGCCATCAATCAGAACTCCTTGTGGAGAACTGAGAATGCGAAAGGTTATGCACCTTTATGAATGAAACTCATCAACATTTGTCTTCTGAGTACAGGTAAATGCCCACAATACCATAAATGACGACATTTCACTGAACTTTAACAATATTATTTCCTCTGCGCAGCCCCACTGCTTACCTGCACAGTTGTTTTGAATGCTTTGTGAGTGAGATAACACTAAAATTGAAAGCTACATAATATAGGTGAAATTCATATTAAAAGTCATGTGTGTTTTAATGCGGTTTCTTTTGCCAGTTAATATTTCTTATATCTTCTTTCTGCAGAAGCAACACAAGAGTGGGCTACTTTGCAGGTGCATATGCATTGCCAAGCAGAGATACTGTTTGTGATAACATCAGCACAAGAAAATCTACTCATAGAAGCTTGAATCTTTTTAGTTTTTGCTATTACTCTTTCAAAAACACTTTCCTGTAAAATTCGGCAATGTGCAGGCAGTCATCAGCATTAGGCACCCGGCTGCTTTGAAGCCCAGGACCTCCATGTCTTTATGATTTAGCTGAACCAACTTCAAAGTTGACAGGGCTAAATCACATCAAGGTACTCTCAGGGCAGAGCAAATGTCCACACAGGAGCTCTTCCTGGATACATTCCTGTGCGAGCAAGTCTGCAGTTGAAGATTCAGCTTTAGAAACTAGATTTCCACAGCACACTTGCACAGAAGTTAAAGTTGATTTGCCGACATTGCATCTGAGTTTCTAATGGATATTTATCTGAATTACAACAGCACCATGTAATTAGGGATAAATAAGGGCCTTTGTTCTGGAGGGGAAGAAAGTTTATCAATTCTGAACCATATGCAATTGCGTGCCTAATCTCTGCCTGCAATTATTTCAAACGCAGATCCAGATGATAGCATTTATATTCATTCTGAGATTCACTGAGTCTGAGGCCAGAAGGCATCATTATACCATCTGGCCTGACCTCCTGGATGCCACAGACCATTACATTTTCCCAATTACCTCTATATCGAGCCCTGTAACATGTGTTTGACTAAAGCATAACTATTTTTGACTAAAGCTTATCTCCCAGTAAGGCACCTAGTCTTGATTTGAGGCCATCAAGAGGAGAGAATCCACCACTTTGTGGGTACTTTGTTCCAATGGCTAAGCACACTCACCATTTAAAATGTAGGTCATGTTTCCAATTTGAATGTGTCTGGCTCCAGATTCCATCCACTGGATCTCATTACACTTTTCAGAGCTAAGTAAAAAAAGCTCTTTGACACCCATTATATTTTCCCCTGTGTAAGTGTTTATTCCCTGGAGTCAAGTTTCCTCTCAAGTATTTCGTTGGGTTTTTTTTTTTCTAACAAACTTTGGTGAACTCTGAAAACTCACAGGGCAAAGTTATTTTTGCAGTCCTTCTGTGTATTTTTATTTTACCTGGTATCTATTTCAACAGTGCCCAGATGTTTCTCATGGTGCCAATGATGCATACAAGGAGCACAGGAGTCTCTGGCTCCCTGGCAGCACGTCCTGACCTGCTTTCCTGTAAAGAACTTCTGGTCTGTAATGAAGTCTCTCCTTCCCAGCACCCAGCTGTAGGGTGAGGCAAATGACACTGTGCTGAAGGTTCATAAGTACAGAATTCAGAACGTACCACTTGATCCCAATGGAAGCAGTTTATTGTATACTCCAGGTTTCTTGTATGGCAGTTTCCACCTCATCATCCCATACTATCAATTTGTGGTGATGCACAAAAAAGCTTCCTCTGAAACCAAACATTGCTCATGGCAAAATAAAAATGTATTCTGTGCACATTTCATGTCCAGCTAGAGTTTCTAATATTTTGAGATTCCAATCATAAATCTACCTGTAACAGACAGAGGAAAACATATGGATGGGAGGTGTTAAGGTTTAGGTTGTTTACTAACCAGGTTTAAGCTAACTGTTGAAACAGATAGTTCAGTACAGCCCAGCAGGTATTCCCTCATTGCACTGGGATTTTTCATTTCATGAGCTGTTCCCAAGCTATTTTGGTGATATTCTATTGGTCTCAGCACAGAGAAATACACACACACTTGCACTGAGTATTTTATGTAGCTACCACACTAACTGTGGCCTTCATTGCATGCTTGCTTCACACACCAGGCTGTCACCAAAACAGACACAATCTCAGGAAGGAAATAAATCATATTCTGGTTATACTAATAGTTCTTGGAAAGTTTTGCCTTAGTATTTTGGGCACAGCTTGCTTTTCCAGCCTACATCACAGACTTCAGAAACAAGAAAAATTATATTTCTGTACAAGAAAACCCAAAATCAAAAAACCTAGAACCGATGTGTGCATGTACACACACACACACACATACACAAAAATATGCATATGGGCATGTGGAGCTTATACATTTTAAAACAGTTGTGTGTATTAAATTTCTTTTCTTCTTCTGGCAGATCCTGAAAAATGCTCTCATTAAATGTTCTCTTTTCTCACTAATGAAAGACTGCAATAGAGTTATGTTGCTTCAGCCCAAGCCAGAAATCTTGCATTGGACTCAATGTCAGGCAATACAATCTGCTCATAACCTACACAAATACTAAGATGACAGTAGTTCCAAGCCTGTTCTGATTGAAATCAACACCAGAGCTGCCCTGCTTGTAATGAGAGCATGAGCCAGTGAAACTTCTCCTGACAGACAACAGGAAATGTGGGTTTTTTTGGAGAGCAGCAATCTTTAGGCAAGAACTACCCAGCATTTGAGCACAGATCAGCAGAATACTGCAGATCTGGCATCCCCAAGCAGAGCAGTGAAAGTCTGTGGGTGGACTAAACCCACGTCCTTTTAATTTCACTATTGATTACAGACTCAAATACACTGAGAGAAAAGAGCAAAAGAAATTGAGCTGACCAAGACAACAACATTTACATGCCACAAGAGACTCTTACTCCTTGTATCACTGTCACAGCTCTGTGTATTTAAGGCCATTCCCTGAGGCAGATGAGGGTTTTTCAAAGGTTAGCAGCTAAGCAGATGAAGTCTGGGTGATGCAGAGGATCCACATAACTCTAGGTCACTGCTTTCAGTCTGTACCAGATGGGTCCCCTCTGAGAGCCAGCAAGTGCCTGCAGGAAGCCACTGCCCTTGGCTGGCATGCCTTGGAACCCCTGATGGCTGGGAAGCCTTGTCCCAGGCATGGCTGACCCCTCCCTGTCAGAGGCAAGGTGAGCCAGAAGGACAAGATCAGGAAGAGTGCATGGGATACAAACCTGTCAGAGCTCAAAAAGCGTCTGGACCACACTCTCAAACACATGGTTTTTGGGGTTGTCCCCTGCAAAGCCAGAAATTGGACTTGATGATCTTTGTGGGTCTCTTCCAACTCAGGATATTCTATGATTCTGGGGTGGCTTACTACTGTATTTTAAGATAAATAAAACTGTGTCAGCCACGAAGACACAAAGTCCTCAAGGCTGAAAGGGAAGCCTTGTCTTTGCCTCCCTTGACGTGTCTCTTGGCCTGTGGGTAAGAAAATTTGAGATGGCAAAGGCCAGAAGGGAGCAGAAAAAGCTAAAAGCACCAAAATGTCATCCTCCCTCACGTCAAAGGGGAAGTTTTATTTGGAACTGAAACCTGTTGCTTGACTTGGCATGACATACCCATGAAAGGTTGGTAGCAGGTCTGTGTAGGTGGGTCCCAGTCCCAGCCTGGGTAGAAACCCCCCCTGAGGCTGCTGCGCCCTTAGAAGCAGCTATAAAGTACTTTGGGTCATGATTTATTTGTATGTAATCATCATGGCTCTCATGGGGATGGTGTCTAAATATCCTGACAGTGTTTGGGGACAGCATTTTCATCCTGACCTCCCTGCCTGGGTAAGACCACATTCCCTCATCAGGATTTAGGGTCTACCTGGCACCCTAAATCCACAGGTACTGACAGTCATTTTGCTGGGGGAACTGTCACCTAAAATACCACTAAAAATCCTCTCTTCTAGTGATACAAGGAAAATGTGTATTAAAAAATAAGGGACTAGATTGGTTAAATATTTTTTTTGCCCAGTGTTTATCATAAACCCCCTCGTTAGCTGTGTCAGAAAAATTTGCACTCAGGCTTTCCAACCTGTAGTTCAAAAAATGTAAACATCAGGCCATTAAGATTTAATTGCTTTTTATATTCTCCGTGGAAGCTTTTACTATGAACTATTCATAAGCACGTCCAGGGTTGTCCAAAAAAAAAAAAAAAAAACATTAGGGCTTTGCATTCAGAGAAATGAATGTGCTCAGGAGCACTTCAAGTACCAGGTTGCAATGACCTGCCCTGAGAGAGAATTCAGCCCTCCAAAGAGACCCCAGCCTGCTGGTCTGGGGCAATCCAGGAGCAATGGGAAACTCTGCGACCACCCTGGTGCCAGGTGAGCAAACAGTGGCAGCCACATGGGCTCTAGCAGGCACATCATTCTGTGTTGCTAAATGTAGGTGTTTGACTTCAATTTCCTGCTCTTGTTTGACAGAAAGAACAGGCAGAAATCTCTGACCTGAATTCTTTTCCTGCTTTAGAGAGCTTCTCACCAAATATGAAGGGGTTTTCCCCCCATTGTATTGCAAACTTTAAAGTAAAATACAATTCTGATTTTAGTTTCATTTAATTAGTTTTTACATAAATACTTAATTAAATACTTGCCCTCTTGTGTTGCTGAAACACTTTCTTTACTATTCTTCCTGAAATATTTTCACCTAAAATTTCTAAGAGACAATAGAATAAACCTGGCAGACTTAAGGGCATTTTATTTTCATAACTTCTCTAAAATTTCTTCTGCTTTTACAAAAATTTCAGCAAAGTAAACATAACTTCTATATTCTAGGATAACATGTGCATACTTTAACTGAAAAACTACTGAGCAAGTACTGAGTGGGGAAAAAAGGGAAAACTAATAAAAGGCAAGAAATCAGAGAATTCTAGATATCATGCTGCATTTAATAGAAAGAGGGGACATACACTGAAAAAAAAACAAAATATGTTTTTTTCCTTTACTAAGCCATGTCCTAACTACAAGCCAGTGGAAATGTTTCTCTTAACTCTCACATATTTGAGGTCAGTATCACATTTTTAGCCCATTCCTTTCTTATCAGTTTTACCCCCTGGAACAAACCACATCTTTCATTAGTAAGGGTATATAAATGCCCCCAGTTTTATTTCAGTCTAACTGGTAACCATATAACCATAAGTTTGAAACCCCCTCCAATTCAGCATCTGGAACACAGGAACACACTCATCTGCCTTAATTTTTCAAAAAGAAAGAACCAAGACTTTTTAAAAAGTCCCTATATTCCTAATCAATCACAAGAAAAGTTAAAACTTTATGCAGCTATGATTATGTGCCTTCTTTACATGTATCTTTAAATTTTCCAATGGCAAATCTAGGTAGGGACAAAGTATTTATAGCAACACCATTAAAAAAAATCATAATCCATTTGTTCTACCCAGTGGATGCTCTATTAATGCAGTATATTTGCTGCTGCCTTGATTAGGGGAAATCTAATAACATGAAACTAGATCACTAATTTTTGACCTCCTACTTCTCAGTTTCCTTCAAGGGGTAAAGAGCTGTTTAACTGAAACCTTTTTAAATTATATTCATTGAAAATTATACAGTAAAACTCGTTCAGCAGATTATTTCTTCATAGAGAAAGTGTGAAAGTGTGAAATTACCTACGCCTAGAGCAGCATTGGGAACAATGCAATGAGTCTTTAGCAATGCAATCCCGCTCACCTGCTAGTAGAGATCACCATTTCTCCAGAAAATAGTCCCCACTAGTCTGCAATCTGTATCTTTTTATCACCCACAGGCAAGATTTGTTTCCTTCCCTTTGGCGTATTTTCCCTGGCAGTGCAAACTGCTTTTCCCCTGTCTGTCTTCCCCGCACTGAACATTACCTCCTACACCTTCACCGTGCTCTCCTCACCTTCAAAGGAACAGAAACCTCCCAACAGCTGAAAGAAATGAAGTCAGTCCTCCAGCAATAGCTCCTGGTCTATCTGAACTGGTGGCAATACTGTATTTTTTCACAGTGTTCATCTTCCCTGGTGCTTCCCCCACTACAGACCTCAAGGCCCACTGTGAGAGATACAGTCAGGCTGGGCAGACGGAGGCAGGAGAGGGTGAGCAGAGCTCGAGGAACATTGTTTTCTCTAGTCCTACCTATTTTTTAAAATCCTTTTATTGTTCCTCTCCAAGCTCTGTCTAAGCTCTACAAGCAATTAAAGGCTGACAACATGGGAGAGGATTTAATTGTGCAAGAGAACAAGTAGAACAGTGATATTTCTCATGAATTAAAACATTCAACAAAATCAGTGCTGGGCACATGATCCCTGTCTTCCTGAGAATGAATGTTTAATGCAGTTTGACAAAACAAAGCTCAAAATTGCCTTCAGGGCAATGTATAAATATTGCTGTATCACCAAAGACTGAAAAAGGAGAGCATTTTAGGTTAAAAAAATCTGAGAAATACGTGTTTGAGAAATAGTTTCAGCTCCCTCCATGTAAGATGCAAGACATAGTCTTGTATATACAGTTCTACTTAACTTTTATCTCACACAGAGGCTTCAGTCATCACATAGCACTTGTTTCCAGCACATATTCATATATGTGAGCCTACGGCATGTTCAGCTTCCAACAGGTACTTCAGAGCCACAAGCTCAGCCTGATTTTATTGCCTGATCTGCAATGATCACCCTGCAAACCATGTCACTTTATATGAAGGCCAAGAAATTATTTTCACTATCAAACAACTTTATAATCTTGTTTAAAGCATTCTTTTGTTTCATTTCTTCCTCTTCATTTCAAACAGGCTTTTTGGTCCTATTTTTTGTGCAGGTCTTTTCTAAAGATGACATGAAGCACAATGCTGCAGCTCAAATACACAAAACTCATCTGCACGGGCTGCTGAGAGGTGCAAACCTCCAACATCTGCTTGATTTCCTGGCAGGATATGCAAGACAAAAGGACCTTAGGTTACAGATCAACTACCAAAAAATTAACAGTGGCCCAAGTATTCTCCAAAAATTGGAAAGGTCAACAATCCCACCCTAAATGTGTCTTTCTTTTCTTGAAGCATCAGTTTAGCATATAATTTGCTGACTATTATAACCATAATGTTATTTAAATTTAATTCCTTCTGAATGTAATTTACCACCAAAGTTTATTGAGCTTATTTTAACACCGTAGTGGGAGATTAAAAATTAAACTATCATTTCAACTATTTTTATAAAGGTTACATTAGTACTTTTCATTTCTTTATTGCCTTACTGAATGTCAGGGCGCAGAGCACTCAGCGAAGCCTGACAGTGGCTAAGAGACATAAAGGTCATGCCATGTGCATTTGCTTCAAAAGTTCAACCTTTCCTCCACCTAGAAAACCACTCACAAAATTACTGCCTACCACAAAAATAAATAAAACAGGAGATCATTCACACCCAGAGCACCAGAGACACTGCAAGAAGCTCTGACCTAGGGAAACCCACCTGTCCTCAGAACTATCTTTCCATTTTTCTTTCAGTGATGTTTAAAATTCAGACACAGAGATCACTGCTGCCTACATGGAGCAATATGATCACACCCTTCCACTGCAGCTGAAACATGAGGAGTTTGACAGAGCTCATTTTGCCCCCCAGAGCCCTGGGATTCTTCTCAGGGCCAGAACAATAATAAATATTAATATCATGCAAATTAATTATTAACAATAATAAAACACATGATGGGTGATTACATAATAGATGATAACAGAAATTAATTCTTATTGAAGAATATGTCTGCTCTGGTCTTGCCTTCAGCACCAACACACATCTCTTTATTGTCATTAGTGTACTTTAATATGATAATTTAAGAATTAATTTAAAATGTGCATCATCAGTTGAAAACACTTTTTGTCCACTTCAAAGGAACAAATATTTCACAGTAGGGCTTAAATTGAATTGAGACATGAAGTATTTGCTTAACAGGGCACTTAAACTTTATTAGAGGTTAGTGCATCACTTTTACTGCTGTTGCAGTGTTAATCTCAGGGTTCTTTTCAGGAGCTGCTCTGAAGTCATTACTATCTCAAGATACTTAAAAATTCAGAATGTGAGCAGAAGGAGAGTGGGGGGGTGGGGTCATTTCAGACAGGACAAGGAAAGAAATGTTATGGGGTACAAGCCCTGAGGACAGAGGGGCCGTTGGCACCACCCAGCCGCTCTTGGCAAAGGGCACTGAGAGCCCTAGGGCAGCACCACAGAGCCCAGCAACAAACCTAGAGCTTCCCAGGACATGGTTTTTAAATAAAAAAGGCATTAGTGAAAGTATTCATGCTGAGGAAGGTGTACAGCGTTGAGACATGGGGGCTTCTAGCTGGCTTTGTCACTTCTCCTCCTGCACAATCACCACAGGTGTAACAAGAGAAAAAGAAGAAACAAAGGATATCGCACAACTGGCTGAGAAGAATGTCCAGTAAGATGTAAAAAACCCACCCAGGGCCAGGCAGCATTTCGCCTTGCTGTGCACTGGGGCCACCAGTCCATCTCCACCGCGTGCCCTGAGCAGTCCCACACCTCACTCTGTACATTGTGTGGTTTACGTTAATTTTTAACCTTGTTTCCATGCGGTTTGACACAAACACAGAGGTGATCAACTGTAAATGCGAAGTGTTGCAGGGCCCTGCGAAAACCAGGGCGCCGCAGCCTCAGCAGGCTCTGCCCAAGGCAGCACAGGAGCTCCTGCACCACAAGGGCTCCAGCTGACCCAAACTGGGCTGCTCCTGACGTCTGAGCGGTTCTCACCTGTGGGGAGAGGGCACAATGGTCAGCATTTCTCATGATGCCTTGTTTTAGCTGTTTTCTTCTTTATGTGGCTTATCTATTTTACCTTCCTATGCTTCCACATAAGCTTTCCAGGGCCCTGGACATCTCTGTACATTACCAGGTACAATGCCTGCAACTCTTGGATGTGCTTAAACTTGAAAAGTTCATTCTCAGTTTGAGATCCCATTTAAATCAAGACAATTTTTAGACCAAGAAGTTTTTCTTTTTGAATTTGCAATATATAAAAGTCCTATCAGTGAACCACTTGGGCCTAGTAGAAATACACAAGCCAAAAAGCTACAGTTCTGTAGGTGCTTTTTCTCATGTGCTATTTGTTCCTCATTACAACAATGTAAAACATTGAAAATAAAAATGAAGAAGACAAATTAGAGTCTGGTTAGCAAGGGAGATATAAGCTAATACCAGTCACTGTTATACTTTCATATGCTGCTTAATGAATCAATGCTGGCAGGAAAAAAGATTGCTGGTGCCTGAGGCACTTAATAACAGTGTGTAACATAACATGCATTTCTCTTTAGGTGTCACTCTAAAAAGTTGGTATGGACAATTTCTGTTTCCAAAGTAATGAGAGCAGAGGGTGGTGCTCTCAAGATGAGGAGTTTTGGCAGCATTGTGTGAAGCTGCACGCAGGCAGGCGGTTTGTCTTGTGGCTGGGCAGGACCTGGGGGCAGGAGGGTCATCCCCATATCCTGAGCATCCTCCCCACCCTGGGCACCACCAGAGACCTGTCACTGCCACCAGCTCCAGGGATGTCCAACAGGTTTAGAATTGAGCATGGGAGTTGCTCACAGGAGCAGTTGAAGGCTGGAAGCACCAACTGCTCCCCTCAGAGCCCACAGCTGGAAACCAAGAGAATGAGCACGAATAAAATGCAGTGCATGGAACAGCTTTCTGGCAGCAGAGATGTTGCAGGTGTTGCAATGCACAACTCACAGCTAATAACATTAACCTGAAATAACCCTTAATATCTGGTTCCATCTTCATCCTATCTCACACATTCCCCCAGCTTGGGCCATTGGACTTTCCTTTGGCCTCCCCCTCGCAGCTCCTCCTGTACAAGTTTACCTGTGGAAGGAGCCATCATTCATCAGGCAGCCTCCTGTCCAGGTCTGCTCTCCAAAGCATCCTCATTGGTATAAACAGTGTAATCAACAGTGAAAAACTTTAAGATTCGTTTTAGTGAAGTATGTAAGGCTTGAACTCTATTATCTCATCTGGTAATTAATACTATGAAGACATCCCGCACAATGTAACGATATCTATAAAATTGCTTCAGCTACATGGGATGCAGAGAGAAGAAATTACACTATATGATCATTATTATTATTTTTGAGGTTTTTGACATTTGCTTCTGCTAATCTTGCAACATCCTTCATGAACTTCTTTCCTTTCAAAATGACTTCTTGGCAGAAAAAGTGGTATTAAAACTCTAAAAGGGATGTCATGTCATTTCAGAATGAGTCACAGTCAGCTAATTCCTTTTTTAAGTACAGAACTCCACACTGCTCCCTGCCACCTGGGAGAAGCTGCCTGTACTCTTCTGTCTGCCACATTCCATGTCTGGGCAATGAGGGAAAACAAACAAGAGACAATGCAGCACGGTACCAGAAATACCAGCTGACCTGGTGTTGCAGGGGATCGGGTTTAAAGACTAATTTTTTAGGAGCTGCAGTGAGAGAGTCTTAATCATACTGGGATGGCAAAGGAGCATTGCCCTGACACAAATCTCCAGCGCTCTTTCAAATATCCATGGTGACAGCAACTGCAGCCACTGGTTTGTGTCCTTTGACTATAAGCCAGTTTATACAATTAATAACGCATCCCTGCCCAATCAACAGAATGATCCGTCCTTGCCCCTAGGTACTAATCATGTGTCAAAGCAATTAATTGCAGAGATGTACTATGTGAGGAAGGCTGCCCTTAATGTAAAATGTGGCAATTTTCCTGAAGGGCCCAAGGCAACGACCATCTGAATATCCCTCCTTACAGTAACGCTGCCCTCTGTAAATGAGAGAGGAGAACTTAGTCAACATGCAACCTAAAAACAACCCTCCCTCTGGGTTCAAGCCCACGAGATCTGGAGCACCCTGCCACCTCCCGCTGAGCAGAATCATGCTCTTCAGCAAAGGTTACAATTTTCCACTTACCTTGGATCAAAAGTCCCCAAATGGCTAAATTTAAATGTTGATCACTGCAAAGGATTTTTAAGAAGTTGGCATTTTTTCTCCCATCAACCTTCCTAGCTCACAAGAAGCATTTCCCTCACAGAAGCCTTGTCTGGCACCAGGGAAGGTTTTCCACTGATTTCCACAGAAATATGATCAGATCTCCCAGTATTCACCATCCAACTGGGTGTGTAATAGGGTGCAGATGAGGGGAGCCAGCAGGGAACCTGAAGACATAGGTTTGGGCAATGAGTCAATGCTCAATGTCAAGGTACTCTTTGTTTCATTTTATTGCCTTTTCTTCCTCTTCTTTCTCCAGGGGAAATGGGAAGATCAAACAGGCCTGTGCAAGGAGGGCCATCCCCATTTCCAGTGGCTCTCTCCTTGCTTCAGCCTCTTGACATCTGCTCTCCACTGCCCCACACCGTCACCAGTCCGGGGACAGTCTTCTCAGGAGAGGAGGATGGCTTATATGATGATGACTAGACAAAGAGCAGCCAGAACCTCTTTGCCCCATCTGCAACCCAGTTGTTGTCAGGGTCCTTCCTTCTGGGTGGGAAGCAGCCCTGTCAGCAAGTACCATGGCAGAGCCTTGGTCACTGGGAGTCACGATCTCCCCCCTGCTTCACCCTGTCTTTTGATTTTTCACTTTGACTCATTGCTCCCAGTCATCCCTGTCATCAACAATAAGAGGTGCTGAGGCACATTTCACAAATGCGTGTGCTTAATCATCTTGATATCTGAGAGGAGCTGTGTAGATAAGAAGAGCTCTTATCTCCTTTTCTCAGCAGCAGTGTGAACCCTCCAGGGCTGCACAGGATGACTACAGCCACATAAGGTTGCAGCAGTAGCATGCACCCCCTCATGCAAAAAAATAAAAAAATAAAAAAATAAAAAACAGAGGAGAAAAGCCCTTCCAGTCTGCACTGGCTGGATTTAACCTCATGCACTGCTTCAGGATCTGGTGAGTCCCACCAAGTCCATTATTGTAGACTCAAGATAATCTTCCCCCACTTTGATGTAGCTCTCCTTGGCTCATCCTTAAGAGAAAAGAACACAACCAGCCTTCCTGGTTACTTTGGTACATGCTATTGCAAGTCTACCCTGCCTGAAATCTGTGGCTCTCCTCATCCCACTGTGAAAGGCTACCCATCCCCTTGTCATTGGTTTCTTTCATGTACAACAAATTGCACTTATAACAGGAAAGCCCAGGCAGAATTCCCCTGAGAGTCTGAAATGACATTTCTCAGGATCTGACAATAAAACACCACTTGTGCTCTGCCTCTCATCTGTTCACCCTTTCAGTTAAGCTTTCACCCTGTGCATTAGAGAAGTGAGTCATCTTCACCATCTCTCATGAATTCACATTCACAGTACCATGCCTTAATCTTCAGTTTTTCACTATCACCTGAAATATATGCTCTTTAATATCTAATATTACTTCATGGGGGAAAACCACTAAAAATAAATCACAGTTATAACAAGAAGCTTCCAAAGGCTCTAATCCTAAAATGCACTCCTATAATAGCACAAGGGAATCTCTATGCTTAGTATTAAAAGGATTATTTTTCAGTGCATCCCCAGTTTCCCAGATACACACAGCTCTTCATTTTCACTGCAAATGACTCCATAGATTAACAGGGAGACAAAACTCAATCAAGCATGTCTGTCATTGCGATTATGGCCTGGCTGTAAAGCAATTTCACAGAATGAGAGAGAACCCTGATATACCTACCACAGCTTAAAAGCCTTCTTCATTGCACCAGATTTACATAACTTTATTCAGTGATGTAGACTAAAGGTTCAGAAGAAATTCATATTTGCGTATAGGAATGGGAAATGAGCAATGGTGACACTGGAGGTAGTTTACCTTTTGAATTGGGTTTTGCACTTGCAGAATTCTCCTCTTGCTTTTTGGCAACCCCTTGTGGCTTGCACGGACCCAATAACTGTAAGGGACTATTTCTATATTTGACTTTTCTGTCTACTAAAAAATTATAGTAAGTTGTGAAGATTTAATTAAAGACCTCAGTTTATTTTGGTTTTGACTTTGGCTGTGGAGCTCAGTGGGGAAAATGTAGGTAGCCCTTCAATCTACACCAAGAAAATACACCAAGATCCTTGTGGTCTCTGCTTGGAGATCTTCCAGAGTTACTACAGCACACCTTCAAAAAACTGCCCCCAATGGCAATTTTAGAGCCATGTCTATCAATTCACTTCACCATGTACAGCCATTTGCAAATTCTGAAATGTCCTCAAATCCTAAATCTGACTTAAAATTTCTTCAAGCAGTCTCTGACAGTTTAAGTAAGAATCGTGGACTTTTGAAATGAAAACTGAAATTCTCACTCTTGCAAAAACACTAAGTGATATGAGAGTTAACATGTCAACCATCCTGGCTCCAGAATGAGCTTTGTGCTTATTTTACTGGGAAATGAGCAGGTGTGCAAAAGCTCCTGCTGAGCCCCTGCACCTGCAGAAAACAAAACTCACCAGCAGCCACAAGAACCTGCCCCAGTTCTGCAGAGCTACTGGGTTCTGGTTGCTCTGGTCCAGGCAGAGCATGGTTGGGTGATGCTGCACCATGTTCCTGAAAGAAAACAGGCACAAATCATAAAGTTATAGAATTGTTTAGGTTGGAAAAGACCCAAAGATCATCGGGTCCAAGCATGAATTCACACTGCCGAGTCCACCACCAAACCACGTCCCTAAATCACAGCAGAAGTCTTTCCACACTGGGAAATTGCTTTGAAAACTCAAAATAGCCAGCCCTGATTTGGTCAAATAAATGCAACCAAAGGTAGTATGGAGACTTTCAAAGAGTTGATCACATTTTCTAAGGAATGGCTGAATCATGCCATTTTCAGAGAGAAAACCACAACAATTCTTGTCAGTGTGCAACTTGTTCCCATAAGGGCAAGGGAAAAACCCAGGCTGCCTCTCCAGAGTAGTTGGTCACGGGTGCTAATTTTGTTCCTTATTATGAAAACTCTCATTTGCCCACTTCAATAGAAGATAGAAATTTGATACCGTTTCATTTTGTCTTTTCCCCAAGATCCTGATTCTTCAAGGCTAAAGCTGAGCTCCCTGAAACGACTCTGGAGCTGAAACATATACCTAAGTACTCGGCTGAATCAGTCCCTCTTGAAGTATAAGGAGGAAGATATTCAGGCTTTCTAATCCAGCAGCACAGCAGGGAAACTGCTTGTCTCTGCATGATTGTGTAATTGCTCTTCAAAGAGAGAAGTGAGTTTTTCTATCCACATTGCACTAACAAATCTCAGAAGTCACTTTGGTCTTCCAGCCTAACTTTCAACATTATTTGTTATGGATAAAATGAAAGACACTTCTATTTCCATAGCTGACAAGCTTTGCCTCAGGGCATGCATTTATTTTCCATGCTGTTGATCTCTTCCTCCCTGTATCAGGCTAATACATCAGATTAATAAAGGACGATTTAGCTTCCTGCAGGGTGTTATTGATCTCTCAGGGAACGTGGCAGTTGTTTGCTATGCCACCTTTCCCCTGAGCAAAGCAGATGATTTTTAAATATTTCTAATGCTTGAAGGCTACAGCTGGCCCTCATCAAGCAGCTACAGAGGAGCAAAAGGCAGCAGCAAAGGGGAAATGTAAAGTGTACCACCTGAATCCCTCTTTTCCTGCATCTGTACTCCTCAGTGTGTCCAGAGGAAACAAAGCCTCGGTAAGGAGGTGGGAGTGAGCATCAACAAGAGGCTCCAGAAAGACAAGGCACATCTGGGTTGAGCTGGTACACATTTCATCCACCCACACCGGGCATTATTTGAAACATGCAGGTCAGAAAGGCCCCCTGAACCAGCCCTGTCTCAGACCTTGCTAGGTCCTGCGAGAAATGACATTCACTTTTAAAATATCAAAGATTTATTAAATTTTAACAAAATACAACAAAAAACTAGGATAAAGAAAAATTATAGTACTAGGAGTCTTTGGGACCAGCAGCCACATGCTCTTCTACAAAATGGCTGCTCCTTTTTATACTCCGGGAGGGCGTTGCATCAGCCAACCCTGGCCCCTCCCCCAGTCTGTCAGTCACCTCCTCCTTGCCCTCCATTGGTGGACACGCCTTTCTCATCACTCCATTGGCAGCCAGGTGTTGCCATGCCGCGCCCCCTAGCAACCAGCTCTTCTGTTCCCAAGGGCCCCAAGGTCCCAAGGGCCAGGCGCACACGCACAGGCCGTGCCTCCACATGGAGACCCAACAGCCCTGACAGCCCAGGCTGCCAACACCGCGGGGTGTGGCAGGGAAGGGACTACGGGGAGAACAGAGGCCATCTGAACAACAAACCACAATAACATAACTATGCAGCAATAAAACTTCTCTTAACATACACACAATATCCATCCCCTAATTGCAAGAGCCAATCATTGTATTACCTATCTATATTACCTTTCTATAACAGCTCTGTTTCAGAAATCTTCATGCATCATCCAACACGGAAACAAGAATGTCTCCTTACCAGTGCTGAAATTCCTCCCTCTATCTCACCATAATCAATCTTTTTACCTTTAAGCTACAGTGCTGGATGAGGAGTTTAATTCTCCATAATATCTCAGTTGTTCTCTGTCTCCCTGCTCATCTGGGCAGCAGACCCTGTCCTGCAAACTCAGCCTGGCTCCTGACTTCCAGGATGCAGGGCTTGATGCTTGACATGGTTAAAAAACAAACAAAAAAACCAATCACTGCTTATTTGTGCCAAGCTAGAAAGCCCAAATGTTCAACCTCCGTGACTTACTACCTCATTCTTCACCTTTCTTCTGATTTTATGTCATCTGTGACTGTTTCATTTTCTCCCCAAAACCACAGACAGAAGTGTTAAACTGTGATAGAGCAAGACCTGAGCCCCACCAGGGCTAGGCAGCCACAAGCTCCCTTGCTCGCCTGTTTGCAGCTCTGTTGTGAGGCTTGTAAATCCCTTGCCTTGAAATAAACTCAGTATGTACTACATTAATTTTATATCATTCTAATTCCTTAATCAACAGTTTTGAAGAATCAAATATCTCTGTAAATTACAACGACATTATTACCTTTAGCAGTCTAATTTTCAATCTCATTAAAAAGATATGAATTTTTTTTTGTAACTCTACAATGAATGGAAAAACTTGGAATAGGTTCCCATCCTTCATTAGTCATACCTTCCCATGTGCTGTTCCATGTATGTAGGTCTGGTGTAAAGCTGGGCTGTCCTCAGCTGTTTTTCAAGCTTGCTTTCACTGCTGCTCATCTGTGATGGCCCAAGCACCACTGACAATTATTATGACCACTTCTGAGAGCTGTGTGACCAGTATCAGTGACCAGTGGTGGCCCATACTATGCTGCTTACTCAGGGTCACTGTGGGACACTCCATCCTGCAGTATGGGCACAGCTGAAACTGTTTTCCCCCAAACATGACACATTTATTGAACGTTTCTGCAAGGATCAAGTGCCTTTTCTGCACTATCAGTGGCTTTTCTGCATTATCAAACGATCTTTTTTGCAGGGTTCAGCTGGTACCTGACAAAATAGCGCCGCAGTTTCCAGTCCCACTTAGCAAGGCTGTGTTTATTTTTCTGATTTTTGGCATGACAGATAAAACAAAGCTATCCCAAATTTCAGTCCATAAATCCCAGTAAGTAGATTGGATGGACCTAGATTAAAAAGGAAAATAACTGCAGAGAACTTATTTTGGAAACAAAATGAAAGGCTTTAAAACTGATTTGCATGATGTCATCATTCTTTAAGTGGGTTATGATTGTTCTCACGAATGCAAAATGATATGCAAATATATCCATCACGTCCTACTGCTTCCCGTTTTATCTGCCTCTTTCCTAGTATTTTCTTTCCCTTCCCCCAGAGTCTCCCAGAAACATTTGCCCCACTTGCATTTTTCCCAGAAGCATTGTGAGAAGCATTTGTCCCTTGCAAGGGACAAAGGAAGTGGAAGAGGCAAAGAAAACCACACTACACCTCTTCTGACACTTACACGTTTTGTGATGGTGTATGTCCCTGTCACATAATGTGCGGTTTCACTTCCGCCCTTGGAAAAAACCTGAAGACCAATGCCAGTATACATGGCAATGTATCTTTCTTGACAATTTTTCTCTGGTTGTAGAAAACACAGAAAGTTTATAGTCAGCCATCCTCCATCCAAGAGTGACAGCTCTGTGGTCCCAAGTGTTTTTGAGCAAGCAGGACTCACCAGGCTGTCAGAAAGTCTTCCTTAAAACAAAGAGCAATTTGTAGGACAAAAACAATCAATGCTCTCCTGCAGAAAGGGAAATTTGAGTGGGGTTTTCATCTCTTCCTTCACACAGTGCTACACATAATCTTTAGGATTCACAGAACAAGTCAGGGTGAATCCCAGTTCAAAAGTGACGGAGTTTGTCCCTAGAGGTTGATTTGTGTCTTAGTTTGGAGGACAGGTGTCTGCTAAGAAAGGCAGGAGCCTATCTTTGAAATGGAGAATGCAAACACCCTCCCTTTAAATTATTATAATGTTGAAATTAAGGGGTTTTCAGGCAAAGATATGGGAATTAGGAATAACAGTTCTTTTCTAGGGAAATTAAAATAGAAATATAGTACTACAAAGAAACAAACTGCAAACCCTGATAAAGTCAGAGTACAACCTGACACCCTGTCAGGCAGGGTGTTGGTAGCAGTCCCATTCCATGGTGGCTGCATCCTCCTGCAGTGACAGATGTGGCTCAGTTGGAGCAGTGCAGTTTCCCTCTGGAGGTCCAGTGGTGATGTGGAGAAATCCAGTTTTCCACTGGAGTCCAGTGGAGAAAGGGGCTCCCTTAGTGTCCCAAAACCTCTGTTTTTATCTTGGTAAGAAATGCTGGGCTCTTCCCCCTGGCTGGAGCAACTTCCAATGGGATGCAGTAATTTTATCAGTCCCACAGTGGGACTCAATGGCCATTAGCAGAAAATGACTGGCTGGAGGAAGGATGGGTTGTGAAAAGATAAAGAACAATGCCCTGCCTGGTTTCAATGGATGGCCCATTAGCAGAATATCTGCCGTTGAGATAAGGATCACTGTCCTCACCCTCAACAGATGGTGATAGAACAGATACCTTTTATCACATCCTGTATTGTAACCCAAGACAATATGGCAAATCTGCAGCTGGAGTGCTGGTGAGGGCCCTGGAGCCTGTACCAGCTGCTGTCCTGCCCTGCCCAGAGGGCTCCAGGGCCCTGGGTGGGGGCCAGCACTGGCCATGCCCCAGGGGTGTTGGTGCTTGGGCTGCCTGCAGGTCCTGGGCTGGCAGCGCTGTGGGAAGCGGCTGCTGCTCCTCATTAAACAGCACAGATCCATTCTGCTCATCAGCCTGGCAGCCCTGAGCTCTTCTCCTGCCTCGGGGCTGGAATTAATGCTGCTGTGAGACAACCTAAGTTGCAGCTTGAAAACGGCAGATCAGCTGTACACTTACTGCCATTAAAAGGCTTGTAGTTGGTTTAGAATTGGATAAGAAAAAATAAATATACCACAAAAGACCCAGATCCAGCTGTAAACAGCTGAATGCAAATTACAGGGTGAAGCTGAACTCACCATGATGTTGCTTTAGAACTTTGCAATGCACACACACTGTGCTGCCCCTTAGCAAGGGACACAGAGGCTGACTCTGCATAGTGGTCAGATTTTAAAGCTCTGTCACATTAAGAAATGTGGCTTTGAAATACTGGATGTCTCTTGAATAATTTTAGGTCTGTTTTTATAATGTAGAATCGAGGGATTTAAAGGCTGAAAACACAACTGAACTGCAGAAACTTTAGATATTCTCCACCCAGATCTAAGATCTGTGTTGTTAGTAATCATTAATATATGAGTTACCTGATAGATAGATAGACAGACAGAGAGAGAGATAGATAGATATAGATAGATAGATATAGACAGATATAAGGTCTGTGAGCCACAATATCATTTAGTAAAGGAGTGACCCAGGAGTGACCCAATTTTCTACAGTTCCTAAATTTCACTCTACACTGAGAATATTTACCTTTCAAACCCAGTCACTGGGTAAAAATCTATTAATAATTTTGTCACGAAAGTCAGAACTCAGACTGCCATTCCTCAAGGAAGGCCTGAGCCCACCAGCCATGGTCCTTCCCTCCCAGCCCAGTGACCCTCCTCCTGCTGCTGGTGGGGGCTGAGGTGGGAGAGGGCAGGTGCTCGTGCCCAGGAGAGCCCAGAGCCTGACAGCAAGGCATCTCCAAACAGGGGAGGTGTGGCACAAAATCATCTTGGGCAGGAATGAATAGTACACTCTGGGTGTCTCCTACCTGGTACAAACAGTGGCTCATCATGTGAGGGAGTGATGGACCAGTCCCTTTCCTCAGTCTGCCAAAGAAGGGCTGTATCTTTCCCTGTGTTTCTCCCCAGTCTGCCTGGGAAATCAAAATTTTTTTACTATTCTGTTCTTTGTGAACCCTTAAATATCTTGTCACAAACCAGTTCAACACAAAAGACCAAAGGAAGCCAAGCCTCTGTGAATAAATTGGATTGGACACAGAAAGGTTCAAAATATACCCTAAAATGTGATTAAAATCAAATGAGGTTAGGTGTTGGTGTCAACAAATTAATTTAATAGATAAGTTCTCTTTGCCTCTTTAATTAAGAAAGAAAGAGAGGAAGGGAGGGAGGGAAGGGAGGGAGGGAAGGGAAGGAAGGAAGGAAGGAAGGAAGGAAGGAAGGAAGGAAGGAAGGAAGGAAGGAAGGAAGGAAGGAAGGAAGGAAGGAAGGAAGGAAGGAAGGAAGGAAGGAAGGAAGGAAGGAAGGAAGGAAGGAAGGAAGGAAGGAAGGAAGGAAGGAAGGAAGGAAGGAAGGAAGGAAGGAAGGAAGGAAGGAAGGAAGGAAGGAAGTTGGTTGTGCATGGACAGGGGGAGAGTGACAGGGGTCATATCACCCTTCTGAGGGTCCCAACGATGTCTCCTTGCTCCCCTCCATCTGGTCTTCTTGGTGGTGAGGGTCCCCTGCCACCACTGCCAGCCCACACAGAAGATTATGGAATCCAGTGGATTAATACACTCTTTGGGCAGGTGGGAACATCCACGTGCCTCCCCTGGGGAGGGCAAGTGTGACACCGTCCCTTGCAACATGGTGGATCTGTTGCATCATCCCTGGTGTAGGATCTGGGGAGCCCTTTGGGAGGGGGCTTTGATGGGCCATGACTCCTCCTCACTGTCCTTCACATGGATTCAACTTTTCCTGGAGGGAAGGCCCCAGAGCTGAGCTCTGCACAGCAGAGGACGGGCATTCACTGCCTCTCACGGGAGGTTTTTTCACCACACACCCAAAACCTCCCCTCCTCCAGTGCTTTGGTGTGAGGGTCAGTGTGAGCCTGGCACTGATATCCCTGCAGCTGTGCTCTCCACCCCACTTGATCCATCTGAGAACATTTTCTTTCCTCCCCAGACCTGAGTTTATCTTACCTCCACCAGTGAGCAGTTCAGGCCTGTTCAGGGTGTGGTGGTCTTCTCTGCAGCTTTTGTGATACAGTTTTGCTATAATAGGCATGAAGATGCCTACATTAAGATGTTTAAGCCATAAATTATAACATCCAGTCTCAGACATATCTTCCAGCTAAAGAACAGGCCAGCTCACAGGGAACACAACCAAATGTCCATTGATTTGCTCTCCTGCCTACCTTTCATGGAAGGGTGGAAGAGGAGGCAGAGCAGGGAACTCACAGCAGAAGGATCATGAAGTGTGGAAGATGCTGAAGTCACCAACTCTTTCTGCTGTCATGAAGAATCAGGAGAGGGAACTCAGCCCCTCAGCATTTCAGGTCAGTGCTGGGGACCCACACATGTGGTAGCCATGAAACACAAAGAGACAACAGTGTTACAGTCCCAGCTCAGCATCATTAGCTGGACACTGGTGTCACAGGGACTGAACAATTCTCATATAAAATTTTCTTCTGAAGCATTAGCTATCGACAAATATCTTTCTCTGTATGAATTATGGAGTATTATTTTCTTTTTAATTGCATTGATTTTCACTGAAAGCTTCAAACATCAGCCTAATAATTATTGTAAAGCAATTTGTCATCAGAAATACAATAAATTGTTATGTGAGCCAGTGCTTACAAGGAGGTGATTCTCCTGCATCAGAGGAGCTGGAAGAAAATAAAATACCGAAGTGTGCACCCAGGTTGCTGCAGTTAGAGGAAAAATTATGTGAATGATTGCAAATAAATGTGATGGTAGGAAAAACCCTTCAGAACCAGCAGTAGTGTTTATTTATGGAGAATGCCCAGATGGTGATCAGGGGCTGGCACCCGCCCTCACTGAGCTGCCCTGGTTGGGTCAGGGGTCACTCTGCTGCCCTCCCCTTCCCCAGGGCTGAAACCAGAGAATGGCAAGTGTGTGGCCACGGTTTCTGTGACTGCTGGTGGCATTGCAACCTGCTGCCTTTCTGCCTTGTCACTCTTCCCGTGCTCACTGATGGTGATGACTTTTCTGCTCACAGAGAGAACATCAGCAAATACCTTTTGTAAGGAAACTTTACACACTGCTCCAATCACTTCTTTTAGAGAAGGTCTGACTACTTAAAACCAGCCTAAAAAAAAAAAAAAAAAAAAAAGCCTGGCTAGAGGCATGGAAAATTTTAGACAGTTGGAGCCTTAGCCAGCTCCAAGACACCCTGACAAAGGGAGAGCAAATGAGACACGATCTGGGTTGAGCTGCTGGGCCAGGACTCACTGTGGGGGGACAAGCAGGGGTTCCCCACAGCCTGGAGAGGAGCTGGAAACAGTGTGTGCTCTGAGCCCCCCAGATACCTGCAGGAGTGAGGAGGCAGCAAGAGAGCTGTAAGAGGGTTTGAAGGTTTTGAATTCCTCTGACAGCCAGGTGCTGCAGTGCACCTTATCTGTGTGAGATCTCACAGCAGCAAGCGCTTCACAGCCCCAGCCTGCAGCAGGCACCACACGCTGCTCCGCTTGCCACATCACCCCAGCTTTTACTACCACTGAATTTCCACTCCTCGACCAGTTTCAGCAGAATGGGCTTTATTTTGCAGAGTGATCTTGAAATGCACACAGTGGTTTGTAGGGGCGGGCTGAAAGCCTGACATGACTCAGGATGGTGATCTCAGGAAACCCACCACGGGCACAGAGTGCTCAGTGTGGTGACAGGGACACCCCAAGAGCGACAGCCCCTGCCCTGGGTGCAGTCAGCACTGCCCTGTGGTGTTCCTTCTCCTGCAGGGAAACCCTTGCATCCCACAAATCCACTGACGTGTCAGGATTTTAATTTGATTTCCCTGATCCACGCAGCTGCCCAAGGTTGCCCAGCAGAAGGCTCTGGGACTGGGGCTGTGATGTGACTTGAGTCTTTGGGAGCAGCAGCACAGGAACATTTTCCATGGGGCTGGGGCCTCCTGCCTTCACCACAACATTCATTTCAGCCTCCAGCCTTTCATATAAAGTATCATCAAATAATTTGCAGGAGGTGTCAGCTGCAGGCTACAGCCAAAAGGAAGGTTTATTTAAGGCACTGTGTGGATTGCTATACAAGATCCTGATGGATTATTCCTATCTGAGAATTTACAGATATTGCAGGAGCATGGCCAACAATTTGGATTAGTTGAGATTAAACTCAGACTGGGTTGCTTTTCCTCCCTTAGGAATTCTCAGCCCTAGGTCCACAGATATTTTTTGAAGGCAAGATGTAGACAAAAACAACTTTTACATTTTACAGCAGGCACCTGAAGTACTTTTCCGTCAATCACCTTTGATATACAGAGGCAGAAGTGTGAGCTACTTCATTAAGAGCCCTCACACATAACTGGGTACATTTACATATTAATCAGACAGCTGAGCTGCTAATCTTTCTATCTTATATGCTTCTGTAACCATTAGTCAGAGCCAGGTGCTGTTAAATACTCCAGGAACCACCAAGTGCTCTAAAATCAAGATGAGTGTGGATGACAGGGAAAGGCTCAGATTTACAATGCTCCCATAGAGCCAAACATTGTTAGCTCTGCCAGGGTAACATAAATGCACATATCTAACATCAGGAACTTTAATCCAGTGGGAGCACTGAGCAAGGTGAGGCATTCCCACTGCCAAGAGACTTCAGTGATTCCCACAGAGATAAAGGCTGGGTCCAGTTCTGCCTTCTCCAAGCTCAAAGAGCAGCACTGGGAACCTGGCACCAGACTCTGGGAAGAAAGGAAGACAGAGAAGCCATCTCCCTTCACCTGACAGCCCACAGCCCAACCTGCTTGTCTCTCAAGGGCAGCAGCCACCCCACATCTTAACCCAGGGCTCAAGTGGGGTGGGAGAACTCAGCCCCAGTTCTTACCATAGAATCACGGAATCACAGAATTCAGATTTCAGACAGTATCTTGTTTCCAACTCCTTGCTAAGGGCAGAGATGTCTTCCTCTAAACCAGGTTGCTCAGGGTCCCATGCAACAGGAACACTTCCAGGGATGGGGCAGCCACAGCTTCTCTGGGAAACCTGTGCCAGGGTCTCACCACCCTCACAGGGAAGAAAGAATTAGTCTTCCACAAAGTTCAGATGATTTTCTGGACAAGATTTGGTCCCTGGGTAAATCAGCACAGCAAAAGTGGTTGACACAATGAGGGATGTGTGGAAGCTGCTCCAGAGTCAGTAGTTACTGAGATGGGCTGACATGGAACTCGACAGAGGATGCAGTCAGTGGCTCCACAATCAAGCTGCTGCTCACTATGGTGCACCCAGCAGCAGGCTCAGGTACAGCACAGTAGTTGTTTGGTTTTCTGTTCAACCTGCTCATTTGCCATTCCAGTACCTGCAAATTCACATCCTCAGCTTCCCATCTCCCTCCATCCAGCATCTCTCACTTAGTTCTCCACCTGGCTTGTGTGGTATCTGGCTTTGAGCTGCTGAATTAAATTCTCTCCATCCTCCAAGAAGAGACAACACTGTGAGGTTTAACCTTTGGGTGTGAGGTTTAACCTTTGTGTGCCTGTTCCTTGGCACCACATGTCACTGCTGCCTCCACCCCGAGGCCAGGGGTCCAGCGACAGCCCAGTGGTCACCCTCAATGACAGCTTGAGACTACACAAAAACCACAAACACCTATAATTACCTTTGCCAAGGAAGTGATCTGTGGTACAGCTTCCTCCTTGCAGAACCATCATAGTTTACATTTCCTGGGCTTTAGTCAAACTAAAGAAAAACAATGTGTGTGGCTTTAGTGATCACACAGGATCTGTAAAGCACTCTGATCTTCCCTGCTTTGGGCCTCCAAGTTTTTCTTACCACTTCCTCCAGATTAAAAGGATGGAAAGGTTTGCCAGATCCTGATTGTGAAATGTTACATAGTGATTCGTGTCATTATGAAAAATACACCATGGATCAATATAAACAAGAATACTGAACCTAAAGTAAAGCAGGGACATGAAACAAAGGAAAATATAATGATTTCATTATATTTGTTTGAATCACTTTGCTGTCAATTACTGGCTTTTGCTGTTATGTTTTTCTTTTTTACCACTAAAATTATGAATTGTATCCACTTTTTATGTATAAGGAAAATGTGGGCTTGTGCAAACATGAGCAGGCTTGTCCCTGCTGTTACCTGCTTGCTAGGAGTGTGACCTGAGAACACGTTTGAGCCTTGTCCAGAGCTGGTGGGGGCCTGTAGCCACTGCTGCTTGGGAGCCAGCCAACATGTTCAGGCTTGCTCAGACTTGTACCCCAGCACAGTGGGCAGGTCCCAGCCCACCATGAACTGCCTGGAAAAGGGGCAGTGACCGGGGGTAGGATGGATGTGTTGGTGGAGTGCAGACCCCACATCCCCAGCACTGCTTGTCCATTCCTTATCAACTAATTAATAAATTGCCTTCTGATTGACCTACCTGATTGTGCTAATTTATAACATGATAAATAGCTTCATGCTTTTGCCATAGAACATCACCTGGGTTACCTTCAGCTCTCAGTGCCCATGGTGGCACCAGGCTGGCCTTGCTGCCCAGCCCCACCACAGACACTCAGCTGGCAGCACACTCCCTGCTGCTGCCCTCACATGCCAGCACCTCTCCCTCCTGTCCAAGCAGCCCCTCAGACCCCACCAACAGCTCTGCACTGCCCTGCCACTCCCAGCCCATGGCAGCAGGAAGGTGCTGAAGCACAGGGATGCTTTGGAGACCAAGAGCCTCTGCACAATCTGTTCTAGACCCACAACCAAGAAGTTTTGCCAGTGGATGTGGTTCTTGGAAGAGAGCCTGAATGCCCCACTGATCCATTAGAGCCCAACCCAGCAGCTGCTCCTGTTCCCAGGAGATGCTCCTCTTCCTCAGCCATAGAAAGGCAGATTTTGGAAACCCCAGCAATTCATGCTCCTAGTCTGGAGATCCTGCACGTAGAGCTGGTGCTTTACAGCCAATGGATCTCTCCTCCATTTTTAACTGCTTTTTATACTGTTTTATTGATTGGTTTTGTCTAACTATTTTATTGATTGGAAATATTTCCAACTTCCTCAGTCTGGCCATAAATGTTAAAAAGGAGATGAGGGATCACAGGCTTTACAGTGGAGCCCTGGCTAGCCTTGAGTCTGGCTGAACACCCACACCTGGCCCTGTGGCCTTGCTTGGCCCAGGCCAAAAGCTGGGAGAAAGGAGCTGGGACACCGAAACATCCATGTCTGTACAGTTTGCTTCCAAAAGCTCCACTGCCCCCCAGCCCTCAAATTACATATATCACATGAAATTTGCACTGGCCACTCCTGGGAAGGGCAGATGAAGCTCTTCTTTGCCTTTTCTATCAGAAAAGAACATACAGCCAGAAATACTGGTGAAGTCGGCTAAGTTATTCCCCAACAGTGCACAGCACAGATCTGCCTGTGTAAGTGGCCCCATGGGGACTGTCATACACCCCTTCACAGAGCAGTGCTGGGACAAATCAGTGCAATGAATAAAAACTCATCTAACACGTTTTCCAATCCTGATGGAACCTCTTGAAACCAATGGAATAATGTCCTTTGCCATGGGTGTGTTACACTGATCCATGAGGTTTGTGGGACACCACTGAGTGGTTCTCCCCTTTGGGCTGCACAAAGCCCCCCCTGTATTTAGCAGCACCCAAGGGGGTCCAAAATACCAAACACTGGGTGCTGTATCCAGGGGCAGTAGCAGAGATGCTTTCTTGTCCAGCCCCTCTATTCCACCTTTTTGATTTATTTACCTAAGTGCTGTCAAGTCTCCAATTCCACCAAACCATGATTTCATCCATGAGGGAAGCAGGTACAGTGTTCCTCTTTCCCCTCCAGTATCCATCAGCATCTACAAGTGACCCAAAGCACAGAAGGAACAGCCCCATGTATGTTCTTGGTGGCTGTGTGGCTGGAAGGGCCCTGGGGCCCTGCAGGGTCTTAGTTCAAGGCAAATTGTACAACCACAACCAACTTCCAATGCCCTGCTCTGGGCAGAGATTTTTTCCTTCAGACCAGGTTCCCCAGGCCCCATCCAACTGGAACACTTCCAGGGATGGGGCAGCCAGAGCTTCTCTGGACAACTTGTTCCAGTGCCTCACTTCCCTCACAGGGAACAATTATTTCCTAATATCTCACCTAGACCCACCTCTGTCAATTTAAAGCCATTCCCCCTTGTTCTAGCACTGCATGCTCTTGTCAAAAGCTCCTCTCCAGCCAGAAGGTGCTATGAAGTCTCCCTGGAACTTTCTCTTCTCCAGGCTAAACAGCCCCATCTCTCAGAATATCTCCATAGGAGAGGGGCTCCAGGTCTCTGAGCATCTCCCTTTGTGTCTGGGTGCAGGACTTGCCTTCCTCTGTCCCCTTCTGTGAAAGGAGAGTAGGAAAAGGGGAGCTGCAGCTCCCTTGGGAAAGCCAGGCTTGAGCAACAGGGGGAACAAATAACGGGATTAAGAGAAGTTTAACTGTTTTTCTCTCCGTCATACTTGCACTCCAAACATAAATAAGTTAAAGATGCTAATATTAGACTTCAGTGTGTGAAAAACACGTTTCACTGTCTTGGTAAAATTTAAAAGGTTTAATAAAAAGACAATAGGAACACACATAAAGCAAAGGGTTAAAACGGCCGGGTCATAGTCCTTCATGTATAGTCAAACTTTTCCTGGGAACTGTTTAACATGGTCACTCCTTGGGTCTGCCTTTTTAGAACATGCGTGTTTCTTGGCTTGTGGTTTTAATCCTCTTCTTATCACCTTTTAATTTGGGTGGTGGTCCTGGCCTTTTGCAGCTGGTGAGTGTTGATAATTGTCCTGTCAGCTGCAGGGTCCCATCACACTTTCTCAGGCTGTTATCTCAACAAGGCGGGTAGTTTAAGCAGACTATCTCTAAAAAAACTTATGTCTAACTTTTGCTATTAGAAGAACAGAAGAAAGCCTACATTCATACAGAAAAGCTATTTTAACATTATACATATAGCATTTATCTCCCAATATTTGCAAAAAGCCAACAATATGTCATACACTTATAATGAGTGCTTGCAAATGCAGCGTGGCTAGTTTGCAGTTCTGGGTAGAGAGCTCAGAGCTGCTGCTGCTGCCGCTGTTCCCACACACTTCTTGCTCTTCCCTGCAAGCTTTGATGGCAGCTGATGTTGCTCTGAGCCTAAAATATTTTAAATGGCTAAGCCACCCCAAATGTCTTGGCAGGGAGCAAGTATCTTGCAGCTAGATCACACTGCTATTTCTGGACTGTTCTATAAATACTTCTTTTGTCTGGAAGCCACCCTCAGAGGCAGAGGCCAAACCTCTGCTCAGCACCTCACCTCTCCTTTTTGCAACTGGCCTCCTTTCTTCCCTAAGCAAAATTCCTTCTGGATTCAGAACTCTTCCTCCCCAGCTACAGCTGCAGAGAGAGCTGGGGGTGGGCAGGAGCTCCTGCTTCCACCCAGTGCCTGCTGAGAGCTGCAGGGAGGTTTAGATGCATTTCCTGGGAGAGGGGCTCCTACTGCAGGGCTCCTTGGGGCAATTTCAGCCCCTTCTCCAGTGCCAGCAAACAAAGTCCATTCCAGGGGACTACAGGACTGTCCCAGCAGCGCTGCCCCCGTTGCTCTGGGGCTCTACCAAGGTTTAACTCGCTAATCCTGACATGCTGCAGCCATGGAGCATCCTGGAGCACCCTCGCAGTGGGATCACCACAGGCTCAGCCGTGGGGCAGCACAAACCCCACAACTGCAAAGTGCCAAAGTCCCACCTGGGACAGGAGAAATTCGAGTGTTCACCGCCTCCTTCCTCATCCACTGCTGTTCTGCAGAGAGCCAGAGCCCAGACACGCTCCTGCTGCCTCCTCCCTCTGGGACCCGGGGATTTACCACCAAGCAGCACCTCTTGCAGCACAGATTTACACAGCCTAAACCCTTATTTACACTTCAATTCTGTCACTGCTCATGCACAAACACAAATCACACTGCTTTCCCCAGACATTCTTGCCAGCAAGGCTGCACAGGTTTTCCCCTCGGCATTGAAGAGTGAAGTGCTGCCATACTAGTAAGCTAGATATTAAAAATAAATAAATTGGGGGAAAACACAGCAGCCAGCAGCTCTGATTGAAGATTAAGAGGTGTTTGGATTTACAAAAGAGATAGTGCTTTAACTTAAGCACTTGAATGACTGATCACACTTATAAGACTGTTCATCTGCTTTGTGCTTGAACTAGATGAAGCCCATTTAAAAACCCATCCCCAGGTGAGTTCTGGGCCTTTTTGGAGATCTGGCATCAAAGCAGCAGACAGACAGGAGTCAGAGGCCAAGCAATGAAACGCAGTAATCACTCACCGAGTGCCAGCACTCATGCCTGGTGCTTTGAACACAGTGTGGAACAGAAATGCAAATATCTATTTTTTATTAGTGACCCAGCACAAGCTACTTCAGTATGACCACAGAGATGCAGAGTGAGCAGTTCATCAAACAAACATTTACTCAGGTGCCTGAAAAGCTGCAGAACCCCAGAGCAAAAACAAAGCATTTTTTTAAAAAATCTACTTTTTGTCTTCCCCTTCTTGAACCATCAAGAAAGATCACAAAGCCTTTGCAGACTTCTGTCACAAGCCCAGAATACAGTGAGCTTCCTCTCCAGACAGCAGGGTCCTATGCCAAGATGGTGGGAGTATTCACATCCAGGCTCCAGGGCATGGAAAGCAGGACAGACAGCCGTGGGATAGACAGACAGCCACGGGATGGAGCCCAGCCTGACAAAATACAAATGTCAGATGACACTTGATGGGACTGATCTGCCTCCCCCCACCAATTATTGTGCCCTGGGGACAGCACCCTCCAGCTGACTGCACCTGAAGATTTTCTCCACCACCTTGCAGCCATTTACTCAGGACAGACCTAAATCTTTTTCCCTGCCTCCCATGGGGTGGTTGGGAAATGGAGCAAGGGGGCTGAGTGGTGTTCCCAGTGTGTCCAGAGAAGGGTCATGGGGCTGGGGAAGGGTTTGGAACACAAGTCTGAAGAGAAGTAGCTGGGGGGCTCAGCCTGGAGAAAAGGAATTTTGGGGGCACCTTCTCACTCTCCAGAATTGCCTGAATGGAGGTGGCAGATTGGCTCATCTGCCAGGCAACAAGTGACAGGATGAAAGGAAATGACCTCCAATTGTGCCTGGGGAGGTTTAGGTTGGATATTTGTGAATATTTCTCTGCCTAAAGGGTTGCCAAGCATTGCACATTGTCAAGCCCAGGGCAGTGGTGGAGTCCCCATGCCAGGAGAGATTTAGAAGATGCGTAGATTTGGCCCTTGGACATAGTTTAGTGCTGTCTTATGGTTGGACTTGATGGTCTGTGTTTGTTTTGCTTGGCCTGGTTTTTGGTAGGGGGCAGGGCTGAAGAGATGGCTTCTGTGAGAAGTTGCTGGAAGCTTCCAGCATGTCCAGCAAAACAATCTCTGATGGCTCTGAAGATGGACGTGTTGCTCACCAAGGCTGTGTCAGTTACAGAGGCTGGTAGCACCTCTGTGGTAACAGATTTAAAAAGAAAATCAAAACAAAGTGGGGCACAGTTTTTTTCTAGCCAGAAAAGGTGAGAACATGTGAGGGAAACAACAGGGTGGCACCAAGGTCAGTGCAGAAGGAGGGACAGGAGGTGCTCCAGGGGCCAGAACTGAGATTCCTCTGCTCTGGCCGTGGTGAGGAGTGTGGTGAGGCAGCTGTGCCCCTGCAGCCCTGGGGATCAACTGGGGATGCAGAGATCCACCCACAGCCCCTGGGATCCATGGGGATGCAGAGATCCACCCACAGCCCCTGGGGAAGGTGCCCCTGCTGGAGCAGGTGGGTGCCTGGGGGATGCTGTGATCCAGTGGAGACCTGGTGGAGAGAGAGGATCCTTGCTCCCAGGCAGGAGCACCCTGTGTGCTCGTGTGACTCGTGTCACAGCAGGTTTGGGAGGGCTGTGTGCCCATGGGAGAGTCTTACCTTGCAGCAGGTGTGGTAGGGCTGCTGCTCATGAGATTTGGAGCCATGCTGGAGAAGTTCACAGAGAACTGTCTCTCCCATGGGAGGGACCCCAAGGTCTCACAGGGGAAGGACTCCTCTCCCAGAGCAGTGGAACAAAACCTCAGGTGACAAACTGAGCAAACCCCCAGGCCCTGTCCCCCTGAGCTGGCAATGGGAAGGAGGGAGGGGACAGGAGAAGAAAAGGTGTTTTAAAGGCTTATTTTACTTCTCATTATCTCATCCAATTTTGATAGTAATAAATTCACTTTTTACCTCTAAGCTGAGCCTGTTTTGCCCTTAGAGTGTTTTTGTCCCAGTCCTTATATCAACTTATGAATTCTTACTTCATTTTTCTCCTCTCCCCAGCTGTGGCAGGGAAGGGCGAGTGAGCAGCTGTCGGGGATGCCTGGGGTCTGGCCAGTGTCAAACCACAACAAGGTCTTACAGAATTATTTAGGTTGGGGTAGATCTCTGACTCAGTGTTCCCTGGGCACACAGGGAACAGGGTCCAGCACTCATGGCCCCTCACCCAGCAGGGGCAGCCCCCAGGGAACACAGCACAGCAGGGGTACAGCTGGAGGCTGCCAGGGACAGAAAACACTATGGTGCCCAACTGGGAGAGACCTGACCTAGGGACTGGAGGTGCTTGACTAAATCAGTTTTTAAACAATTCATTTACTTCTCTAAAGGGAGGGCACTGCTGCCCAGCACACTGGGAATCCACAAGCTCTTGTTTCCACCCAGGTCTCAGCTCTTGCCCACAGCTGACTGGTTGTGGGATTGGAGTCATCTGCAACCACTGCTCCATCCCAGTGCCCAGGGACTCCCTGGGACCTCCCCAGAAAGGCTCAGTGCACACAGGGACTCAAACTGGCCATGCTCACTTGCAGGAGGGTCTGTACCCACAGATCCTGCAACACCAGCAAACCCCTGGTGGGAGAAGGGCTGAGTGTTCATCTGTGGGATCACACAGAGCTGGGGGCTGGGGAGGAGCCAGAGCCCAGCACTGGCCTTGGAGCCTTTTCTCTCATCCACTGGGGTTTGAACCAAGACTTACAACAACAAAGACAGGGCCTCTAATTCATCTGAGGCACACACGATTTTGTGATTAAAGAGATTCAAAAGGAGCCCAAAGGTGAGGAGCATTAGAGCCCCACTGCCAGGGGAAGCTGTCCTGCCACAGGGGATCATTCTGTGCAGGCAGGAGCTGCCTTTCCTTCCTCACCTACCTGAGCAGGGCTCCTGCCAGCTCAGCATCACCAAGCAGGTTTATGCAGAGCTTTCTGCCTTCTGTGGCTTCCCAACTTCCTTTCCATTTCAGTGACTTCAGATTTTCCACCCAACACTAAAGTTTCCTTCAAAGCCCATGTTTTTAGAGCAGCAGTTTACTCCTCAATCATCTCTCTCTCCACTTGCTGGCAGGTCCATTTTCCTTAATGGTTTCTTTTCCTGGGATATGCGTGGGTCCACCTAACCAACAAATAACCAGCCTGACTGGTATTAACAAATTTCCCTGTTTTCCCCTCTCTTACAATAATTTTCTCATTTCCTAACCTATATATAATTTGATTCCAAATCCTCCTCTTATCCCTCTCAGTTGTCCCCCAAACTCAATTACAAAAGAGACACTGCAGCACCTGCACAGGCCAGCCCACAGCTCACCCCATGATGGCACAGCTCCTCTCACACTGGGCTTTTAGGTGGGTGCCCTGTACAACCCAGAGCACCCCCCACCCTCATTTATGGATGGAAGACAAACACAGAGCTCCACTGTGCAGCAGAGAAACAGCAGAAAGGAGTCCAAAGGCTCCTAAATGAAACAAGCCAAGTGGTATTGTCCATCTTCCCTCAAGCCATTTCCTGCCCATCTGTCACAAGGGTGGGCAGCTCTGGCACATCCCTGCCTCTGAGCCAGCTGGGCTCCCAGAGGTTGGGAAGGTCAGTGAGAGAGGACTGCAGAATCTCCTCCTGTCTGTGGAGAGCACTCAGTACTACTGTGTGATGCTGCTTGTAGGGATGTGCCCTAATACTGAAAAATTTCTACTTCTGTGTTTTGCTGTGCTATTCAGATGTGTGCAGTGGAATTCTGATTTTAATTTGCACACGAACTTTTAAAAGTTGCAGAAGGTGGTCTTTTGTAGTAGAATGAAAGAAATCATAGGAAATTACAATTGAGATGGGAGGCTCCATGTGGCCTCCAACATGTTGCAGGGAATCACAGACTTCACCACTACTGAAAGATACTGTAATGATTTGAGAAAATGTTCAATGGTTTGGACCATGGAAGCTGGCACTGAAAAAGATGTGTGTGCATCAGAACCTTGGTCATTCCCACAGCTCAGCCTCCTGTTGAGCAGTTGCAGTGAGGGGGATATTAGGTTTTTGCTAAAATACAGTAGCTGCTGAGCCAGTACCCAACCCTCTCCCCAGCCAAGTCTCTGGATGCTCACATCCACACTTCCCATCCAGAAACAGCTGTGACACAGGACAACACAATACACATGGTCCCACCAACAGCCCAGCAAAGTGTTTACAGAAGTTCAAACCCCCATCCCTCCATCTCTGCTGCACCCAGAGCACTGCAGAACCTTTACTGTCCTGCTCTGGGGAATGGCCCCACTCAGCACAAAGAATTTGATGTCAAGGGATGCTAAGAACTCACCTCTGCAAAGAGCTTCCAACGTGAGCCCCTCCGAGGTGGGGACACTGTCCTGCACAGTTTCACGGAGGGCAGTAAGGAGCAGTTTAAACCCCCCCAGCCAAGGCTCTCCTGGGCCTGTGTCCCTGCTGATGGAGAGCACCCATTCCCATGCTGTCCCAGCTCACCAGTCACTCCCAGTCCATCTCCAGTAAACTGCTGGCTCTCCTCCATGGCTCCCCAGCCCAGAGCCCCTCCTCAGAGGGCCCTGGAAACACGGAGCCACCAGCTCAGCTCTGTGGCCATAATGGCACAGCGGCACTGAAGAGATGCAATAAAATGAATGCAGTTACATAAAGCACAGAAGGCAGGCAAAGAAAACCAAGTCATCCAAGGTGTTGCAGTCATTTCCTCAAGGAAAAAGAGGGTTTTGCTCCCATTTCCTCTAACATTTATTTTATCACTCAAACAATGCCTCACTGATGAAGAGCCTGCAAAGTTTTAGTCTAGCTTAAAACAAATCCATCTACAGAGCCAAGGAGACTTCAACTACCATAGAGGGTGAAGACAGAAATTCATTATTTAATTGAAGCTATATTAAGTTGGATAGATCCTAAATTCCTTTTTAAATGACACTGACTAGTCCTAATTGGTGCAGGAATTGGCATTACCTCAGCCCTGACATCCACTCAGGAGCTGAATACTTAGTCAAAGCCTAGTTGAAAACTACTCAAATTTTAAATAAAAATTGTGGGGTTTTTTTTGTTTTGTTTCTTTTCCTATGCCAAGAATGTATTTGACAATTAATTGTGCAAATGTTGAACGAGTCAAGAAATTGCAACAATTTGAGAAGAAATGTTTAAGGAAGGCAGTAAAAAGTTAAGGACAGCACTCTGGTCAGGCTGCCAATTTCATACCCAAGGCTAAAAAGAACTGATGAAGTTAAGTGTTGTTAATGAAATGATATAGCTGTATATCTTCTATCATCAGCTACCTGGCAGTAGCCCTGCAGTTTCCCATGTTACTGCTTTTAGACTTTACTGGATCCACAGGGTCTGTGGCTCCAAAAGCCAAGGTGAGGGTGGGTGCTCCCAGACACCACTGCCAGATGTCTGTCCTACAGCTAGGTCAGGCAGCCACAAAAGGGGGGTGGAAATACAGTATTTTCCAGGCTGAAAAACTTTGTTGCTGTGACAAATCCATTCACAAGACAGAGTAAAAGAAAATGTGGTGAAAATATGTAAAGTTGAATGACTAGCTTCTGTGCAACTGCCATCCCAAATTCCTGCTGAACATGCTCAGATTTTTAAATTTATTTTTCTTCTTAGCTGGAGGGCCTCTGAGAGGACATGGTAAGACGTATTAGCAGAGAACACAATCTAGAAGACATTGATACACATCTTTTTTTGCTGATGATTCAGAGAGAGTATCCCAATGCCCCAGCTAGAGACCACTACTATGGGGTGAGGACCTTCCACTTCAATTATTATCTTGAAAGGGGCCCTACAGGAGAAATAGGGAGCAGCCCCTGTGATGGAAATGGAACTACCTGTGTGTAAGCACACAGCATTCATCCCCACTGATCCATAATGAAGTGTGGATCTGCAAAAAGCCCAGATAGTTCCCCAGAGACATCATGAAAATATGGAATTTATACTGTAATTTGAGTCTCTTAAGGGAGCCCTTCTGGTGGCCAGGTATCACTAGAACACCAGGGAGACAACCCTGCTGTTGGCAGGGGTCACTTCAGCTGTGCAAGCGTTGGTGTCTCTTAGGCTACTGCAGGACCCACACAGAGAGATAAAAGTATCTGTACAGCATAAAGCACCACAACATACACTTCTGGGCTATTCTGGGTACTAGTATAAATTTAGCTACATCTACGCTGCACCTAGGCCTGAAGAAAAAGTATTCTCTCTTCTGCAAATTTCTGGCAAGTGAAGAATGTTGAAGTGTTCTCCAGGGAGCCCAGCATCACTCACCTGGCCCCTTCTCCAGGGAGAGGTACAGCCATGCCCACCACAGCAACACTCCAGCACTTAAAACCCACTTTCCATTACACATCTAAACCAGAGCATCTGTAAAGCACATCCTGACACTACTGAAAAGTACAATCTGCTCTCAAATTTCTCAGCCACTGAAACCAGACAAAAATCTCCTGGTTCATTTTTCTACTCTGTCAGGCCCTTCATTTCTATCAGAGGCTCCCTTAATTTAGTATTTTTCTTCTGTATTAGTATTTTTGTAAGAAAGAGAACACAGCCCAATTTGATAAATTAATTCCTCCTGACTCCAGAAGTACTTCCATTTTGTTCATTAATGCAGAGGTAAACTCCCACCCTCTGCAGAGGGGAGGCTGGGGCACCCTGCAGAGCCACTCTCGAGCAGGAACAGCATTCAGCACTCCAAACTGCAGAGGCTCCAGGTCCCAGTCAGACACCTGCGCATCCACCCCTTCCCAGTGTCCTGCAACAGCTCCTGGGGCCCCAGAGACACAGGGGAGAGACAAAGTCCCCAGACACAGCTCACAAAACACAGTGGAGAATCAATCCTCTGCCCTGTTCTCACCAAAAAAACCCTGAAAGTATCCTTTAGGAAGGTTGCTCTCTTCACCATTATTCTTCTTCTCTATGAAACTTTTTAACCAAGTTTATCGTCACCCTTCTGTGTTTTCTCTGCTCTGAAAAAAGGAATAATTTTTTGTTACAGCAAAGTGGCAAGAACAGTTCTGCTTACCTGTATGTTAATGTTATAATATTATAATGTTATAATGATTTAGTTTGTGAAGATCTGCAGGAACAAAGTGATAGAGGAATAAAAGGGAGGGTGGGTGGAAAATCCCCAGCCCCGCAAGAGACCTTACCCTAGGGGGAAGACAGCTGTGCACCAGGCATGGTAGCAATATTCCCATCAGGATGTCAGGTCAAATCCAGCCCCAAGAAGGCTGGGAGAGAGCAGGGACCAGGATGGGACCAGGCTGTGCCAGCTGGATACAGAGCAGAGCCCAGCCCTGGGGGTCAGGCTCCTCCTGACTGGGACAAGAGATGGAGACAGGAACTGTGGCACAGGGTGCTCCACAGGAACAGCCCTTTCCCATCCTATGACTCTACAATCACTAAAAATTACATCTGGTTTGGTACAATAACAAACATTTTGTTGCTTTTACAACATTTTGGATGTCATAAAAAATTACTTGCAACTTTTCCTCAATCTGGTCACAATTTCTTCTCCTGGTTGGAGACTAGGAGTTGTCATGAAAGTCTGAAGTTGTCTGCCAATATGAAGGTTATCTTCACTTGGTAATCTGTTAGGTGTCAAGAACTATACTGAAACAGCATTAAAAAGCTTTGGTTGTTGAAAAATGAGATTTATTTTAAAAATACAATAGGGACCAAAGATAACTAGAAGAACTCCCTGTATTTTGGAACAGTGACAGAAAAAAATACCTGAATCTCCACAAGAAATAGCAGCAACAGAAATATAAATAACAGAAAGAACACCCAGTGTTTGAATAAATCAAAGAGGCCAAATTCAATGAATAAGTTACCACAAATTATCTACCCAGAGTTGACTCTCATACAAAGCCAGGGACCTCTCTCCCCTAAGTGCTATGGTACTAGATTGAAAACAGGATTAATTCTCTGACTTTGCAAAAGCTGCAAGACATTGCTTATAAAATACACTGATTTGAGCTGCCTGTATCACTAACTTGAGCTTTATATGGTGTAATTGCCAGACCTGTCCTTTGGAAGCTGAGTTCTTTACAATCAGCTGTACCACAACCATTAGTTTATTTAATGATGTGCACCTGAGCCAAGACATTGCTTATTCAGTCCAAATTCCTGTAACATGCACCCTCCTTTACTTTAAAATTGTATGGGAAAAGTCCCTCATCACAAGAACCATTGTTTGGGAATTCAGAAAATAATCATCCCATTCAATGTTACACAGGTGAAGGAGGGTTCCCACCAAGTCCTACAGGAATTAGGGGTGTACTTTATGCTGATGCATCACATCTATACTTTTGTTTTTGGACCGTAACACCTTGAAAGCCTTGACCCAAAATCAAGTTGGTTTATTACTAACATTTTCCTGAAAAAAATTAATTATTTCACTCTGCAGGCAGATGAGACATGACTGCATTTCCTGGCAAGGGTTACCACACTAAGCAATTTAAAATGGAATTGAGGGAGTCAGAGGTGGCTGAACCAGGGTTACAGGACTGGGAAGGCTGCTGATAGCTTAGTGATAATAGCAATGATAATTAATAATGATTAACTGCCGTTTCAGAGATAGGCACCCCACATGTCTGATACCATGCAGGGGACAGAGCCTGAGGAGGAACCACACAGTGACCAAGCTGTCAGCCAGGGCCCAACATGGTAACTGGTCAGAGCAGCTTTGCTCTCCAGATGTGAGTTACACCAGTGTAAACAAGATCTGGAGCTGTCATCTGTGGGAACATTTGTGGTTGGTACAACACCAGTCGTTACCCACCCACAAGACTCACCCTGCCAAGTTATCACAGTTTTAATTATACATCACTGAGTGCTGTGGTTTGGCTCCATGGACCACTACACACATGATTCATTTCTGGTAAAGAGATGAACAGTAAATCAAATTCAAAAAGAAGAGAAGAAATTTGACTTTCCTTGCAAGTAGGGATCATATCTTTTGAACTCTACTAATGGATCAAGTGGCCTAAATTGAAAACTGTTAACTACAGAAACAGCATGTGAAGAGGCAATGCCTCTAAATTGTCTAAATCCACAAAATCTGCAGCTCTGTCACAATCTAAGACAAATCAGTAGTGTGCCAGAACAAATACAAACAGCCTATTTCTCTTTGGTTAACTCAACACAAATCCCAGGAAAAGCCAACACAAATAGCTGATACTGCATCATTGGCAGTCTCTCTGCTCTACAGGGCACCCTCGTGCTGTCAGATCTACAAATCTGACCCAAGTGAGCTAGTGAACTATGCAGTTAAAAGTCAGTTTGAAGTAGAAGATGAAGCATTGCAACTTTAAAAAAATAAATAAAAGAGAGAATTTGTAATGAAAGCAACTTTAAATAGAACATGTGCTTCTTTTACTTCACAGCACTTCAACAAGCTTTCACCACACATAAGCTATTGATATGAGCAAGAAAAAAATGGTCCCTAACAAGGAAAATGACCAATAGTCCAAATCCATCTATTTCTCCAGTTACAAGCATTTACACAATAAGCCCTTCAATTGTAACACCATCAGTGCCTCAAACAAGAGGGAACTGACAAGATACTGTTTTCTCTGACAATGCCACTTCCCTAATCCGTGCTAGATTTCACAGAGCACTTTGATTCTTGGCTGTAATGGAAGAGTTCAGTTTAAAAAAAAAAAACCACCCCAAGAAATCTGCTTTTCAAGATTCAAAAGATTATAAACTGACAACAGAAATAATGGAAAGACAGTTTTTGTCAGTTGATACATAAGAACAGTTGTGTAAAAGACAGCTCAGTGTTTTAAGATGAACAATACAAAGAGCAGACTAAATATAAGATATGCCACATCTTTAAGTGCTTTTGTGCATGATATGAAAAACAAGTGGATGTGGTTTGCTTTTTGCTTTTGGTGGAGTACAGCAGTTTGAAAAGAAGAAAACAGAATTTAAGCCTGTGAAAAGAGTGTGTTAAAATAATAAGAGATAGGTGCATACGTTGCTGAAGAACTGTGGTTTAACTGCTTTTCACAAAGCAGCAGCCACTTGCAAGGCTTCCCTGACAGCCATAGAGGGTGGGAAATAGGTGTCATGTGGAGCTCCTGGCCAGGATATAGGGGCTGCAGCTATCCAGCATGGAAACCCCAGTGCTGGGCAGCTTGGGATCAGAGAGCTGCTGAAGCCCTGAGCCAACCCAGCCCTCCCATGATCTGCAGGAACACAGCACACTGCTCACACCATGTCCCACAGCTGGGGCCCTACAGATGGTACAGGGCATTTAGGGACAAAAGCTTAAAGGCAAAGGTACAGAATGAGCAGTCTAGAGAAGGGCTAGATGAGCACAAAAGACCATGCCTGTTAAATTTCTGAGAGATCATTGGAGCTGTACCCACACCCCTCAATAGACTGGGAACAAGCTGCTGCTGTGTGCACTGATCTCTCACCTGCCATTACCCACCTCAACAAACAGGAAACTGTCTGCAGGCTCATTAATCCATTTTCCCAAGTCCTGATGTATTACTTGAATGCTTTCACGAACTAAATACCACCTTCACATCTCCTTCCTAATTTGAGATGTTTGATGCCTCCAGAGGTTATATTACTTTTATATTTTGTTTTATTAGGTTCTTTTAAATAGCTTTTCTGAAAGTGCAGAATTCAAGCTGTTGTCAGCTGAACACAAATTTCATTTTTAAAGCTGGCAACTGCAGCTTTTTCTTAGACAAAAACACGCAGTTAATATACACAAAACACAATGACTTTTCCTCTTATTTTCCAATCAAAAAACTGCTGAGAAAAGCTCAGCAGAAACTACACAATGAGGTTTAGGAAGCATGGTGACATTAAAGAACGATATACATTCTCTGAAGGACAGGGACATTTCCTGTCAGCCAGCCATCCAACCACTTTAACATGCCTTGGATCATTTTTCTGGGCACAGTTATAGCTTCTTAACACTGTACTGCCACTATGATTTACATCCATAAAACCTGTCAGTAGCTACAAAAAACCCAACTAAAAGCAGCAACCAAATCTCTAGCTGGAAGGCACCATTTAGAACAGCTGTAACAACATCTAACTGGTAAAAACTTGAAAGAAATATGAAAACTGAGATTTAATCAAAGAAACAAATTCAAGAAAGATCAGCAACATGAAGGCATACAGGACAGAAGGACAGCTGAGGACAATGACAGGTATAATTCACACGAAATTGTTACTTTTAAAACAGAATTATTATAAAACAGCCCTGCATTACCTTGATTTGAGTATGTGTCATCATCCACCTCCATCAAAAACATGATACCTTTTGGATGCCAACAAGTATATATGAAATTAAACAATTTCAGGACAAGAAATTACATAGTATTATGAAAAATGAAGTAATGGCATAAGCTACATTTCAGTATCACAAATTGATCAAAGAATATTAAATTAAAGCAGTGAAGTAAGAATGAAAATATTTTTAAAGAATCAACTGGTGTTTTATCAAAGCAATATCTGAAGCACAAATTCACAATTTGATAACTACTACAAAGAATGAAAAAGTCCTTGATATTCATCAGGCTATTAAAAAAATCCCCAACATGAATCTATAGGTAAAAAAGCAGCAAAGCATTGTTGTGAATCAAAGCAGTTCAAAACATCCAGTATGGGTAGGAAGTTAATTGTATTGCACAATTGTAATTGTACAATTGTATTGTATTGTCCTGAAATCCCACATAAAGACAAGTGTATGGGTAAACTAGGGGGGAAAATAGAGGGTCACATTTTAAAGAGGTGATTTTTTTTAGATATACTGAGATTAAAGATGGAGATTTTCAATCTCTAACACACTACAAGAATCAGCATCACACCAACCAAAGGAGAAAAAAACCCAACCAAACAAACAACAGTCATCACTAACATCTTACATATTGTCTTTGGTTGTTTAATATCAAGAAATACTTTTTACAGAATATGTGGAGACTATTCCTTTGAAATTCATTCTGTGTCAATACCTTCCCTGTGGCCTCTCTGGTAAACCAGAGGACAGGTTTTACTTTCTCTGACAAGTTTGGTTTTTTCTACATTTTTATTATATCTCTCTTCAAAACTCCAATTTCTTCCATTTACAGGCCTTTTTACCAAAATGGTTTAACTAGAACAGACTTTACATTGTGTAGTGAAGGTATTTTTCTAGCATTAAAAACTTAGAACCTACTAAAACAATTTTCCACAAGATACTATTAAACTTACAGCAAGATTTAGAGACAGGAATAATGAACATTTGCAATAATAATAACTAAAATAAAAACCAACCCAAAACTCCTAAAGTTACATTAGCAGGGATTAAAAGTATTTTCTTTTTAAGATTTTAAAATTACCGCTTTAAAACGTCTTGTACCAGAAAGGAGTTTTCAATGCCCAGCTAGAGGTGCTCAGTAGTTGAAGAAAGAGGAATGGGAGGGGAAGGGATGTTTAGGGTTTTCCCCTCATTCCCTTGCTGTCTGGCCAATTAAGCTCAGAATGTTTACCAGGTGTATGATCAATTTAAGGAATGGAAAGTAGCATACAAATTTAATGGTATTTCCATTGGACTATGTACAGCATCTCCAGTGTCAGAATCAAAAGCATTCTGAGTAAAATCAGATAATAGTCACTAGGAAAAAGAAACCAACAGAAAGGTTATTAATACACCTTTAAAAAACGTAACACAAAAATAATTAACCACTGCTTCCTTGGCATGTAAAAGTTCTATACAAATTTTAAAAATTTTATTTGCAGGTACTAACCTCTTCAAAAGCTCACTCTGTATTTACACTAATTCTTTGAACAAGTTTATCTCAAATTAAAGCATATTTAAAACAATCATGATTGCATTAACTTTTCTGCTTTAAATTATTACCCAATTAGTGCTTTATTCACATTTTAAAAACTTGTACAATTTATTACAAATATAAAACAGTGCAGTTTTTCATACATTATCCCAACTCTGAGACAAACACTTAAAAGACATGGAAAAAGATTTTGATTTCTATAAACATAACATTTGCATTACTCATACCCCTTTCTTCACTGTCCTCCCATAACCCCAATTTAAAAAGATCAAACATACAACATACTGTAGGTTTATTTTTATTCAAAAAGTTACTGTCTCAAGACATAAATACAAATCAGAAAACAGTACAATTAGGACAATAGAATGTGGAGGACAACAGGTTAAGGTAAATATATAAAACATTTTTAGCTGGTTGAAAACAAAGCTGTAAGAACTGCTTTCACAAAGAAACACTCCTTCAAGAGTAAGAAAAATCAACTTAAGTTTAAAATCATATATACAGTCCTCTCAGCAGTTCTATTAAATGCAGTGGTGTGGAAAACAATGTAGGCAGTACTTTTAGACATGAGAGTATTTATTTATGTAAAATGAGTTAGGCAGATCTAGTTTTGATTTTGTTGTTACCCCATGACCTAGTAAAATAATTATATTTTATCATGATCCTTTAGATAATCTATGGTTTTTGGCTACCACAGCCGAATGTTTAATTTCTGAGTCTAAAAACAGGAAGCCTTTTTGTATTCACCCATTTGGGGAGATTCTTGTATTGCAAGCGTATTAAGGCATGGAATGATTAAAATAATATACCTCAAGAACTGAGAGACAACTGACAAAAAATATACATATGTAATATAAGTTAATATTTCCTTTAAAATGATGTCTAGCTGCCTAAGCCTTGCAAAATGAGTCAATGTCAAAATGGCATAGATCCACTTTCTATTTTAGACCAAATTTAATTCATTTGTGAATGGACACAAAATGAAGTTTAAAGCTTAGCTTTCAAAGAATATTATGGGTTGTTTATGAGTTTCTATTATCCAATCTAATTTACATATAGAGGAAATGTACTGTAACCTGTTAGAAGTATCTTTAACCTGAAGACTGCTTGCAAAGACAGATAGATAAAACAATATAAAATACAAATTTAAAAATCATTTTTAAAGCATGAATTCTCATGCTCTTCTATTTTTAAACATTGTTAAACTTTCAATATATTTCTGAAACCTCATAATTTTAAGTTGGAATTTAAAAGTAAGAAAAAACTAAACAAACTGCGCAATTATAAAATCAGCACCAATTTATATATATATATAATTTTATTTAAAATTTAGATCCCTATTCCCACACTCTAATAAGCTGTATAATTTTTGTTTAGAATTTTTCTGCAAACATACTACAATAAGCTTCTTTTATTTGGAGACAAAATACAGTGGCACTACTGGAAGGAATTTCACAACATTACATTTTTCTTAAAGGACAAGCAAACTTTCAGGGTTGGTAATGGGCAAGCAAGAGTGAAATCTGTTATGTTCTGGTAGCTTATAGCTTACAGACCTTTCTGAGAAGGCTAACATGAAGCTTTTGGAATAAAAAGTGTGTTTCAGATCAAAAAGCTGTTAAAATTCTGCTTTATGTATTTTTTTCCATGATTAATTAATACAAACCTTCTGTTGCTGAAGTTTGCATTCAATTGAAAATACTGACAACTCTTCTGGTTCATTCTATCACTGTGAGAAAACCAATCCACCTACTATTACAGTTCGTGGATGTGAACAGCAATCCAGCAGAGCTCATGATTATTTAGTATAGCCAGCAAATGTATAGAGAGGGGCTCAAATCTGTACCAAACACCTCTCAGACTGTTAAGATTAAAACTCAGGGAATACTTCTTATGATCCAGAAATAAACTGATAGCACATAAATAAAATATTGATTTTTTTTTTCCCAACAAAAAGTGTAGCTTATCCTCAAATTGTTTACTTGTCCTTTACATTTCTTTTTTTCTTTCAGGCAAACAAAACTGCCCCTTCAATGCACTTGATCTTGAAAGCATGTCATTCTCCTTAGAGAAAAATCTGTTCAGAATTTCACTGTATCTACCACAATTTTGTATTGAAAAACTTCCTCTTCCACTTAGAAAATGACTTCACCACTGATTTATTTGCTGCTCTGGTATTAAAACATTGACACCCCAAGAACCTAAAAAAAAAGTTAGAAATGGTGTCAATTTGTAGTCTAATACACATTTAACAAATAACAAAGCAATTAGTATATAATTTAAGATTAAGACACTTCAAGATATATTAAGGCATTATTAAGTTTATTTTTCTTCCAAACCAGATTAACCACACTTCTGATTTAGATAATAATATGAAAAGGGCTCCTCATTCATTAGAAATATTTTCCTCACACTTGAAATTAACTAGACCCAGAATGAATAAAGTCTGTGTTTTAATTATTTTAGGTAATAATTGCAAAAGAATTTTTAGTTAGGTGCCTAACTCAGACTTCTTCAACAATGACATTCTATTTGCGTTAACCTGAAATCAAGTGTGTTATTACCAGCACTAAACCTGGGACAAAACACTCCAAACACTGGCAGCTGCTGTGTCTGTGATCACATAAACCACAGGCAATCCCACATCAGCCAACCAGGACACAAATTTCACATTTCCTAAGAAATGTATTCACTCTGTCAGGAAGACAGTGAAAACTCAAACAATCATCAGATAAAAATTAAGCAACTGTACTTCAGGAGATTGTGTAACTAGAGAAAGAAAAAACTTTCCTGAAACAAAATCCTTCCCGTATGAGAACAAGCCATACAGTTTTCTATGCCAATGGAAGTATGTATGACAACTGATGTGTTTAAAAAAAAAAAAAAAAAAACACCCCCAGAAGATCCAGATTTTGTGACTGTCTTAGCTTTTATAGGACTTTATAAAATCAGCAAGAGCCAAAACAGACTAAATTTTCCTGACCCTTAACACCGTTGTTCATATTTATCTGTGTACAAACCAATTTTTACTCTTCTTTGAATTAAATTCACTTTGGGTACCTCCTATAACAGAGCACACAGACAGAACTGCCTCTGGTGTGATGAATAACTGGGCACATCACACTAGAAATCTGATCATAAACCATGTGCATCTGAATAAATTAAACAGCTTTATTACGTCTGTGCCTATTAAAAACAAGTGCAACAACTCCGAGAATAAGGGACCTCTGAAATAAATCATACGAATAAAGCAAATTAACTTTATTCTGTTTGCACGTATGAAATGGTGTTTTCGCACCGAACACCGAGTGCCAGATGCAGCTCTGCTCTCCTGTGTGCCCGTGCTCCTCCCGCCGGGGGCTCCCGTAAGGAAGCGGCTGCGGCGCAGCCCCGGCCCCGCCCGGCGCTCCCCGCGCTGCGCTGCGCTGCCGGCGGCTGCCCCCGCGCGGCCGCTCCCGCGCACTGCAGCGGCGCAGCGGGGCCGGGGGGAACCTGAGCCTGCTAGAGCGGCCCCCAGCTACTGGTACAGCTGGACAGCTAAAAGAGTTCTCGAACCAAGTAAAGCAACCTGGAGAAGGGCAAGCTTTCAGCATTGTCAGATTAAAAAGTGACTGGTACTTCACAGATCAGTCCAGGAAAAATCGAGACGAGGAGGGGAAGAACTATTTTAAGACAGAACGTCAGAGAACAGGCAAGGTATTTTCTTGGTGTTACTTCAGGAACAGAATACACGATAGCCAGATGCACAACCTAACTGATTCATTATTACTAAAGCAAAGCCCTCCTGGTACAAAATATATGGATTTGCATTTAAAACAGTATTTAGGACTTCTTTCTCCCATAAACAAGAACAGGTTCATGCTGCAACAACACTGTAAAAAAATGCATAACCATCTTCCAAATTCCACCAAGCTGTCCAAGATTCCCAGGAAGCCTTGTTGTACTGTCCTCTGCTGGCTTGCTGCAGCTTGTTATTTCCAGTGTAATTTGTACAGCTACCCAAGGTCAAAAATGGCTGCATACTTTACAAGTGGTTCAAGACAGAAGGAATCCCTCATGCAGATTTTAAAAAGAGAATAGAGACTGCAGATTTATCAAGTCGGATAAAGGGCAACTGCAAGCAGAAACTACAGACTTCGGATGTTTTGGACCTAAAACTTCATATGGAAAGAAAAAATACCTCTCATCTCATCTCTTATTTTCTCCATTATCTTACTTATGCACAAAAGTAAATATGCCAATTAAAAAAAAGACCACAAAATGCAAACCATCTAATGCTGACATCGGTAATGACATCAGAGTCACTGAACTAAGCTCAGCACAACAGGAAACTTGCCTTTAATACTCTGTATGCACATTTCTTTACTTTTCTAATGCTCTTTGCTACCAGCTTCTGCAAGGGTCTTTTCTGTAACAGATGTGTTTTCTGCTCAGAATCATAGGCTTTTAATTTTTACATAGGCAGATATAGATATTAAGAACAAAAATCCTATAAAATTTCAAGGAACACTGACTATCCTAGAATGTATGGAGCTGAATTACCGTACCAGTCTGTCAAAATAAGCTAACAATGATAGCCTGAAGATTGCATTCTTTCCATTTAAAATCTGAAGTTAGAGAGTATGGCAGCCTTAAGGCTGATTTGCATTACTTTCCCCTTACATAAATTAACCTACCGATTCATCCATGATTGAAGCGGGGTCAAAGAAATCTGGTTTTAGTTCCGTTCTTTCTCTCCTGTTCTTTGATGGTGGCTTTAGAAAGCAAACAAACAAACAAACAAACAGGTTAAGTGTAATTGCACCAGAAAAACAGAGGTTTCACACTTTAGTCAGTGAAGCTGAACTCTCAAGGGGTAAAAATACACAAGGGATAAATGTTACTAGTTATGACAGGAAGTGTTCTTGCTTTTTGTATGGCAGTTGGAGCAGATGGCTCTTGTATACAGACAACAGCACAGTCCTTTAACAATGCAGAAAGCAACCAGAATTATTTTTGTTTTATCAAAAGGAAAACTTAATTCAAATGTCTTCCTTTAAAAGCAGAAATACAAATCCCAAATACAAATCTTCACTAAAAGAGAAGCAAATTTCTTACTAGGTCTATGTCCATGGTGTCAAAATCCATGCCTTCATTAAGATCTTCAATCCGTCCTTCTGAAGACATCATCACATCTTCAACAATTGGCTCTTCATCATCTTCCATTAGACTTGTGCCACGTCGACTGAAATTAAAAGCAATAATGTTTAGCACTAAATCAAGTTAACTTTTATCTATTTAAAAAGCTAATGCTCAGTAAGGACTCCCAACAAATGATAATCCCATTAGATAAAACAGAAATGAAGTAATGAAATAAATGCATAACCACTACTAAAGAAAGTTGGCATTTAACCAGAAGATACTGACAGTGTGGGAGAATGCCTAACAAAGGTCAGTTTAGATAACTATGGTACATTGCTAAATGGGTATTCAGAGAGGGTGTAAGAACTGAGAAGCAGATCTACTCCATACCTAATTTATGCCCAAGTGAGAAAGAACTTAAGTTTTGCCACCTAAAGAAAAATTGTTTCTGCCTTATGATAAGGCCAGGAAATGTCTTTGAAATAAAGCAGATGTGTAAAACCACTATAAATACCCCCACACAGTCCTTCATCCTCTTTCCTCATAAATTCTACATGAAACATCAGATCTTATGAGAAAACTAAGGAGTCACTCTAATTATACTAATTGGTGTCACTGTATTAAAAAAAGTCACCACTGAAACTATGTTACATTAAATACTGGAAATGAAACAATCAAAAGTAAGCAGGGGAAAGATGTAAAGTTCCACAATACATATGGCCACAGTTTTTGTTTGCAACCTGCACTTTTTTCTGTATTACTACACAGTCTTTAAAAATGCAAAGAACTTTTAAACTTACCTCTTAAACCTCTTAAAAGGTACAGGTGTTATCACTGCATTTATAAACCCTCCCCTCCGGACCCACTGAAGGAACATTTCACTCCACTCACATGGCGTGTTGCAAGTTGCTTCTCAGCTTGACGTAGTTCATCGCTGCCCTCTCCTGTTGTTGTCGCGCGGCTTCTTCCTGTTGCCTTTGAGCCAACATCCACGTTACTTGCGTGCTTAAAAAGACCATTATTCTATTTTAAACATGTACTGGTTTTGTGTATGAACACTAACACAAAGCAGACCTACTCGTGTACGTACTTGTAGTCGAGCGGTGGTTGGTGGTGCTCGGGCTGCATAGGATAGACACCCATGTAGTTCTCATCAGGTCGCAATCTCTTGGGCTCCCTCATTATTGTGGAAGTGAGCTGAGGTGTCTGCATCATGACTGGTGTGTGCATTGATTGCTCCCTGTTCAGCCACATACTGTCACTACTGCTGCTTTCTTCAGCTGGAAGCAAACACAGGAAGAACATCCATCAAGTTGTGTTTCAATATTCACATTTAGCCTAGTTTGAAAAAAAACTAAATGCGTGATACAGACAATCAATTGCTTTACTTTTTGCCACAAAGTCTTACATGTGCCTCAAAGGTCCTGGATTTATAATCACTGGCTGGAGCATTTCTATACTTTTCTACTGTAAGACTTAACACCGTGTAGTGCCCTTATTTCCTCCTATGAATCAAATGAATACCTTTCCCAATAAGACACATACACAGTCAGAAGTTGCCTGTTCTGAGAAAATCACATTAAGGCATACCAGTACAGTCACACTAAAAAATACGGAACAATATGGGCAGTTTATATGAATATCTGTTCTAGTAAATTTTAAAAAGAGAGAAGTTCTACCTTCAGGTACTTTCCGCTTGCCTGTTGCTGGCTTTGTCTTCTTATTTCTTACTGTAGATCCTCGACTACTGATTCCACTAATGACTGACATGGTATCATCATCCCCACCAGCTAATAAAGAGTTTCGGTAGGACATGAGAGGAAGCCACACATCTTCTCTCCTTAGAGACATCTGAAAGGTCATGAACTTCTCCAAGTAAACATACCTTTAAATGAAACAAGAAATAGAGATGCAAAAAATCTGTAACAAATTGTTACCATGTCAAGATAAGAAACTACTGAAATTATCAGCAGACCTTTCTCATCTAGTTAACAGAGAGGCCTGACACCAGCAGATCTGGAATACAATTTCTTTCTTCCATCATAAAACGAAAAATCACAACGATAAATGCAATTTACCCTCTATGAGTATAGTTGACTACATTAGTATAAACTTACCTTGATGTGTCAAAGATTTCACTTTAGATGAATACAATGCACATATATTTATTCTGATGCACATCTTTTGTAGCTATCATTATGAATAATAAGAATATTAAGAAAATACTTACACTGTTCTTTTATCTTGTCTGAGAAGTTTCGAGGAGAACTCACTGAGAATATCAAGAAACGCCAAATTTAATGGTGGGTGGCTCTCACCTTGTGGATTAGGCTCCTTAAAAGCAAATTCTATGCCATCCCTAAAGAAAAAATTAAAAACTACATCAGAAAAAGAACAAACAGAAGTTCAAAGCACTGTGAGCTACCAAAACCAAACCACTTTCCTTTATGTCAAGAAAGCAATAATTTGATGTTTCCACATTCCAGCAGAAAAGTGAACACTAGCTATCAGTTTGAATCTGGACACACTCTTTCTGTCATGGAACTTCTACCTTGCATTGCAAGTTTTCTGCACGATACATTATCCAATGTGATAACCACTGACAATGAAGCGGATCTGTTCTTGGACAAGACATTGTCCATAACAAAAAGGCTTTTTCATTACAGCATCGACACTGCTATCACTTACATGCTTATACAATGATACTGGAGAATACCAGCGATATTAAATATTTAGGTTATACTCAGAGACAAAACTGCAGTCATCTTCTAATTAATATAGGGGCTATAGTATCTCTAGGGCTGATGAACTTAGTATTAACAAACTGATTTTCAATCACTAAAAATATTATCTTATGTTAATCAAGAAGTGTTTATAAAAATGGAGTAATACAAAGCACACAATTACTTGTGTAACATAGCAATTGCTTCTCTTGTTTTCAACTGATCCAATCCAAATGTTAGAGCAAAACGTCGAGCAAGTTCCTTTATGCCACTGAATGTCGGTGATGATCGGTCAAAATTATAACCATTTTCTTGAATCATTTCATTGAAGAGCTGTATGGAAAAAAGGGAAATTTTCATGTACTAAAAGATTATGCCAAGGTTTGGACCAATACACACAGAGTTAAGTTTCAATTTAAAAGTATGTTTCACAGCTCTTTTCTCCCCACTCCTAATCTGACAAGACCAAGAGAAACATGGATGTTTTGGACAGCAAAGTGAAAGATACTCTTGAAAAAGTCTGCACCCCAGAGATAAACTCTGAAATGCACTGTCCAAGCACTCAAACTGTAGATACACCGGATGACAGATTTCAGTGCTTCACTAAACCAGGTGTTCTAAAATTGAGAATACAAAAAATTAGTAGGATTCTCTAATTACACGCACTAACAGATAAGAAATAAATGGGGCAATTCTCACCTGGTCTTTACTATAATACTTTGTCAAATTACAAATTCCCAATTTTTTTTTTTTTCTTCTCAAAATACAAGTATGAAGAAGAAATTCTAAAATGGAAACATGTCTTCAGGGAAATTGTCAAAGACACCAGAAATTCTGTCACCGATTATGAGATTTTTAAGTACTCATCAATAGTTGTCAAGGTCAAATACTCTGAACTTTTAGTCTTTTCTTCGATCAATCCTTTTCTCATCCTACTACACTTGACTGTAATTCACTTCACTATAAAATTTCTGTTTTTTAAAATTTTGTGTAACACATCCTTTACACTTTTGTATCACAATGAATAAAACAAAGAGTATTGAATTACATATTTAACACTGCAGTTCCACCACCTACTCAAGAGTCATGTTGCTATCAAAAGGAAAGGCCTCATCCTCTCCTGTGTTGGCAATACCCATACTGATAAACCAGTCCTTACTTTAATAAGGACTATTTTTGTTTGGTCTCCACCAAGATCAATATCTAGATCTATATTCACTATGTAGCTTTATAACCTTTAGTCAAAAAAACAGGGATAGATAACATAAATTTGGGTACATTTTCCTTTCATGGATAGCAGTGATCTATGCTGTACTACAGTGTTTTGGAGATATATGTCCCTACTGTTCTGAGAATGTGAATAAAATCCATGCAGGTTTATGTGAGCAGATGAATCAAATGCTAACTTTAACTGAATTTATCAGGTTTCCAAACAGACAAACTTTACTGAAGAGAGTATTAAATTATGTTTTAATGTCAAATGTGTGAAGTTTCTACTAAACATTAAGAAATTACTATAATCTCAAATTAATTCCCAGAATAGTTAAAAAAAAAGAAAAAAAAAAAAACAACACACAAAAGGAAAACAAAACCCTCACAAGGCAGGAAGTATTTATCTGTTCACAAACAAGCAAACTGGCCATTTCACAATATATATCTCAACACATTACTTAATGCTTTAGAGTTATGAAGGTTTCATAGAGTTACACTCATTTTGTATTTACTGGCCTCTCCTACATTTTTGTGGTACAATATTTGGTAAGTATAAGAAGACCTCTGGCAGTCTTTCACATAGTGGCAGAAAATGTGTTTCAGTTTAGACCTATTTATCCCTACCATCCATAAAAATTTCTTCATCAATATCTCAAACTAGTTACTCAACAACTGGACATCATCTACAGTATGGAATTTCATGCATAAAAATACTGTAAATGCTTACCTGCTGCAAACTAAGAATAAGTGTTTTAGCACACTGGATTTTGTCTATTTGTCTTGTTTTACTCATTGTTTCTTTAATAATATCACCATAGTCATTGTAATACTAGGGAAAAAAAGGAAAAGGTTAACTGTCAATGTTAGTTGAAAACATTGTAACTACAGAATTCTTCTGAAAACAAAATCTAGGGTATGCTGTTTTAAAAAGAAAAATCAAGTATTATCTAAAGGAAAAAAAACCCAAAATGTTCGTGATTACACCCTATACCACCTCCAGAATAAAAATGTTTTAAAAAACTAAATGCAGAAATAAACCCACTTTTCATTCTTGCAATGAGTATTACTTTAGAGGGAGAATGACCTGTTTATCTTCAAGGTCACGACATATTTGTTAATGACACGTGTTCACCCCTTCAGGGTACAAGATTAGAACCTAAGCTTTTTAATAACTCCTGTAACTCTGGTGGGGAGTTTTATTTTCTTTGGTGAAAGAAGGCACTTATACACAGCATCATAGCCATAATTTGTCCAACAAAGACAGCTGTCTGTTCAGTTTTTTAAGTATTTCAGGTTCAGGAAAGACCCAGTTGGTTATCTGGAGAATCAAAATATATGTATGGCACTCAGATAAAAGCAGGCTGCCCAAATTTTAAGTTTTCTAAGCAATCACCAAGGAACAAAGCTTTATCATGTCCATAAAATGAGAACTCATATTAGTGTGTAGCTGTGAATCCCATGAGCCAGGAGAGTTCAAAGTTTTAAATTTGAAATAGATAGGAAGATAATGGGGGAAGGGGTAGAGGGGACTCAAGTTTACTTCTCTTCTACAAACTCTAAAATTAAATTATTTGATGAGGCTAGACATCATGGAGTTGATCTTGGGAAGAACAGTCTCAAAAGGCCTACTAAACTAGTAAGTGAATTAAAAATACACCATCAATCAGAATAAGCAAATAAAATAGTAAAAACAACGTTACATTAGTTTCCCTTCTTGGTCCCCACCACCCACACACTGGAATTATAAGACTTATCTCAGTAATTTTTGAGTTCTTCATATTTTGAACCTTTTATCTTGGAACACAAAAACAAGTAATAGTTGAAAATTCTACAACTACTACTGTCTTCTAGTAGTTTAATGAAGTGCCACTACTAAGTTTCAAATTTACCTTCATATATTGCTTGAATATGTCTGCGGCTGTGTTCATTTCCACCACAGTATATACAATGAGCTTACAGAAAGCTGCAAGTAGGTTTCTTCTTTTGTGCAATGCTTCAATTTTGCTGGCTTCATCATCCTGCTGTCCATCTAGACAGAGTTTGGAACAGGAAAATTGTCAGGTTTAAAGACTCCATGTTTTAAATATTTATATATCAAACTGATATGGGCTAGTGGTCATGATTCAGAAAAGTCAGATCACGCTCCACTGACATGTCTCTTACCTGTTACAAATATTTGAGCCTACTAAACCAAACTTTTACTGCAATTGTCTTACATGTTCCCAATACAGATAATCCTTTAATCAGTTGCTGATATTTAAAAGCCACACCCACCTCTGTGCACATGCACACCTCTCAATGACAAAAGAAAATTAAATCAAAAAACAACCAGGCAGACAAGAAAAAACCCAACAACAATACCACCACCACAAAAACCCAGAAATGCACAAGGAAACAAAGATATTAGTTAGAAAACATAAAGGCAAGTTAAGTTTTGTACAAACCTGCACTATTGTTATCATCATCCTGATCAATGAAGACATGATCTAAAATAAAACTGAGTAGTTCGGATTGCAAGGAAGAATCAGGAGTGTAAACAAGTGGCTCCAACATGTCACGTCCTCCTGTCATAATCTGATGGCTGAAGATCATCAACACATCACACAGAATTGTGAATGCCTGTTAAAAAGAAACCTTAGTAAATACTTGCTTGGAAAGTAGATTTTGTTTAGAATAATGCACTTGCGCTTGACAAAATACCTAAGATCTCAACAGCGTGCACAGGTCAATAAAATCCTACACAACTACAAAGGCCAACTGAAGTCAAAATGTGCATAGCTTCACAAGCAGGTTCATGTATCAATTCTGCATCCAAAATATTGCACATGATGATGCCAACTAAATATGAAAATACTGCATAATGAAAACATGAGGAGCATGAAACTTCCAAATTCTACCTGACAGATACTACATTAGGTTACTACAGAACTTTGTGGACTCTGACTATAGTACAATCTCCTTTTTGCTGCCTTTTCTTAAAATTGTTTTGATTTTTTTAACATATAACAGTTGAGATTATTCAATCCCTTTAAATCCTAGCGTCCAAAAATCCGAAAGTGTAACCAACTTTTTGTTTTGCCGGCTAACTTGTGCATCTGATATCAGATTTAAATGTCTGTACTCACTGCCCCTGAAGGCTCAAACACCTTAGTACCTGACAGAGACTGGCATTTTTCAAATTAACAGACCAAGGCAAGAAGCTGCTTGGACCTGTACCTTCTCTTTGGTTCCAACCTCCCAAGTACTTCCAAACAGGCCTGTTCTCTAAACCCTCAAAGCAAACATTACTAATTCTCGGCCACAAAAAAATACACATGCTCCTCTGAAGTCTCTTGTGGTCTTTCAGTAGATTACAGGAGGGAAGTGGAACCAACCCCAAGTAGAACACTGTACACTATGTGGCAGGTACCTGTGTAACTAGGCAGTTCTAGTTTCTAGAGCATTCACCAGAGTCTGACAGTCCTACAGACTCCTAGAGAGACCTGTTCAGAGCTTCAGTAATTTTTGTTACTAGCACTTTCACACCCTACACCTTGTGACTATTACACTAGATAGCTCTTTGACGTAGAACATGCCTATTAAGCTACAGGAATATTCTTGTTCTAGTAAGAGTTTCAAAAGCTGCAATTGTGCGACTCAGTGGACCAGATTTTCCACTTTAACCAGGTTATTATTACCTTCAGCAGCAAAAAGGCTCCTGGCTTTCTATTTCTTTAATTAAACTGCCTACCTAGAAGATAATCTGGTCCTTTCCCTGTAGAGACATACTTGATTTTCTTTCATTTTAGCATTTTAAAGCTTGTTAAGAGCATTTAACATAGACTTAACCCTGCTATCAGTAACCAGTGCTCATCACTTGAGCCTCCAAAATCCTGAGTGTCCTGGCCAAAGAACTATTTGCCCACAGATGGAAGAGACTCAGTCCCTAATTTTTTTTTTTTTGACTCTGTTATCCTCAAAACTCAGGACAAGTGTCACCCAATATGATGTCTCAATTCTTTTTGAAACAGAATCAAAAACTAAAGGACAACTCTTCATGTCAGCATTTAAAAAAAATCAGGACTTCAGTTTCCTACCTGAACTGTCATGCATTTACTTTACTTACTCAAAATTAACATCTACATATTTTTAATGTCTGAAATACTCAAGAACTTAGTTCCAGCTAAAACTCTCACCACAAAGGACAACTGTATGAGGGACTAAATACAAAACTTCTCACATCTTTTCCAAGCAGCATACCATTGTTGAGGCTTCCAAGCAATAGTATTCTAAACAACACTATTACCAAGAGAGTAGTGCGAGAGCACTCCTAAAGGTGACTACAAAAAATTCCCATTTCCCAACAACAAACTCTCACAGGTTACAGTACATACTTGTGCATGTATAAACATATACACACTCATCTTTTTTTCCTCTTGATTTTGAGACCCCCCCAATTCTTGGGACTCTGAAAAACTAGGAATGTATTGTGTTATGGAGCACCACAGATACGGAGAGAGGGGAAGCTGCACCTGCATGCTTTCCAAGAAAGAACCAAAAACCCCCTCTTTTAAATTGCCATCCTTAGCTCTTCCAGTTTTGAGCCTGTGAATCCACAGCTCCACAGGAGATGTGGGTCATTAGCACTTGGTAAGCAAGAGGTTTGAAACTGAAGTCACTCAAATTACACCCAGAAGGCTTCTCCATTGCACCCGCAGAGTCATTACCTAAAGAAACAAAAAGTTTCTTTGCATAAAACATTATGCTGCCTAAAGTTACCAGAAAGGATCAAGCTTAAATTGATTCTGAAATCCTTTGAACATAAGGAGGACAAGCATACAAGTACAGAGTGTATTCATACTCAAAGAGCACTCAGCCTGAACATCCAGGACATCACATTCACTCATAAGTGCCAAAAATATTAGCAGGAAAACTTTTCAGCAGCTTTAAAAGCACAGTATTAGAAGACTCCAAGTAACACCAGCCACTAACCTGTTCCTTAACAGCAGTATTTACATTGGTCAGATAGTGTTGACAGATTTGGCAGAAAACTCTCATCTGCTTCTTCAGACGTAGAAGATCCTCCTTTAAAGAGAATGATTTCATGTAACAGTTCTGTTTTTTCAATTTTATAGTCTCATTTAGTGCATGCACTTTCACAGAGCATTCCACCACAGACCTCAGTGGTGGACTTCAAGTCTACTGCATTATTTTAAAAAAACACTATTACAAACAAAATTATCAAGTGGTAATTTCTCTAATTTTGTCATTCTGTGTAGCACAGAAGAGATGGTAGTTGGAATGAAAATAGTATTATTTTATAAAAAAATTAGTGACTAAAAAACCCCACCAACAAACCTAAAAACTTTAACCTCCCCTCACCCCTCAAAAATTCCAGAGCACAAACCATTGTCTCCTTAAAATACCTACATTTTCAGCCTCAAGCATAGATTTTAGGCAGCTGTTCATAACTAAAAAAGACAAGCCTACACAATATTATTTTATTTTTTTAATTCATTGATTTGGGATGAAGTGTAGTATCAGGAGTTGGATTTCTTATTCCCTTTCATTAAAAAAAAAAAAAAAAGAAAAAAAGGTAGCTTTCTGAGTTGCAGTAACTTCTCAAAAAGTAGATTACTGAGCAAACAAAGTATCAAATTGGTGTAAGTACCACCCACATGTGAAACAGTTGGTGTTACTCAATCATGTGAAGATTTAGCTATGTAGAACTGGAGAAGCTGTAATAAAAGGCCACCTGTGTAACCAGCATCAGTCCAAAGACAGAATACACCTGAGGGAAGTTTAAAAACTATGCCTGTAATCTGAACTGAAACAAGTCTCTCCCTTCAAGAAAGGGGGTAACACACTGGGTACAGCACATCGCTTAATCCCAACAGGATTAACAAAACCTACAGCTACTTCTTGACAGGAATTAAGTATAACATGATTTTAGAAATCCTTTTCTACACAAAACCTTTTTTTTCAACATTTACCATTCAGATTGCTACACTGATGCTAAGAGAGTTATACAGGGGATATTTTCTTTCCTTTATACAGAATTGTTTACCTTTTTACTAAAATTGAACAATTTATATAGCCTTTTAAAGAGCGCATGTATTACAAAGCTACTTCCCGTACTTCACAAACCTGTTCACAAAGAGCAAAGTTAGCAGATGTTGACAATGTCAGAGGCCAAAAAAAGCCCAAATCAACTAAAAAACAACCAACTAAATCTTTAGGCACAGTACATGTCTTTCCTTTCTGTTTCTGTGCTGATTTTTTGCTGTTGTACATTCCATTTCCATTGAACAGAAGTCAACAGAACTTCTGTAGGTACCAGGCATATTTGGCAGCAGTCAAGCACATAAATATAATAAAATAGTTGTAATACAGAAGTTAAACCAATGAAAGCTTTAATTTACCAAATTTAATTATGTAGGAGCAGAAAAGAGTCTCAAAAGGGACCACTTTTCAATTAGGTTCTTTTCATTCCTGCTGAAAATATTATGAATTACATCTTGCTGCAAAACAGGTAGGTTAACTTCATTTCTAAACTAATTTGTCAGTATTTAGTTCATCTTCTGCCATTAGGCTTGTGATAAAGCTTTATACACAGATACCTCAAAAACCTCAAGACTGCTGTCTACCCTTCAAGGAATAAGGTAACAAAGCCTCCAAACCCTTCAGACACCTACACGCCTACCAACAACCTGTGCAGCCACTTCTCATCAGATATTTGGGGTTGGAAATGTTAAAAACCAGTAAAACACAGATGGGTGAACTAGCCAGTCAGTGGTCAAGTTCCTACTCATCTGTAACACCTTCAGACTATAATTAATCACTGGACTAAAGTCTCAATAGACAGGGGAAAAACCACCATAATCTGATACGGGGGTTCTCTGTTATAAGATCATTAGTACAAGTTACATAACATGATTTTCTACTCCTGCATCTACCAGAAGCTCAAATTACCATATCCTAAAATAGAAAAATAAAAAAAAATTAAAGGAAAAATATATGCATTCTTAAATTAAAATGAGAGCATTGTAACAATGGATTGCTAATTACTAATACATTATTAATGCCTTGAGTTCCCTAGTAAACTGTGACAGTCATATACTTCTTTTTCTTATATTAATTACAAGCATGATAATCAAAGTGTTTAAAAAACTTGAAGAATTTACTTGTCTCCACTCTGACATAAAGAAAGGAGTGTTAACAGCAACTCCAATAATGAACTGCAAGTCAAGCATAGATTTCCAGTAGAAAAAGCCCTCTTCTTATGGGACTGCAGAAAAAGTCTGTTTGATTACAGGGTTTACATTTTTACATTTTAGATGGAGAAATCATTAAAATGTTTCAGCACTTATAAACTCCATTCTAAACTACCTAGGCCTCTCAAAAAAAGTCTCTTTTCATTTGGCAGTTCACACAGTGAACCACCTAATCAACCTTTTCAAGCAAGGTTGGATACAGGAAACCTTAATCCTTTCTCTAAGATTTTTCAAGAAGTGAAATTGGAAAGATGACATTTGCCAGAGCTTTGCCCTTCAAGATTACTGTACACAGAACCAGAACAGGGCCTCTCATCATTCCCTGAAAAAATCTGAAATTTAACTTTATCATTTCACATTTTTATTTAACACTAAAGTAGGATTGCAACATACTGAGCAATAAGAATCCCATGGTAGTGTACAAATTCTTGGATCTCACTGACTTGTCACTGATACTTCAAGGTTTCCAAACAAATTCAAACCCACTATCTGAGAGTAGCAAGACTGACTATACTGTGTTTGGTAACTTCCATTCTACCTCTTCGTAGTACTGTTACTGTGCCTGACAGGTATCATGTTTATTTACTATTACTTCAAAATGCCATAACATTAAACATAATACTGACATTTAAATAATAAAAACAATTAAAGGAAGTACTAGGTTTGTAAGTAAAAATGTCACCATTAATCAGAACAACTTGTAAAACAACCAGGATTAGGTAGGTATCAATATAAAGAAAATTCCTAGTCTTAATTCCATCACAGTTTCCCACTTGATGATACAGCAGCTATGTACAAATGTTTATTTACTAATACAATTGGAACAAGGCATACCTTTGTGGAACTGCTTTCAGTAACTTTTGCTAGCTGCCAAAGGATTACATAATGAGTACACTGCAGTGCATGAATAACAATCTGAAATCAAAAGGGAAAAAGTGTTAGATGACAAGTACCAATAAAAGAGAGCAGCAAAAGCTATTTGTTGTTGTGCCTAAAGAACACAATTCAACTACAGACCTGTTCTGGCATGTCTCCATTTTCAATGCCAGTTTTTAATAGCTTGTAGTTGCAGCCAAATAAGTCCCATCTTGATAGGTCATGAGCACTGGAAGCATTAGAAATTAAGGAAAAAAATTAATAATTTATTTATTTTATACTTTTTCTGCAATTCAAGGTTAACAACTATTAAAAGTTTAACTGGTTAAAAAAAAAGTGTTTAAAAAACCCAGCCATTAAATACTCCCCACTGACACCAACACACATACACAAAAAATAAAAGCAAAAAAATCCCATGAAGTTGCATTAAAAAGTAAGATACATCATATTAAAAACAAACAACCCTCACCACAAACCCTGATACTGAATTAAAAACAAACAATCCTCAATCCCCCACACCACAAACCCTGACAGACACGTGCAGAAGCCAACTTACTTGTGAAAAGCAGTGATTCTCTTCAGTGTTGACAAGACTTGGTATGCATCATCTTCATCAGGTTCCTCCCCCTATTTAATAATCATATATTGAGTCAAGCAGTGTAGTCAAGTGAACTGAGAACTTACTAAAACCAAACACACTCTCAAACTGGGGGGAGAAGAGGGTGCAGACCTCATTCTAAATTATTTATCATGTCACATATGCTTTTAGAAGAGTTAAAAAGAGACAAGGCAGTTCACATCAACAGATGGGAGTCAATGATGTGGAATGTCTTTTCCAACCTAGACAATTCTACAATTCTATAAAATAGTGGTAGAGGAAGAGAGGGGGGAGGCGGGGCAGGGAGGAAGGAGAAGGGAAAAAAAGCCTAGGATAGCAGAACACAAGTATAATGTAGGTGCTTCTATTTTCTCTGAAGAATCCAGCAGAGGCCACTGTCAGACAAAAGACACTGGACTAGATGGGCCACAGGTCAGTACTTCAGTCTTACTTTAATCACAGAAAAGTCTTTGAATGAGGTAAGGGAACTGGTTTGTTTAAATCTTCCCATCAAACTTCCATTTAGTGAAAGAAGAGTAAATATAAAAGGGTCAAATAGGTATCTACTTGTACATAAGATAACCTGAGATCAAGAAACTCCACTTTAGTCTAGCAGAGATAATGCAAGTTTTACAATTCTGTAGTTGCACAATCAAAGAACTAAGGATTTCAACATTTCCACCAGAGTATTTGCCATTCCTTCAAGCCAACTTCTGACATCTCATTTCCTTGCTTTACCTCTCATTCTTTCTTTTCATCACAAAGGGAAACAAATGGACACATTTCTTATTTAGGATTTCTAGAATCGAGTTCTAGATCAGAACAAGAAGAGGAAAAAGGAGAGCTTGGCATGCATCTAAGAAACGCTGAGAATGAAGCTGTCAAAAAGACACTTCCTATACACCTTACCACAGATAAAAAGGAAAAACAAGCTTAGTCTGAGTATCAGAGATCCCACATAGTGAAGTTAAATACTCTATCAGAAGATTCTCACTTTTCAGATCAACACAGTAGATCAAAAATAACTTTGTTCCCACACTAACTGCATCTGCTTGCATTCAGGAAGGGAGGAGGAGTGTTTTCTAGAGATTTTGATATTTAACAACAGCAACACACAACCACAGGCAAGTCTAGCTACAGTAGTACATCTGAGGAGAATCCTAGCGGAATTACAATACTACAACTCTCAAAAATGTAAGCCTCAAAACTGATGAGTAAAAAGTTTATGTATTTAAATGTTTACTGAAACTTATCCTAAAGGACCCATGCCAAAAGGAGATCAAAATTAAAGACTCAGTGTCTTAATCTAAAAGAATAGTCTGTTCACACAATCACAGCAGTGACACTGTTGCATTACTGCACCCAACAGTTTTGAAAACCAGAGGGAAGCTTCCACCCCTAGTTCTGACTTGCAGAGAAAGACAAAAAAAATACTGTAACATTTACAAGGGCAGGAAAAGTTGATATTGCACACTAAAATACCTCTTGCAGGAAGTCTTCAAGAAGTCGATTAAACTTGTCTGCCAATTCATCTATTAACTGACTTCTTGCAATGTCAACCCTGTTAAAGATTGTGAATTCTTCATTACAGAGAGCATGGTAGGTTTTTGAACAGGCTTCCAAAACATCTATATCTGTGTGCTTCTCCACAATATCCCGGATTTGTCGCAGTAAGGCATCCAAATGCTACAAGGAAGATGAGCCAAAGAAGAAAATACGTATTTTAATTTTCATATAAATATAAATATATACACAAATACACACACACAAGGTAAATCATATTTATTACTTTTGTAGCTATGATACAGAACATAAACACGTTCTAGGAAATGAGTGAAGCTTCTGAGAAATTAAGTCTATCAAAAATTAAGTTGGAGCTTGTCAAAGACCAAATCACAGAAGTGATTAAAAATTTGCTATTATTGGTATGGTCTTATCTAACACTTGAATTTGCAATGACAACTGAACAACGTGCAAGTACTTACCTCCCACTCACACAAACAGTTATGCATGTTTGTGTGTGTCTTAAAAGCTGTATAACTGAAGATTTAGTTTTGTAACACTCTACTGTCTGCTAACTAAAGCCAACTTCAGCTGTTCATATATTCTTTCCCTCAACCTGAGTTGCTCACTGCTGCTTGATCGCTGCTGGCTATGCTGCCAACTACACATTTCATCACTTTTTTACTCTAATGATTTCCAGCTACTTCCTTCACAATGCAATAGCACATCTGAGAAGGAGACAAAAGAGATGAGAACAGCTTCAATTTCATCATCATAGCAGATAAAATGAGAGCAGTAACTACATCATTCGTGATCTGGTATTCTTCCTCTTTTTTCATGCAATGATGATGGTGGTTTTCTAGTTTCAGTGACAGAAAAAGAAAACTTACCGAGCTGTTTCTACAAGCTTTATCTGTGACAGTTATCTCAAATATGACCATAACCCAGCAATAAATGTTCTCAATTTAAGTTCATCTAACTGGCAGGATTTTCTGTTAAAACTGGCCAGACAGGTCTGCAAAAACTCAAATTTTCAGTATCTCTAAGAAGAGCATCCAGTCATAACTCTGAAATCAAAGCTGCACTATCAGTAAGAGTTCCAATAAATAAAATCTCCTTTACACAAAAAAAAAACACTCCTAAAATCATGACCACAATTCCAGTGATAAAATCTAAATTCTAGGACTTTTCCTTTTATATTAATGTGTGAATATTACTGTACCTTTTCTAATCGCCCCGTTGTATAAATTTCCAAATCAAAGTACTGTGGCAACTGCAGTAAGTTGGTCACCTTTTCTGCATCTACAGAATACTGTAAAATTGTCAAGGGAAAAAAGTTTAGATGAAAAATTCTTGGACAACACAATTCATTATAGAACAAGTAAATATAAAAAAAATATTACTAAGGGAAAAAAAAACCAAAAAAAACCAACTTGTGGCAAGCTGTATCATTAATTACAGAAATACACTAGTAAACATTTCAACAATCATCCAAAAGTGAGAAATGGAATTAAACCTACCTTTGCTAGCAACTGAGGAAGTGCCACTGCAAAAAGCTCAGTAATTTTTGTCCTGTCATCCAACTGGGTTTTCTTTTCCTTTGCTGTCAGCACCTAAAATATTGGAATTGTGAGGATTTTACAGCTAAAAGTTCTGGTGCCAAGTTTCATTATCATTAATGAAACAATGACTAGATACATGGACCTCAAAATCACTGTAACATATCAATGTAAAGCAGGAGGGAAGTAAGCAATTTTAAAAAAGGAAAAAAAACCGACATTCAGCATTCAAAAAATGCAATTCAAAGTCAGTCCTAACACTTTTAAGACTATCTTGAAAACTGAAGCAATAACCTAGAACAAAAGGTTCCTGCAACAAAATACCATGACTGGAATGACAATATAAGAACGGGAACCCCTTCAGTTTACAATTTTTAACAATAGTTAATTAATTTGTCAACAAGGTTGATATACAAGGTTTCAACCTGTTCTTAAATGGGTTTCTTACCAAAATATGCACCAGCCTTGAGAGAAGACAGCTTAATGGCTCAGCAAAACAGGCTGCCTTAACTCTGTACAATCACAGAAAAGCCACTTGGTGGACTGGCCTTCTTCCAAGAGACTATGGAGTGTGTTTTCCCTTCCCTCATTTTGCTCTTTCAAACTGAAAATAGTTTTAGCTTTTCCCAAACATTGATTCTTGTCCTCCTTTCAAATCAGTACTGTTTTCAAAATCAATTTTTATTATCTTTAATAGAACAAGCAAATGCAGTAGTTCAAACAATACTAAGCTCCTGCCAAAGCCCAGAAAAGAAAACTAGCCAGGGTAGTCAGATGTGCAGACCAAAGCTCAATCTCCAATCTCAGTCCCTTCAGCAGCAACAGCCTACCATCTTCTCCATCTTCCCACAGAGCCATTCCCACATCTCTAGATAAGTAGGTTTTCTGCTTCCTACCCTTTTCCCCGTTCCTCTTCCCACAGGAGGATGACATTCAGCCGCTTGCCGAATTGTACAAAGCATTATTTCAATCAGTGCGCTTTCCTGTCTGTCTGTTAAAGCTGAAAATTCAAGAAACAGATGTCAACACAAAACTCATTCTTCATTTTCCACAAGGATTAAGATATGTTAGGGTGTTTGAGATTTAGGGTTTTGTTTCTTTTTTGTTTAAGGCAAAAAGACAGACATGTAGACCAGCAGATCATTTCAAGAGTTGGGGGTGGCAGAGGGGATAGAGGAAGTAAATACCTTATAAAATAACACTAGAAAACACTGAAAAATTGAGGAAATATCACTGGATGAGTCACAAGATGGAATGAACAAACACTAATTTTACTTCCCTTCTATTTTTCAGAGGTCCATTTACTAGGACCTATAAATTACAGAATTATGCCAGGGGTTTTGGGTCTACTGTCATCACAGAAATTACTGTATTTTTCCACATGGTAGTTGTAACAATAAATAAACCAGTTTGACAAGCAACTCTTGTTTCTGCAATGCCAAAAGTGTAGCCTGGATTTGTGGAACACCAAGGCAACAGTGCATGCTGATTCCTTCTGTTTTCTTCTAACCATTGTTCTTGTGTCACACTTCCATACCAGATGGTGATCTCTTTCTACTCTCCCTCACTTTTCATTATTTTATAATTGGTATTAATGACTTCTTACAGTCACAGAAATGCAGAAAATATATGTAAACATGTTTTTACTTATTTCAAGCCTAACAAAAACTGCACCACAATATAAACAAAGATCTACAAAAATCTTACGTTCTTCTCCATTGAGAGGCTCCTCCAACAGAAGACTGTTCATACATTCCCAGTCCTTCAAGAGGTCTGTTGCACAGTCCCACATGCTGTCCACAAGATAAGCAGCATGTTCATGCAACTAAAACAAGAACAGATGAAGTATTTTATCAGCAATGAAGATTATTATAGACTTATAATACAGAGTATTGCTTGCACTCGGTTCCTGCCTGTGGCAAAAATACAGAGCGAGTTTTGCCAGCTCTCCAGTTAAACAGAAGAGTTTTTTCCCCAATTAACTTAAAAACATTAATCCAGACCAACAGCTACAAGGAGTAGTGCTACAAGATGTCAGAACTTGAAGGGTACGGTAGGTAGGTGGGTAGGGATTGCGGTGTTTCTTGCTTTTTCTCCTCTCTCCTTTTAAATCTATTAAATCACAATTTCTTTGCACAAACATTGTCATGTTTGTTAGAGTAGCACTCAGACCCTGTTTCAACACTGTATACTGACAGATCCTCCAAATGAGCACAACCACACAAGACAGTCTTTTGACCCTTCAGTTGCTCAAACAACAGGAAAGCTAGAACAGATTCATGGTTATTAACCAACGAGTGGGGAAAAGAAAAATAAACAATAAAATTTAACTGACCAAAATTAGAACCACAACAACAATAACAAAAACCCACACACACCACAAAAATAAGGACATCCCTGAGACACAACTTACTTCACTTTCCAAGAAGAAAAACACTAATGTCTTCACAAGATTAGCATTTGGACTTTGTCTTCCCCTCCTTTTCAGTATTCCATCATCTTCAGCATCTCTGCGGCTGAAAAGCCTAAAAGAAAAATTATTTCTTGAAAAGTTTCTTCTTCATTGTCTTCACCACAGTCAATTCACATCAAGATACCCATTTTTTTTACACACTAAATACCTTGTTGCTTGACTCCATATTTTATTTTGAAAGGCAGTAATTAGGGACAAGTATCATTTGAACAATTTCATATATTCTGAGTTAATAATATTCCACTGACTGTTTCCAGTGGGATGTATAATTATAACAAAATGCTTTACAAACATCAGTGATAATTGCAGGTAGTTGAGGTCCTATGCTCCTTCTCAACAAATGGTATTTTCTGAACCTCCCTACAGGAGACTTTAAAGCAGTTAAGAGATATTGGAAGGAGGTCTGAAAAGTATTAGATGGAAACTCTATTTTTTTCTCCTACACACCTGACATGTTGGATTTTTAGTGGATTTTTTAAATGAAAAATATTTTATGAATGGTCATATGGGACAATGGAGAAGAGGTGGGCACAGGGGAGGAACTACAAATGGGAAAACACTCATGATGCAAGCCCAACTTTCAGGCCCCAAACTACACAAGCATTTTAAGACATTTCACAGGAAGAATAGGAAAGGAAAAGACACAGGAACATTTTTATAACATTCCCTGAAGGTAAAAGTTTTCAAAGTGCAGTCTTCAAAACTGCAATTTCCCATATAGAAAAACTACAGCAGTTTAGAAAATACAGTAATGTTACATTGTCTCTTCTTTCTTAAGGCCACTTTATGATTCAATTTTTCCTTTTATTGATTAAATCTAATAAGAATCATCATATTAATGCACACAAATGCATAACAATCTACATGAGCAAGAAGTTAACTGTAATTTCTCCGTCTTACTTTTTATAAAGAAATTCCCCTGCGGCAACTGCTACTGGTCGATGAGCTGAATAAACCAGGTGGTAGACATTTTCACAGTCTTCTGCAGTCAGAACTTCTTCACTACTCCTAGGGGTAGGGATGGGAAGAAGGAAAGAAAGAAAAACCAAAAAAGTTGAGTCAACAAAGTATGAACTCTAATGAGGGAGATGGAAATGAATGAGAACCTAAACCTTTTCCTTCAATTTATCATCCTAAAATTCCAGAGTCTTAGGTCCAAAGTCCTCCTGAATAAAATACACTGAAAAAGTATGAGCTATTGCTAGAAGGCTATGCTCAAGAGTTCAGCTACTGTGTAATGCTCAAATTTTCCATGTTCTTAATTTCAAACATTCCATGATAGCTTTTAACCCTAAGGCTGAATTCAAAGTTCCTAGCCTTTACACCTACTGAACTGTGGGAGATAAGAAATAACACTGTTCTGGACAGATTACTTTTTCTCTGAGTGTAAGATGCACAGACATTTCCATAGCCTTCAGATTATGTGAAGTGTCATGCTCCTGGCCTCACCCACACAGACAAGAAACATGTAGTTTCAGTATTTGTTATATGTTAGATAAGGAATATACATGTACTTACTGTAAAACAAGAGTGAGTAATTTTATTGCTTGGACTGCAACATCATATTCTTTGTCAAGAGTCATAGATACAATTCTATCCTAAGAACACAAAAGAAAATATTTTTGAAGAGGAAAGAAGTGTAATCCAACTTTTAAAAAAATGATATACACCCAAAGTAAGAAGTAAGACTAACCTTGAACCGACTGGTGAAGAGTTCCAATTTGGAATTAAGCTCCTTATTATAGTAAAGCCCTTGCAAAGCAGTTAGGCATTTGAGTCTTACTTCTCCTTGCTAAAACAAAATTAAGAACTGAATTTAAAGTCAAGTATAGGATACAGATGTGATCTTCATGTCATAGAAGACAAGTTTCTTTTACAGTCAGAATTAATTCAAAAGCAAAGATTAAATGCTGTCACAATACACTACCAATAATTATGTTAATGATGTAAGGATATAACCTTGTTTGTAACAAGGCAGTGAATCAACAAAATGAACAAAACCTCCTAAGGTCTTATTGCAGTTACCATCTTCATAAATTAAAATTCACCAGTTTCATTCTTTCTTTCTAAATACTCAAGATATTTCTATCACTGATGACCATCCCTTGTTCACACAGAATTACAGAGTAGATAATGAGAGAAATGTTCCTCCAGAAATACAAGATCTGCTTCAGCAGAGAACATGTTGCAAGGTACAGATGACCTCACCCCACTGCCAGAGGTTACTGGGCTTTTACACCAAGCCCATGAATAGCACAGCAAGACTAAGCATCCCTCATTTATTTCACTTAGAATTCAACAGTTTGAAGCTTCCAAGGCAAGAACTGAGCCAATGTGCTGACTCAATAATGAGTCACGGAATATTTGTAAACTATATTGACCGTTCCAAGCAGAGAAAAGTCTCTAGGTGGTAGTTGGTAAATAACAGCTTGAGGCACTGAAGAGCACAAAAGGAGGCTTTTCCCATGCTTTTCACAGCGAAATGAGAATGCTAGAGAGTTTTGTAACTTGGTAAAACAGAGTACTGCCAGGCTATAGGGGTGATGTGAATTTATTTGCAGTAGTTAAGCACTATGAACTAAAAGTTTGCATCAGCAATAAATAAATAAATAGAAAAGACCATTTGCCTACAATACCAGTTCCTTTAAAAAAATCTATATGTACTCTCTGAAAACATTCAAAAGATTCAAGTCTAGCTTATATTTTGAAATGCCAGTATTTCTGAGTGATAAGGAAAGCAGCGATCGATTCAAACAGTTAAGAGACCCAAACCTAGTGTGGAAAGATCAATAACCAAAACGAAGGAGTTCTGCTCCCTTTGCTCAGTGCAGTTTACCTTGTCATGCATAGTCCACCCCACATATTTTAAGTAGCTGTCATTGAGAAAGGCATCACTGTACATTTTCATCCATATTCCAATCTCCTCAATGCAGATGGCTCTTATTTCAGCAATTGCATCTCTGTGGAGGGAAGTGGAGCAGCAAGTTCAAACACATGAATAATTAGAAATAACCTGCCACAGCTTCCAGAAAAAATTAATGATGCTACACATTACTTACTATGAGAAACTTACCGGTATCTATGCACAAAAACACCTTTAAATATTGCATTCATCATGTTTTCTATTTCATCCTGATTTTCTTGAAGCTGAAAGAACACAGAGAGTACATGAACAGTGACAGCACTTTTACAGTCAGATCAGATGGTACTGATGGTAGACAAACTAAATTAACATTTACAAGTGTGACCATTAAATCCTTTCTGCTGAGATCATTATTGACATTATAAAAGCAGTATTTTGCTCCAGGATCACAGAAACACTCTACATTTACAGTAATTTCACGAATACAAGCCGCACCAATTTGACTAAGATTTTGCTCCTAAACCGGAAATGCGGCTAATAATCAGGTGCGGCTAATACAACCTCAGAAGTGCCTGCCAGAGTGCTGAGCCGAGCAGCTGCAAAGTCGGCATTTTGCGATTGTTACAAATCGCTACTTTGTTGCACCGCGGGTGGAGCCTGGCACCGTGTAGGCAGAACGGGGGGCGGGGAGAGAGGCAGGAGAGCTCTCTTTCCTCCTCTGCCACAGCCCAGGGGAGAGACGGGGGGGGGGGGGGCCCGGCGCCGCCATTGCTGCAGCTCGGGGAGGAGAGGGGGGACCCGGGCCGGCCCTACCGCGGCCCGGGGAGGAGAGGGGGGACCCGGGCCGCCCCTACCATGGCCGGGGGAGGAGAGGGGGGACCCGGGCCGCCCCTACCGCGGCCCGGGGAGGAGAGGGGGGACCCGGGCCGCCCCTACCGCGGCCCGGGGAGGAGAGGGGGGACCCGGGCCGCCCCTACCGCGGCCCGGGGAGGGGGGGGGAAGCCGGCGCCGCCATTGCTGCGGCCCGGGGAGCGGGGGGGGAAGCGCGCGCCGCCATTGCTGTGGCCCGGGGAGCCGACGGGAGCCCCGCGCAGCCATTGCCGCGGCTCAGGGAGCCGACGGGGTGCTTTGTCCCCGCCCGCCGCCGCCGCGGCAGGAGCGGGGAAACTCCGTCCCTGCCCGCCGCCGGTGCCACGGGCGCGGGAAAGCTCCGTCCCCGCCCGCCGCCGCTGCCGTAGGAGCAGGGGAAGCTCCGTCCCTGCCTGCCACCGCAGGGCAGCGCCGACCCGGGGTGACCGAGCCCAGTGGCAGCGCCGGCCGGCCCCGAGCGGCAGCACCGTGCTGGCCCACCTGGCCCCGTCAGCGGCCCCTAGCGGGCCGAGCCTGCACAGCCTTAGCTCAGCCAGTAAACCCCGCCCTCCCGCCGTTCTGTTAATAATTGCACGCGGGTCCTCGCTGCGAACGACAGAGCGGCTTATATTCGTGTGCGGCTTATCTATGGACAAAAACCAAAATATTTGCCAACACCCAGAGATGCGGCTTATAGTCAGTGCGGCTTGTATTCGTGAATTTACTGTACTTCTTTTTACAGAAAACCAGACAGTAAGAAGCACCTTTCCAAGTTTTTTAAGCATGAAACATGAACAATCTGAAGAGTTAGAGAGACAGATAACTACCAAAACCAATTACAGAACAAGATTAATTATTAGTTGCCACTTCCAAACATTTATCATATGCACACACCAGCTAGAGTTGCACTAACCTCCTTTCTCTTCTGCAGTAAGAGTTCCAGCCTATCATTAGCTCGCTTCCCAATTATTTTATTTCGTTCTGCTTCATACTGCCGTTGTGTGTTGTCCATGTTAATACTTAGATTTAATGCCACATTCACTAAAGCAGTCATCAACTTCATGGCTACAAAAATAAGTGTAAAGAATAAGGATTATTTAAAAGGTTACCTGATCTAAAAAAGCTTAGAAGAAAAATCTTGACACCTCTTTCTGTCAACCCTTTTTGTATCTATGAAAATACATACACTGTAAATTTTTTGATACACACACTTATGCAACGTTTTACCAAGCACTGCATCATTATTTATCAAGACAGTAAGTGCAATATCGCTATTCTATTATTTTTGGTCACTTCTTTAATGCTATAAGCATTATCTTTACTATAAAATATATTATTATTGTGGAATTGAGATATAGGATCTGTTTCCTCCCCAAAATGAAGGTAAAACGTAAGATTTACAAACACAGCCCAAGAAATACTAAGACTTCTGTTATCAGGTGAATTGTGTACTTGTTTGTCTTGTAAGCTTCTGTAACAAGGCATAAAAGGGTTTGCACTGGTAGAGCACACAGAAAATTGTTGTGCATGTATCACCAGCATAAAGCTTATGAGCAAGGCTTAAAGATGCACAGTTGTATTAAAACATCATCTCACACTGTCATCTCCAAGATGAAAGAACAAGTCTGAGTTAATCACAGAAGCCAGAATTACCAGAAGTACCAGTAAATATGGATACAAGGATTTTGCTGGCAGTCTTTTCCATACAAAATATAATCTTCAGCAATATAAACAGTAAAACTCAGATGAACACATAAAAGCAACAGAATTGGCTACTAATGTGAACAAAGAACAACATGAGGCTTATAAAAAAATATTTTGTTTGACAGAAACTAAGATGCAACAGGGCAATTTCTGCAACTTTTTTCAGGCACCATTAAAAAAAAAAGACTATAAAAACCTGCTTTTTAAGACCTAGAATTTGTATTAGTCATATTGTACAACAGTCAGAACTGATGATCCTGCAGAATACGTATATTCTCCTGAAATGAAAGGTCTTATTCCTCTCTCCGTAAGAAATGCGCCGGCTGGAAGAAATCTCACACAGCAGCAACCCCATCTGCAGTGTGCTAATGTATATTCAAGAGAGCTATCAAGGATACTAAAGGACTGACAGGACAGTTAGGACTGAAGCCAGCTGTAAATCAGCCAGGTCAAGGGAAGCTAACAATAATTACTTCCAGTGTGCCAAAAACCTCAGTTACATGCACAGGCTAAGTTCAAAGTAAGTTGTTACAATAACCTCACATAAACTGACAGCCACACAATGCCATTCACAATCCTTCCTCAGTAATCAGTGCAAGTTTAGGAGTTCCTTATCCAAGAAGTTCAAGCCTTTGCCCATACAAAGACATATTTCTTTGAAACACTCCATACTTAACTCATAAAAATGTAACACATTGGGGAAAACATTACGTGAAAAGGTCAATTACATAAAACAAAGAAATTTAGAGACTGTATTACTGGTGAAAAAATTTTAAATTATTTCTAATGTGAAGACTGGAAATGCTACTTTACACAGCACCATGGTCTCAATATGTAGCACAATTTAAGCTTGTAGTAAAAATTGCATCCAACAAACTACAGCTTCTGTTTGACTTAATGCACAGCAGAACAACAAGTTCAACTGCATTTGAGACTAAAAAACACCTACACCTTTATTTATGACCAAAGACAAAATAATAGAAGCAACTGAAATTTTTCCTTCTATTTACTTCTCTACTAAAGGTAATAAAAATTAAGTATCAGACAGCTAGCAAAGAATGCTTTAAATAGTGCTGTGTTTCTCAGTAACAGAAATCCAAGATAAAAAGTTGTCCCGAAGCAAGCTGCGTTAGAAAAAAACTGTATCACACAATAAAACACAAGTTGAATGTTGAATATCAAGAAGTTTAAGCAGAGTAATTCTGTCCCATGCAACACAAAACACAAAATGTAAGCAGTACCCAAATTAATACAATTCACTGACCTGCCAGCGTGCTGGTGTGCCGAAAGGCTCTGACCTGCGAGTCTGACAGCCCCGTGAGCAGAGATATGACAGTATCCATCATGTACTCATCATAGATGATGCTGTATTGACATTGTCGGACAAGTACGCCAATGAACTCACAAAAACTGGATTTGAACTTTTTCCACTGGGGGCCAGCCATAGTTAGTGGATAATCTCCACTATCCTATTAAAACACACAAAAGGAAACAGGAAACTCTTTCAAACATCTTAGAAACTATTTCATTAAATAAAGATTAAGAAGAGGTGGCTACAATTTTAAAGCCAAAATCTCAGAGGCCTTAGAAATGATACCTCAGAAGAATATGATTCCATAAATATGAATATACTTTGCAGCTGAGACCTGTTGTAACACAAAGACAACATTCTAACTAGTTTTTCTCTTCTGTTTGATTAAAAAAACAAAAAGGGGAAAAAATATTTATCTTAGAAATCTGCTTCATTGCACTAGAACCATCACATGAACAGTTAGGTGACAAGTTCAGGAACAGGTTGGGATCATAACAAAGTCTACAGGGAAATGCTTACATATCCAAGTGAAACTTCTGAAGTCATAAAATTACCTACTACAACACCTTGAATATAACAAATGTGTGTCCTGTCCTGATATGGGAGTCTTCATAAATAATTGTAAAATGACAGGAAGAAAAAAATAATCATCTGTGGCATTGCCTTTGTGAACCATTTCTTTAAGAGGTTGAACAACAATACAGGTTGAAAAATAAAGCATCCATGAAAAGGGATTAGAAATTTGAGAGCTGCTCATTAGAATTCTGTTACAAGAAAAAGTGAGCATAACATAGTGATTCAGGAAAAAAAAAAGCAACATGTACCAACAGTCCCAGGTGTGGCTTTACAAATTTCACACAATATTGCCTTAGAGTAATCAAATCTATTTATGCATTGAGGTAGTTTTAAGGAACACTAAAATCCTTTTAAAGAAAATGATATTACATTTTCCCCTCAGTTGAAGTTATGGATTTTTTTAATTATTGGAGGGAATTGTTTCTGTACGAGACACATTTGGGGAGGAGGTTTTAAAGCTACATTTACATTCTCTGGAACACAGGATGAAAGGAACACCACTCAAATCCAGGAAAACCACAAACAAATGAAAGCCAAATGAAACCAACAAAAAAAACCCAAAACAAAAACAAAATAAAAACTACAACAAACAAACCAAAAATAACCCCACCACCCACCAATAAAACCCCCCAATATATCCCATTTACCAGAACACTCTATGGAAGAGAAAGTGACAACTTAAAGGGAAAAAACCTATAAATGCCATGAAAGAAAAAGCACTGGTCTTCAACTGGAGAATAATTAAATTTCCACAATTTGTAGATTAATGAATGCATAGAAATAAATTTAGTGACCATTTCTAGAGATAATTTAAGGCCTTATATAAACAGCAAGATAGAGAGGCATCCCCACAGCACCATCACAGTAGGGAGTTCCCACTATTTAAAACTTAAAAGTCAACATTGATTTCTTAAACCATTAATAAATTGCATACATGCAGAGCTTTACTTCCTAGTCCTATAAAGTTCAGTGACATAAGAGAGTTTAATGCTTTCTTTCATAAAGATCCTGTAATTTTTTTAAGTCTTTTATCTTTGAAACAAATGTCTAACAATGTAATCCAGCAAGATTAGGACAGGTAAAAAGAAAATAAAAATTAATTCATAATCACTTCATTAAATTACCTCATCAAATTCTTCAGTCATTTTTCGGATTATTTCAGAATTCTGCATATGTCGGAACATCTCTGCTGTAACAACTCCTACAATTTAGACATTAGGTCATTAGCACTGTTAATAAGAAAGCTGTAGATGGCAGATGACATACCTCCTGCTACAATGTCAAAATAACCCATTTTCACCTAGCCTACTGATTACACAAGTGTATTTTTAATAAATTTCTCTCTTTTCTTCTAGCATCCATGTATAACAAGTATTTAGCAGCATTTCTTTATGTGGGGTTTATCCTTCTTAAGAAGTATGCTTGTGTGCATGTACACACACATCTATTCATTCACTCATGCTCAGAATTCAAAGATACTTGTGCCAGACCTCTCTATCAGTGAGCACTACACCATCTGAAGTGACCTTTTGGGACTCAAGATTCTAAATGATGCAAGACAATTTTGAACAGCTGTGTTACCACTTATTATCTTCTGCACTGTAGTAAGCAGAGTGCCTTCAGGCAATTTCTATTTGCCTTGGTCTCAAATTGTTAGAGCTCCCAAAGTTTACTGTAAAATTCATGACAAGGATCATCCCAGAAAACATTAAAAGATTCTGCAGCTTTATCTTGTAACAAAAATCAGAAGGTCACTACTCTTGAAAGCGCAGATAACCTCTGAGGAACACTGTTAGCTTTCTGGAGATTTATATGTTAAAAGTTTATCAGGACAGAGAAACTTGAGCAGAACAAAGTACATCCAGTTCTCCTCTATCAAGCATAGTGACATTGCAAGGCAAGTTCTCTTGCCTTCTCTTCAAAAGAAGGTGAGAGGTAAAAGAAGGGAGGATGTGGAAATAAGGAAAGAAAAACCAGAAAATAAAGAAAAAATACATGGAAACACAACCTTACTGTAGACAGGCTACCATAAGGTTGTCCATAATATCTTTTGAAACAAGAATGTCTAAAAAAAAGCTATGAAGTAATCTTTATGACAAAAAATAGGTACATCCAAATTAGAATTCCAAGATTAAACAAGTTGAACTAACACTGATAGGAGAGAGGATTTTCTGAAATAAGGAAAGCAGGAACACAGGAGGAAGCACATGTTAAGTACCAGTACTGATTTCTATCTGCTGTAAATACAAAAGGCATAATCAACACTTTAAACTACAGTATAAGATTTCTAAATCTCCTGCTCCCACCTTTAGAAATACTTGCTTAACTTCAATAACCTGATAATGTAAACTAGGCTCTGGGGATTAAGCAGTCTTACAGCCTCAGTAGTATGAAAGCAAAGATAGAGAATCATGCAATAACATTATTTAAATGAATGAGTAACCATTTCAGCATCTTACCTTTGCAGCCTGAACACTGAATAAAGAAGTTAATGAGATCAAGAAGTGCTATATCTCGGTCATGTTTGTATGACTCTATCCAGTCATCCACTACAGACTGAAAGAAAACAAAAAAAGCACTGCTCAGTTTTCATAAAGTGAAGACATTGTTATTACCTAACTGTTTTCCAGTAAGTCATTCTTCTTCATCCCTTTAAATAACTGGGACCCTCTTTTTTGATTACTACAGAACTAAATGTTTAAATGATATTTTACTGCCATATGTTCTCAAGAACTCATTCTATAAACATATACCAGTACAAAACTGACACATGAACATGAAGCACAGGAATACCATATACTCCTACAGTAACATTTTTGAAGGCAGAATGGAAAAATAATTGGGATATTTTACAGAACCAGGTTTTTTATTTACACCTTCCCCCTGTTCTGCCAAGCCATTGACATTTCTCTGAAGATACTATTTGTCCATTCAATTCCAACAGCTACAACTCCCTATATTCTTTTAAAAATGTGCCCCCTTGATGAACTTTGCTTCATCCACATTTGCCATAACAGGATGAACAGCACTGCCCTCCACTCCCATGGACATTAATTACTCTGCAGTCACTAAGCCAAATACGAACAAGCACATTTTATTAAAAGACCTTAATGTGAAGCAATTAAACCTGTGATAATCATTTTGAGAAAACAGAATTTACATGCAATTATGTTTTAATCATCCATTTGTAGAGTACAAACCATCTACCACCAAGGTCATAAAAGCACAGGTTTAAACAATTTTATTAACACAGGTAACAAGAAACTTGCTTTAGTTTCAGGTTCTCAGGTCTGACTTTTTTTAATACATTAGTACCCTTCACTATATGATGGAATAATTCAAAGTTTCCAAAGATAGTTGGACTATGCAGAATCTCCAAAGCTTCCTGTCTGAATTCTCAGTGCTTACTCTCCCAGGCAATATTGTTGTGAGAACAAATAAAGCACGTCGCCATCGAAAAAAACTTCTGTACAGAGATACAGTTAAATCCCTCTTCCCTGAATCTCAAAATTGTTTCTAGTGTGATGCATAACTCGTGAGCACAACAAAGAGAATGAAAAACTCAAAGTGAAACTGTCTTTCCACTAGGAACAGAACCTATGAACTGGACCTGAGTGCATTGAACTGAAGGGAAGAATTGACTATGGGGAAAACAAACTTGGGTTCTCAAGAAGGTCACTATGCAAGAACTGAAGAATGATAGGAATGGAACAAATATTTCAATTAGGCAGCCTTGTTTTCAGAATCTATTCAGTTTAAAGAAGTTCCAGCAAAGCAGTTGTTTCTTGAAATATTTTGTCTCTGTGAATTAACCACTTCTCTTTGCCAGGGACCAGACACTAATTCACAGAATCACAGAATGGATTAGGTTGGAAAATATCTTTGAGGTCATTAGAGTCCAACCTATGACTTATCACCACCTTGTCAACTAATTCAGAAGGTACAGAACGGAATTAACTTAAAATAGTTAACGTAAAATCATTACCAACATTTTTCGATAAGCAAACGCTGAGGGTCATGGAGAAAACTTTGTACTCTGACTGGTGAAATGGACTTTAGTTTAAAAACAATTTGAGAAATTTTTTCTACTGAAGTTTAAAAAATTGACAGAGATTGAGGTATCAATTTTTCAATTCAACAGAGTAATCAGACCTGGCAAAGGTCCATTTTGCCCTTGGAAAGCAAAATATTTTGACTGTATATCAATTCAAACAGTTAAAAAGTCATGAAGATACAATTACTGGTGACTGGTTGAACAAGGTGCACACAGAGCAACAGTTAGAGAAGTATTGTTTTTCAATCTGCTTTGAAATAGAACAAAATGATAGGAGGAAAATGATGGGAGAATCAGAATTTCTCTGTGCAAATAAATCCAAGTAATTTGTTCTTGTCCCCAGCTGTAAGGCAGTAGCCTGCAAACCTTGAGAGGACTGCACACCAACCCAGCTTCCTGCATGTGTATTACAGGAGAAACTTTGGGTTTCCACTCCCAAAGACAGCCTTTCTTCCACACTGCCAGGAGTCCATGAGTGAGTCAGCAGGAAAGCTTCGTGGCTGACAGGCTTGTCTGTGAGTCTCTCAACTGGGAGACTCACAGACAAGCACACACTTTAGTGACTTTATTAATTTTTTAAAAAACAACAAAAACAGTGCTGTATTTCTTAGCAGTCTGACATCAGAGTGGGGTAAATGCCTAATGTAGATACTTGAAGGGGTTACATTTCCCCTAAGTTGACTTGGTCAGAGTATATTGCTATACTGTAATCGGCTAGAATTTGGGTCAGAAAATTTAAAGAGCCTATAAGTTGTAGCTAGTGATTTTACTTTGGATGAGAGAGGCAACTATTTATTTTCAGATAATCTAAGCTCTACGGAAAATGCAAAAACTACAGATTCTTATTAAGTTCTATGACAATAATAAGTCTAAACCACATTTGTGTTTAGTTACCACAACTTGAAATTTATGCAATCTAAAATAACTTTTCTTCATTCAGGACACTTTGAATTGTAGTATGAATTTATTCACTTCATATGTGATTATTCATTAATAACATTTAGAAATGAAAAATCAGTTAATTCAAATTCAAACATCAACAAAGCACAACCACTTTATTTTGATTCTTATATACAAGTAAAAAGAGCAATCTGAATAAAAAAAATTACTTTGGATTTCATTTGATTAAATTGCATGTAGAAGAAAATATTATTATATTTTAAAATTAAATTCTATCTGCATCCAAGTCATAGAGGTATCCCAGGTCTTACCTGCATAGCACTCTTGCCCATTTTAACTACTTCAAAGAGCATCATGTTTTCCACACCATTCTGTTGGTGATGTCCATTCATCCGATTCGGACCACCAGGTTTCCCTCCTCCGTTTCCACTTTTTCCCTTCTCTGCTGGTCCTTTTTTTCCTTTTTTACAGGTCTGCAATCACAGACACAAGAGGTTTTACTTAAAGTATCAAAAAAACAAAACCCACCAAAAAACAAACATCTATATTGACAAGGCCTTTGATTTTCAGCAACATATTTTTAAAATGTTTTATATAAATCTATGTGTATGATTGTATAGATATATGTAAAAAAAATTCAGAAGTTGAGATCTGAGTTGAACTCAGCAGATCCTGAGTGATACAAAGACCAGCAAGAACTCTACAGGTTCCTCTTTCTCTCATTTAAAATCTTTTAGCCACTAAAAATATGATTAGTGATAGATCTGTGTTATGTACTTTCTCTTGTTCCAATTGTAAAACAGATTATATGTATTTCCTTCAAAACAGCTAAGGTGATTCCCTTAACACATCACAAAGCCTCCTCTTCAATTCATTAATCTTTTGTTTTTTCATTTCAATATATATTGGCAAGTGGGGGATGAGGAAGAGCAGACACGTGTCATTGTGTTTGATTTCCCAAATCAATTATGACTTACAGAAAGAAGAAAGAACATTTAAGTACAAATTATTTGACTGTTGTATAAAATATATCACCAGCTCTCAACAACCAGGTGCTCTGCACTGGTTCCGGCTCATGGGGTGTCCAAAGAGGGATCACAGCCCAGGCCAGCACTGCAGGGAAGGAGCCACACGTGGTGGCTGTGAAATCTGTAAGAGGCATGGGGGAAGGACAAATGTCCAAGGAAGGGAGAGAAAGGCTGGGTTTAGACCTCCCACTCCACTATTGTAACCTCCTTTTGGCAACCTGTTAAAAAACCCCTTTTAACTGAATTACTGTCCTGTTCACTTTTCAAACTAAGAGACACAGAATACATGATGAATTTAAGTAAGGATGGAAAACATGCCAAGAGACTGATCAAATCAAAGCTTATCCTTTCCTCCCCTACCTCCCTCATGCCTTCAGAGCACTAATAAAGTATCACAGAAATAGTCAAGATGAAGCATTTCCACGCAAATACAAATATGAACTCTCGTCACAGAACACTTGCATTTTCAGAAAATATTCCTTGCTCATTCAACTTTAAAGCAAATGTTAAACTCTTCAATTCATAACACTAAAAATGTTTCAGTATCCCTAGAGATCAAACATACTTTGCCTTTGCCTTGTTTTTGGTTTTTTCCTTCAATATCCTCAAAGTCTGTATCAGAAGAGAAGTGTGTTTCAGACTCCCTGCAAGGATAAAAAGACAAATCATTCACACATTTCATCAAAAACATTCTGAAATATACTATATAAAATCACAGTATACTCTTAGTCCACTAAGTCAACACCAACAGTGAAACTTTTCCCAAGCCTACTGTTGAGGAATAGAGCATATCCCCACACTGGCAGCCTATCCTGTCTCCTCCAAACAATGTGCCTGTGAAGAAAGCAAGCAACAAAGACTAAAAGGTTTGAGGGTAGGTAGAAAATAGCAGCAGGTTGGGAACCATGTCTTTGACATGTGACAAACATGACAACATCTCAAAAAGCAAAGAGCTTTAAATATTGGCCACAAATACTTAAACAAAATAGAAGGAGAAAAAACTCAAAACCATCATTTCCCCTGACAACCAAAGGGTATCAACAGATTTCTTCATGCTGTTAGAAACTTTGGAAATAATTAAGAAGTTGGCACTTATGTTGAAAGGTACAGAAAAGTAGTTTAGGTGAGGTTCCTCATCAAAAAGATAAGCTGTAGATCTGTTTAGGCTCATAAGGTAAAAACATACTAAATACACAAACTCATTTGTTTTATTTTCTACATATTAAAATATACTGCATTGATACACAAATCCTTGATTTGCAACATTGACAGGAGGTGTATGAAATGACCTGAACTATTAATAGAGAATGCTTGGCTTGTGTATTCTCTGCTTCTACATTTCCTACAGAAATTAACTGAAATGATGCTACGAGAGATCATTTTAACACAACAAATGCAGTACAACGAATTTCAGCTGCTATCACAAATCTCTGATACATGCTTCCTGGTTCAATTAACAAAACAATCAGAAAGATGACCAGAGGCACAGGAGACTCATTCCTATGGATTAATTTATAACCTTCTGAAACACTCTAGAAACTTAGTCTCTCACTATTGCAAGTGTCTGAAAGAAGCATGCTGCCTTTTGACATGGATTCTGCCGTGTCTGATTTTGCTGACTATGTAAGCTCATAGAGATTGGAGAAGCTTGCAAACCAGGACATTGGGGGGAAGAATGGAAGAAAAAAGGTGGAAAAAATTTCCTCTTTGAAGATTCCTAGATGTTCTTATTTTCACAGGAAAAAACTAAATACAAATTTCAAATATTTAACTAAGCAATAAGCTGTATCCACAGAGTACAAGACCATTATAAACAGTTGTAAAAACATTATTTCATATTAAACCAAATTTATTTCTAACTCAAAAACACCCACACAAACTCATTGATACAAAACTGCAGCTTTGCATCTTTTTAGACTTCATAACCAGGTTAATCCATTTCAACAGCCTAGAGGAATGTATCCATGCCAATCCCTTGACAATAAAAGGGGATGCACTGGATTATTTTGGCCTGCTTAAAATAATCGCTTTACTTCTGTATCCAAAAGTGTAATCTGTACCTAATTCTAAATTGCAGAAACTCAAATGTCTATTTCTTAAAAACTGTGGGAAAACAAAAGGCTTAGGAAAAATACAAAAACACCGAGAAACTGATGCCTGAGGGAAGCCATTACTTTGGCCTTAACTAAAGCATTTGGCATTACATATTTTTTTAATATTAAGTGACCCACCCCAGTGGGTGCAAATATTTCAACTACTTGATTTAAAATCAGATTTCTAAAAGTATTTTTTAAATCTAAGTTACTGCTGAATACTCAAGAAAAAACTTAAACAATGATTTTATCAACATCTCAATAAAAAAAAAAATAGAACACTACCCTTTATTATCCTTCCTTGTTTCCAAGAGAAAGTAAACCCTAACACAAAACAGAGACAGTACATTTACAAATAGAACTACGAATTTTTAAAGCACTTACTGAAGGAGAGTAAAATCAGTTGGTATTTCTGGAGCTGCTATCATTTCTTTATCATCTTCTGGAACACCACTGTATTAGAAATATATTCAAAAAGCAGTCTGAAGGGCAAGCTTACTTTTCTTTCTTCCTTCGTAGCAGACAACTTCTAGAATAAAATAAATCAAAAAATACAGTGAAAATTATTCCACATATGGAAGGATAAAACAGTTGGAAACACAGAAAATGTAGATCACACTATCATGTTTCCAACTAACTTTTTCCTGTTAAAAGACTTTGAGTCCTCATTATCCTACTACAAAGTGACTCCACAAGTGGTAAAACCATTGCAGTAAAGTAGTAACACATAAACACTGTAAAAAAACCCAACCAAACAAAATGTAACAACAAAAACTCCAAACAAAACAAAACAAAAAAAACAACCAAAAACCCACCAGCCATTTTCTGAATAGGATGGGCAAACTGGCATGCTTTTCATTAACACCTCTAAGTCGCAGAGCCCAAAACTGACAACACTGGGTAATTTTTAGTTGACAAAACCAAACTTGATGTTGAACTTGAAGCACAATAGATGCACATTTCAGGATATTATATACAGCAACTTTTTATCTCCATTCTGCCAACTTCCGTGCAATTTTCCATAAATATAAGCTCTTGCAACAAGTTCCTATACCCACAATGCCTTCCAGAGCTGATAAACTAGACTTACAACAGGCTTAACATTTGAAGCATTTGTCAAGTCCCTTAGGAGGATCAAGGAAGATAATACTATCCACATAGTATAAAGGAAAACACTGGAAACAATTGCTTGAGCAAGAAAACGAAAGTTTATGAAATACTTGTTTTAAACTTCACTATAATACTGTTCATTATAATAAATTTAGGTTTTTATCTTATTTTTCCTATTCTAAAGGGGGGGAAAAATCACCCTGTATACTTCAAAAGCAAGTTTTAGCTATCCAGGCTAAAGTTTTCTACATCAATTGGCTCCCCAGGAAAACTCTTACACAGTGAAATTAAGAAAGCATGACGTTCAGGTATTTTAAAGACAGAATACCAAGCAGGAAAACCTTCAGAGTCACTCTGCTGACTCTACAGCTTTCTGGAGTGATTAGGTATTTGAGGGAAAGATTTAATTCTGGCATGCTAAACAAATGTTGCTCAAAGTCTGGTAGCTCTGCTCCAGAGTCTGCATTTCAACTGAGCATGTGGCAGAGAGGCTGGACAGGTTTTCTCCTGCAAGTGCTTATTCTGAATGCTAGGGGCCACTATAGCTTCCAGGATTTAGAGAGATGAGAGAAACCATAAACCCAGAACTTATTACATTCTCTTTCTTCACATTTTATATAATTACATTAAAGCGGAAAACCACAGTGGAAATAAATAGTGGCAAAGGCAAGGAGGTTCAAGCTGATCAGTCTCAAGACAGTATGCAATTACTAAAGCATGCTCCATCCAAAACACGACAGAAGATAAGAAGTTTCCAGAAAAATCATGCTGCAGAATGGCAGCAGCCTCTGCCACTGCTTTCCTCCGTTCTCTAAAGGCACCACACAGGCACATGACCAATGCACTCCATCTACATTCCCTGCAGAACCCATGTGCCAGGCATGGTAACAGCCCCTGCCCAGCCATTCACCTTTGTAGGCTCTGCCAATTCAGTATCATCCAATTAAAGTCCCCACTAAAAAGGGCAAAGAAGTGTTTTTCCCCCAGATTCTCAAATTAAACTGGTTCACCAGCAGATATCTAGAGTCAAGGCATAGGAAACACAAGACTGCATAGCCACCAGCAGGGGAGGAAAGGGTAAAATTCCCTTCTTTGGTGGCAATGTGCTGTTAACCATCCAGGCAGTCTGTGAAATGCCATGCTCAGAAGGTAACACATTGCAAAGTCCTACACTTTGGAATTTTTAAATGTATTTATTTATCTCTTAATATTTACTTTGATTCCAATCAGCAACTCAAACTTGGGAAAAAGGTCACACTTTAATGCAGGCTGACACCTACTCAGTTGTCAGTTGTACAGGGAGGGGGGAACAGGAAAAAGAAAAACACAGAAGAAAGGTAAAATCTACACAAATTCTTTTTGAGGCATGCTTGTGATTCAGTCCCAGTACAAAGCAGAGATGCAAACCTCAAAAACCACACTGCCCAGCTTCAAGTTCAACCTGTCTATCAACATGTTAGCATTTGATTATTTCCAGTTTATGTTTTCTAATGTTAAGAGGCAAGACATTTACTAAAGTGACAATCAGGATTCTTACATGCAAATTGGCTCCTTGTATGAAACCTAAACATACTATCCTACCAAACTTAGCAAAAATTTCAATGAATTCTAATAATCACAGAAATTAAAGAAAAAAACCCCAAAACTATGAAAAGGAATGGGCAAACTGTTAGAGTACTTGTTCTCTACATCAAACGAGACAAAAACTGTCTGCCATTCACACCAACTTGAACTTCTTGTCAGAACTGTTCATCTTAGTACAGACCACAAAGCATGAGAGAAAACACGGCATTTTTAGAATCATCTCCTAGAACAGAACAGACATATCAAGTTCATGCTTGATGCTGAAGCATTAAACTACTGAGATTGATTTTTTTTTTCCTTGAAGGTAGAACTTAGCCCTCATGAATGCAACTATATCCTGGTGTTCTGGAAAACAAAGAAGCTAGAGATGAACACCCAGCAACAGTGTACAAAGGAAGAGTGCAAGCGATCTCAGGTGTCAAGCTTAAGTCCCAGCAAAGACCAGAAAACCCCTTGCATTTGTCCTAGTAAAGAGCAATTTTACAAGATTTACACACATCCAGAATGAAGTCTTTTGATGCTCAGCCAGCAAGGTCAACCCAGTCCAGTAAGCCCTCTCCGGCAGAGCCAAGAGAAGCTGCCCAAGGAAGAACACTATTTCCTTTATAGCAAAGCTTCCCTGAATACCTTCCTGGCATCCAGAAATAATCCAGGGATTTTGCTGGCCAGGGAGGCTTTCCCTATACTTCATACCACCTTATTTTTTCCATTAGTATTTCCAAATAGTTTTTGAATTTAATACTCAATGGAGGGTCTTCCATCCAAGAACTCCCACAGTCAAATTCCATACTACAAAAGGGCATATTATTCTTTGCCTTGACTTTATCACTTTCCAATTTTATGTCCTGTTCTCTTGTTTTGTTATGGGAAAAGAGTGACACTGGTCATTCTCCAAAATCCATCATCTCATGAAACGCCTTCTGGAAATACAAGACTACCACCAGCCATGTCTTCTTCATGCCCACACTGGATGACTCATTCAAAGCATGCAGTTCAGGAAGCCAATAAGAAAGGATGCTTATATTAATGATTTTCCTACCAAAACTTTTAAAATATATCAAGTTCATAGATCACAATGAAGTCTGAAAAGAAAGAAATTAAAACCTTGCAGATGTCATTCCAAACAGTGCAAGTCCATATTATCTAATAAATGTGTTCTAATAAACAGACTGTTTTATGAACTCTAGGAAGTTAACGCTAAACCAAACTGCATCATAAAAATCAGCTCTTGAGTTTCTTTTCTGACATGTTCACAGAATTCAAACTTTAATTTTCCCAAGCAGATACTGAAATCTCTCAAGCCTGTGAAGACTTTGAAAAGCATTCGACTTTGTGAAATCATAATTAAATTATTAACTATAAAAAGAAAATGTATCCTGCTGAAGGATCACAAGGTGGAGCTCTAGCCTAAAGCTAACTGAAGAAACTCTAAAAGACAGGTCATCCAGAGGTTGACCTAGTTATTTCTCTGCAACAAACTTTACAACAGATTCCTAAAATTACAAAAATATTGTAGTACATTTCCTTTAGATTTGTATTTAGATTGGTAAGACACCAGAGGATTTCTTCATCTTTTGTGAAATAAAGGCACATATATGTTTGATTCCAATGACTTCACAAAGACAGAAATCCATATAGCTGCTATGACTAGTCTCAGTATTTAGCTTTCAAAACAAGAACTTAAAAAAAAACATTTTAAGAGCAGAAATAATGTATCCTTTTATTGTACCTTGCTATTTAAAACTCTGTTAACAAAACATTAATGAATTAAAAAACCTACTGGAACAACAGGAGCAGTCTAGCAACAGTAATCATACATAATGCTTCCAACTATAAATGTAGGAGGGATTTCTACTTAAAAGAATTTGACTGCTAAAAGCAAGAGACAAGCACAAAACGAAGACTCCAAAAGCATATGCACTGAAAAGCAGATTTAAATCTTAAAGGCTATTTGTCTCTATTACATGAATATTTAGGTATGGCTCTGATTAAATCAAATACACTGGCCAAATGTTGACTCTGCCAAAAGCTGACAGAATTCACCAGCACAATTCACACAATAACACATATGCTGTCATCAGCAGTTGCTGAAGGCTACCTGTCCTCCCACAATTTCTATTATATGCACAGATTTACTAATGCAAGTCAGTGAGCAGCATTTGCTCTAAGAAGGTACTTAATTATATACATATATATACACACACACTCCATAAAGAATCACAAAAACTTTTCAAAACGTCTTTGCTTTGTACACTTGTGCAAATGCAGTAACTCCAGTGTTACTGACCAAGCTCACTGTGAGGTTTCAGGTAGATAGGTTTTGGCTGGGGAGCATTTTCTACACAGGTTGTCTATTTTGGTTGCTGTTGGGCCTTTGTCATCTATCATCTGGAAGTTTTATAATGCAAGTAAGTAAAACAGTTTTTTTTGTTTTTTTTTTTGTGAAGGCAGAGATGCAAAGTTTAAAAAATGGCTACATGGTCAGGACAAAGATTTGGATAATGTCAGAGATGTACTGATTTTTCCCCTGTAATTCAGCCAGTCACCTGTAAAATCAAGAACCTCACTTCATTCAGAAAATTAGAACTTCGCAAACAGTGATGTTGAAGAGTATGGTTGAAGTTAATCTCTGAATTATTTACCTATCCATGAATGAGAAATGCTGATGCTTCAGGATCAATTATGCAGCAGCAACAATTAAAATGCTAGTCAGATAAAATTTAAATAAAGGATCAGAAATATGTCCAGTATTTTCCCTTAATTATTTCAGAACAGAAAGGCAATATCTGCTGCACTACACTTCTCACCCTTTTTTCTGATTAGCTAGAATGTGCCTAACCTTTTGTTTGATAAAATTAGGTTTGGTTATTCAGGGGAAAAAGAAATAACCAAAACAAACCCCAGACAAATCTGCTTCTTCATACTCCTTTTGCTTTTATCTCTGTAAGTGGACTTTCAGCAAGATTTTGAACAAGTGCATGACATTCCCTACAGACCTCAACGAGTGTGTTATTTCTACTAATAGTACACAGCCTAATATTTCAGCTGCCAACAAGCATCAAAGCAATTCTGCAATTTGAGTAAAATACAGAAAAGATACTTCAAGTATAATTCTGTAATGTAACTGTACTTTAATATTAGTTATTACCTATCACCAGTTTTGATCATATTAAGAAGTTGCAATCAAGACTAAACAGAACAATAATGCAATTAATACCTTTATCTGCGTGGATTTGTGCTGTTTGCTTAGAAAATGAGACTTGCAATTCCTTCACAGAAAGACCTGAACTAGACACAATCAATCTACATTCTTCCTTGCTTACCAAGGGAGACACAGTCAATATACACAGGACCAGCCCACTGTGCCAAAGCCACTGAACAGTTAACATGTCAACAACCTAAATGACTGAATTGATACAGCTCTTATCTTTTCAGTCTCTTTCTTTACTTGTTTTTTCCCTAACTTCCACTTCCAGCTGTTACACCCTCTCCACACCACTTGGGACCATGTATCTCTCCATCTTTCAAAAAATTTTAAGCCATATTATGACGGTTGTTGACTTTATGCCATCGCTACAGTTCTTTTTCCCGGTCTGCTCTTTATTCATTTTTTATAACATTTGCTCTTAAGTTCATACAACAAGTCTGCTGAATAAGTGGGAAAGAGCAATCTTAGAACATGCTTTCCCAACACCGTGGGCTGTTACTGAAAGCAGTAGGTTTTCCTTTCCTCTCTAAACACACGGGAAAGTTTCTGCTCCTTCCGGCACTCAGGAAAACCAGCAGCAAGTAAATTATAAAACCAAAACCATTTCCTTCCCCCATGATTAGCCCTCCATTGGATCAGCCAACCAAATCAACACCTCCTGCAGCCACACAAGTCACTGGATGGGCATGGGCAGCTGAACTCTACCTTCACAACAAAACCAACAAGGAGCTTTTCCAGGGTCAGAGCATCACCACCAGCAGCAGTGCTCTGCTGTGACACAGGACCTCTTAACAACGTGGCAAATTGGTGGACTTGCATGGTTCCTGTCAGGATTCCTACTCTTCTGTTGGGAGAAGCCAATGCCAAAAGCCTGCAGTTCTGTGGGGCTAAGCATGCACTAGACCCTAACTGCTCAAGCATTCTCTCACACCCTGCCAAGGGGGCAGCAGCCCCGCACACATCAGCTGTGACAGTACCCTCTGTCTCAAATTCATCGGGCACCTGCCCAGTCTCAGCTGTCTCCTCAAAGCTTTCTCCCTACTCCTTTTCCACATGCATTTCCTCCATTTTTATCATACAGCAGACAGCACATGTAGCTACAGAACCATTCACCTCTCACCACCCCTCAGACAGAGGCCCGGTTGAGAGTAGCTGAGGACCCTCAGAACCTCAGAGAGTCAGCCAAGAAACAGTCAAGGACATGAAAACACAGGCCCCCAGAGGTAATGCACACACTGGTCAACACAAAGTAAAATTCATTTTCATAGTTTAATGCTGTGAAAGGAAAATCTTGAGGGGGAAGAAGGAAGAATTAAAGAAAAAAAAATGAATGAAATCAAAAATGGCATATGAAAGAAGTCAGACTAAAATTTAAAGTGCAGGTTGAGACTTTATCCCAATTTTAGAGACTTGAAAAGTGAGTAATATAAAAGGACCTTTCTAATAAGTCTGGCAATCTCAGCTACACCACCAAATAATCCTCATTGAGAACTTTTTGATTTTTGCAAGTTTTATTAAATATGTGGAACAACTACTACAGAAGTAAAAGAGGTTGCTACAGTGAGTGTTTCACGGTCATAGGATTGCTCATTAAAGTACCATTAATAACATCAATATCTTTAATGAAGTTAAATGTTATTTTGAAACAGAAGTACACTGTTACTGCTTGAGTCCTATGAAATTTCTATAGTGGTAACTAGTATTCACACTGACCAGTCAGTGGCTTTAAAACACTCAATACCTGCATTACAATATCTGAAAGATTATTGAACTGTACAGTAAATGCAACTATTATGCTTATTACAGGTGAAAATACCTGTGTTAGTCTAATGATCCTGCCCAACAATATTCCCAACCTCTGCTAAAATGCACCTGGAACTCCCATATATCTTTAAAATAGTTTGGGCTTGGATGTCTTAAAAAACGCAAAGGTAAGATAACAAAAGTAGAAGTTACACCTCATTGTGTTTGTCACATCTTTCCTTGCCAAAGAATAGATTGCTTCCAGATGTTGTAGTCTGACTGAGCAGAAAATGAGGCTCTTAGGAAGAATAAAAGCTAAGTCAGATAACAACCAAGACTTTAAAAAAATAAATAATAAATAAATGGGGAAAAAAGTGGGGGGAAAAGCCACATATGCCTACTTCAGTCAAAAAAGGAGTACTGGTTCATTTATGATACAAGGCAAGCACATCCTCCAACCGTCTAAATGCTGTAAACTTCCAAACTAAACTACAGAATAGAATAAAATGCCTCTTCACATACTGATTTTTCAAAAATGTACTTTGCACATCCCCTCAAAATCTTTGCTCTTGTAAAAACCAGGGATGAAGACATACACAGTCCACAGCAAGCAGGTAACCTGCTCCACAGCAAATCCCTGAGCAGAATTAGCATTGTTGAAATGTACAGCCAACAGCAATGAATTACTTCAGTACACAGGGTGGAGGCAGGGTTTTCCAACTGACAAGGCATCCCCCATCTAGCAAGTTCTATTTTTTGTTCTGCCACTAATCAATACGAGCCTGCAAGTTGCCTCACTTTAGTGGAGCCCAACTGCACCCCCTACTACCATATAGATTTTCCCATTAGAACAAAGTCCAGGTCACTAGGGGTTTGTGCCCAAATCTTCGGGCATTTTTAAGAACAAGTGCATTTGATTACAAATTCTGGAGGAGGGACTATAAAAGTGCATATTGCAATAGCTTCAGCTGCTATTCTAGGACACAGTATTAGATGGCTCAAATAAGGGAAAATCCTATAAAATAAAACTACTGAATAGTGGAAAGTAAAATCTCTCAAGCACATCTCCCAGTCAGCTCGTATCAGCCCAGGTCACAGCACACTTTGGATAGTCCTTTGTAGAGCCCCCTTGTACTCATGGTGATCCCAAGCCTTCCAAGATCAGAAGGAAAAAAAGACCAACTCTCTTCTATGTTTGGTCAGCTGAGATTCACAAGTTTATTAGCTGAAACTTCACACTATACAAAACTGTTTGAACTGCCTCCAAACAGTAACAAAAAGAGACTCACAGAAAAAAACAGAAAACAATATTGACACAAGTCAAATTACAGTAATTTCACGCGTCTAAGGCGCACCCTTTTGACTAAAATTTTGGTCTGAACCCAGAAGTGCGCCTTATACACGGACAAAGTTCGGAAATTTGCCAACCCAGAAGCACAAGCCCACAGCGGCCCCGAGCGGGGCTGAGCCAGTAAACCCCGCGATCCTGTGATTCCATTACTAATTCGTTACTTTGCTGCGCACAGATCCTCGCTGCAAAAAAAAAGTGCGCCTTATACTCCAGTGCGCCTTATACATGGACAAAGTTCGGAAATTTGCCAACACTCAGAAGTGCGCCTTATACTCGTGAAATTACTGTATTTTACAGGTCCAGTCTCACCTGGACAGCAAGGGCATCAGTGCCCAGGACTCCCCGGGCTACCCGCAGCGCCTGGCTGTTCTGCACCCAGCTCTGGGTGCACTCCCACCCACCCACTCCATCACCGCTGCACCACAGTCCCACAGCAGCACTGGAAAATCCACTGAAAGTGTGGTTCCAAACACTGCCATTAGCTTGCCATTGGTGTCCATCCTTCCCTGGCCCAAATGAAAATCTATGCCATCAAAAAGGAAAAGGAATATTTAAGAAAAAATGAAAGAAATATTGTGTCACATTCAAACCAAGCAGTATGACTGCTAAAACCTAAGCCTTTCATAAGCAATAGGCTCTTTCAACAATCAACCTAAATAATCATCCTTACCAAATAAAATTCAAGCAAACTACACATGTATGCAAAAGTTGGTTTCGTTTCTAAAACATAAGAAATAAGTATAAAAATCTTGTTATCTTTCATTAAAAACTTATCTCAGCAACTCTGCCAACCTCAGAACATCTGTGCTCCATACATCCTCAGTAATAACTTAAACATTTTTAATACCCAACATTTTGTTCTTGTTCTCCCTCCTAACATTTGGGCTAAAAGCCCAATTGGTTTGTTTGGAGATCTGCAGTACTGAATACTAATTTTATATGAAACAGCAGTTGTGATGTGCATGGCTTTCCCACATACAATTTAAAGAAATGAATATATCCACAATGAAGAATATTCATAACCCATTAATTAATTAATTACTGGATGAAAAAAAGCATGCATTACCATTACTAAGTCCAAACACAACTTTCTCCTTTTTTCTTTATCCATTCCAAAACAGAGTTCTCTTAAAATAATTTTGTGGGAGAGATGACTGATACTGAAACCTCATTTATAGAGACCTAGAGTTAACTACTGACATTCAGTGAACATCCAGAGGAAAGCAGCCTGGGCACTTGTATATGTCTTGAGAACATTGCAAAAATACTGGCATTATTTAAGTTAATCAATTTCTTCAACTCTGTAATTGCTTACTTGTGGCAGGGAAAAAAATCAAGCCAACTGAGAGTGTTCTAAGAAAACAGGCCTGTTTTATTAAAGCTAATATGAAAAAGATTGTCAAACCCAGTTTTTGTAGAGACCAATCTCATTTTACCAAGTAATCTGACAAACACAGAGCAAGTCTTGATGCTTGTAAAATATTCTGAAGAAAAGGTTACTGAGACTTGTCCTTTTGAAATTATCTTCCATTATAACTGCCTCTATTACTGTGCAAGAGTATCCTTTACACAGGAGCATCTATTCTATACAGACCTAAAATACACAAGTAAAGCTTGTTAAACCAACCAAAATTAAATCGTCAGCTTCTTCATTTAATCTGAAAAGAAAAAAAAATCCATAAAGCTGTACCCCTACAAGTTTGCTCTTGAGTAAATTCATCATGCAAATAAAGCTAGTAGTTCCCTCCTCTTTCAAGACAGTTACACCCTACAGCTAAATTTTTATTATGTTAAAAATTTACTGATGATATTATACATCATATACATTGTATGATAATTCATAATAAATATTTTATTTGAGCTATGTTCAATACACTGAAAATATTAAAACTACAACTATTAGACTTACAAGCTCAGCAACACAGTAAAAGCTGTTGAGATAAGGTACTTTCAGCCTTTTTCCTGCATTTTCTTTAAAAAAAAAAATAAAAGCAGTAGTGCCAGATGTCTCTTAAACAAGCTACATGTGCTGATTCCTCCCCCTTCCCCCACTCCAAGAGAGCATTCTGGAACAGGGTGCACCCTATAGCACCAGTGAGCTGAATTCCCAACTGCCCCATGCACTTGGAGGTGTATGCAACCTGCACTTTCCCAGCACCTGGAGGTACCAATCCCCTCACCTCCAGCACACGGAACAAGGCTCACATGCTAAACATTGCTTTCTCTTTTCTTCCTTCCAGCTGAGACAAAAATGCTATCTTGGGCATAAGGAAACAAATCCAGCTATTGTTTTAACCTCATGTCAAACACAAAAAGAACATCCTTTTTTAGCCATCATAGTTTACTAGCTCACTCACTATAGGGCATACCAAAAACCATTTCTGCCTGCTAAAAGTTATTTGGTAAGTATACACAAAAGATAAAATAATGTTACATTGCAGCGTTGACTGAATTTACATCAGCTGCAGCTTAACTTGTACAGCAGTTTCATACTCATGATTTTGTGTGGTAAATTCAGATACAGTTACTGCTGACAAGCTTTTTCTAGGACTCTTAACAGGATGGTATTGGGGAGGGGAGAAACTACTAGATTGATAATTACTATTCCACTGGGGGAAAAAAAAAAAAACATAAAAAAAAAAATACCACACCAACCCAACTCAAAAAAACTAAAGAAACTGTTTCATATGCTCTGGCATACAGTCAGATCTATTAATGGCAACTCATCGGCAGTGACAATTAAAGCTAATATTCTGAACCTGCAAACAGAGAACACTGAAGAGCTGATAAATCCTATCCTGCTTTCTTTCATAGCATGGGAGGTAACCTCTGACAGAGGGATGGAAAAGTCAACTGCCACAGAGAAAGTCTTTTTCTTTTTTGTTTTAACTATGAATATTGTGTTGATAGTTTGGCTAACTTTTTGTTGGGTATATTGAAGTAGGTAAGTTATACATACTATAATATTATCATGATAATTAGTACATGTAAGTTCGGGGTTTGGGGGTTTTATTACAATGTTGTGAGCTTTAGTTAATTAGACAGATTATTTAATTATGATTCTTTTCCAACTTTGAGTTTGGAAACTCAAAAAAATACCAGAAGGAAACTAACAAATCTATAGCTGTCCAACAATTGCATGGAAAAACACTTCATTCCCCATAGTTTCAGCCTTTAATTTATAATACAAGCTGCATCACTTTCTTGTGGTTTTCATATGATAATATTTGCTTATCAGTTTGCAATTACCTCTAATTATTAAAACAAGAATGACCAGAATGCAAGTGCTGTATCTCTCACCATGTCTTCCCCAATAATTGCTTTGGTTTTGCAATTAAATGCACTCCTAGCAAAGGTTTCTCTGTTTTGTACCAAATACCTGCCCCCCATCTCCCCACATGCAAATCAGTTAACTCAGCAACTGAGAACACAACATACTGTTACATAGAGAGTTTTTCAATTCTCATTCTCTGACATTTCTCAGTAAATTAAAATCCAGGTATTTTGAACAGGTGAATAGAAGAGGGTTTATTTAAAACAGGCAATACCTCTTCCAAGGTGCTTTGATCTTTCTACTCCATTTTATGTTGTGCACTGATGCAACACTGAAATAAGTCCATAAGTCAGTATATTTTCTCTAAACATGTATTTGATTTTGAAATACAATTCCAATCTTGTTGAATCCTTCATATTAAGTTATTCAGTTCTCCTAGATATCTACTTAACAACAGTGTTTCCTTGACTTAGCCATCAATTATAAAATTATTTATTACTCCTGTGTTGAACTCAGCAGGCTCTGCTCTTACTCATGTCTAACACATTTAGTTCTCCAATTACTTTTACCAGAAATCTGTGATCACCACTCAAGACTTTCACATCAAATCATAACACCTAGTGGCAAATAAAAATTTCTTAACAAGGTAAGAATCTGCAAAATCATTTAGTGCTTACACCAAGTTCACAGCTCCTGAAACCATGATCTGCTTACAAAAAAAATTGTCATCACAGGGTTGGCTCATGGGAAAAGGGAAGACATTTAAAATTAGGTAACTGGATTAGGATTCATGCATGTTTAAATACCTTTATACAGAAAACAACCTAGGATGCTTCAGTATCATCAAGTAGCAAATTTTTTCAAGTCATCATTTTAATGCCCCAGGCACCAATTTCAAAAGAACCCTGGATGAACAAGGAGCTTGTTTTACTATCGTACTATAGTAATATCTTTACTAATGCAAACTGCCAACTTTGTGCTCTTACTCAAAAAGTCATTTACTGTTTAGAATTGCTCTGGCAATAAATCAACAGTATAGAATTCTCATGCTGTTGTACCACTAATTAGGATTGGTATAATATCTTGTTTCAACTCAAATGGAATTCCTACGCAGGCATGCCACTGGAAGTTAGTATCACCTGACAAAGTAGCTACACGTACTGTTTAGTTACAGTAACAGTGCTCTGACTGAAATTCATTTACCATCCTTCCTTTAGTTTGCCCGTATCACATTTAACGTTTCAGAGTACACTTAATTACTCATCTAACATATATTACAAAACTGTCATAGTGTAACAGATCATGACCAAAACAAGTGTCAAAACATGGTTACTAGTCAATCACCTGGTCTGGAGAAGTAACCATATAAACCTTATTGAAACATACTTAGCAGGTATGGCTGGGAAGACTCAAATGTTAATATCAAAAGTTATGTCTTTCCAAGATTTTTTCTTCTTTTTCATATTTCAGCATCATTGACTGATGCTTGCATATGGACATCACATTAAGAAGAGTTCATGTATTAAAATCACATTCTGTTTGGAGTAAGTTTCCTATCCCCCACAATACACAGGGACCATTGATATATATGCCTATGTCCTCTGTGATCCCATAAACTTGAAAGGCAAGACTAATATTCCATTCACAGGATGCTTTCTTGGCATCTGACTGCCTTGGTCTTCAAACAATATAAAAAACAATTTCCAGCACGAGTTAAGAAGAGGTAATATCATCCAATCTAATTGTTAGACAAGAACATTTTTATCCGAGTGTAAATCAGGTCTGGCGGTTGTTCAGCTTGACCTACACTTACAATAATCTTGCCCTAGGGTATGAAAATCCTAGATCATTAAATGCTACAAATTTAGTCTTGCAAGCAACCTAAAATGAGCCTACAATCAGAGCCACAGTTTTCAACTGCTGTTAAGTGTTGCAGACAATAGTGATTACAGATAACACGATGTCAAATTGGGCTCTTCTTTGACAGATTTTGAATTTGGGTTTTTTGATAGTCTTTTTTTTGGTTGTTGGTTTTTTTTTTTTTTAAAGAAACATGACTACTCTCTCTACCCTTAGTATATGATTTTTTTTTTAATTTCAGAGTGCTTTTGAGATTAAGGGAAAGTAACTATCCTTTAAATTCAGTGATCAAGAGAAAGACAACCTACTGTTTTTTTAAAATTTAAATAGAGAAATTTCAGTTGGAAGTTTTTGAAGTTTCTCTGAGAAAAGATGGGTTAAAATGAAGCTACCCACTTCTTTCAGTTATGAGAAACATTTTTAAATGCCAGCTTTCCTACAATTCTCTAGACAGTCAACAGACATTTTAGGAACTGCTACCAATTCATTACTGTGAAACAGATGCCTGCCAAAAAAATTAATTACAGAACATAAATTTTATTACTATGTGAATTAACTTAAGACTTCATATGCTAAGTGCAAAAACTGTCCTAGAACTGGAGATCCTGATACAATACACAGTACACTAAGAAAATAAGGCAGAAGGAAAAAAAACACCAGAAAGATATGTAAGCACTTCTTGCAGCTGATCATAGCAAGACAGACCTGCCAGGCCACAAAGTAGTAAAATTCCTCTTGTGCAAGTCTTCGCTGCAGGGAAGGAACAAAGGTAAGAGCAGCAGCCCAGCAGAGAGGGAGCCAGACAGCAGCACCGAACCTTTAAAAGGTCAGAGAAGACTGATGACGGCCCCAAACAAGCAGTAATTAGGTCCTCCTGAACTTAACTTACATGGTAAGGAAAGGTCTAAGGACACAGCTGGGGTAGTTGAAAGACTAAAGCATGAGAATAGCAAAGTCACAGCTGTTCAGCAGCAAAAGAAAATCACAGCACACAAACACCATCTGAGAAGTAAAAAAAAACCTTCGCCAGACCCAGAGGTATCATTCAATTTACAGAACTCTGCATAGGTCTACAAGGCAATTAACTCTAATTAACATCCATGTTTATTAATAAAAACAAAAAAGCATAGCAAGTGTTAAAGTTTAGGTATCAAATGTAAGTATGCATTTACACACAGTAAACATACCACCATGACAAGCTCTAAATGAGCCTTTTCAGCTTCACTCCCGTAGTGAGTGTACTCCATCAAAACTGTTCACACAGCTTTCTCACAAGCAAATGCATAAAACTCTTAAAACCTAGGACATAATTAAGGAAGTAACTCTGGCATTTTAAGACTACGAAAAAATCCAATCCACAAAGGACACCTTATCCTTTTAGGCCTAACACACTGTCCTCAGGATTCTCTGTACATATACAAATACACACCTCTTCCTTCCAAGCAAAATAATTGTATAATGAGTACAGACTAGCAAGATACATTCTGCAGCAAGGAAAGTTCAACCATTCTTTACATTACAGTATTTCTGTATTTAATTCTGTATTACAGCCCAACCTGAATATACTCTTTTTAGAACAGCAATCACAGCCCCCTAAAGCCCCCAAAATAACATTTAATGGAGAAAATTAAAGTTGCTATAATTGATATGTTAAGCACTGCATAGTATAAATTAAGAATTTTTACAGTATCAACAACTTGACTTCCCCAGGAATCCATATCCTTAATTTAAATAGAAGGAAAAACATTAATTTGCAGAGAAAAAGACAATTGTCCAACACTATTTCCAGAAGCAGATACCAAAATATTTTCATGTTCTCCAACAACTCTGAAGAAAACAGAGTGCTCACCAAGCAATTCACTTTACATCATCAAGCATTTCAGTTTACATACAAGGTACAACCTTGGAGCAACACATGCAGTAATTTCCAGCTCAAGAAATCTCCAAGTATTTGCTGGACTGCCATTGACAACCCTCAAGCACTGGCATAAAATGATGCTATTAAATGTTTCCCCTTTACCAGAACTATGTTCTTGTTCACAATGGTAGCTAATTTTTTGCAGGGGAGAGAAGACAAAGAAGTGCTCTGGCTGCCTATTTAAACCACATCTCTCACCAATTAACACATCAGGGTACAGACACCATGACAATTCAATTCCCTATTCTGAAACTAGAAGATAAAATACAAGTTTTAATACTTACTATTCCCAAAATCGCCATTAAAATAACACACTAAATAAATCTTATTTATTATTTACTAATAAATGACATGGTTTAAAACGTGCATCTCCTGCACAGTAGCATAATGTAAATTAAGTATGACCATATGGTGTGCTGGAAAAAACAAAACCAACGAGTAAAAAGTATTTCAACTGTCCAGGTAAAAAATACCATTTGATGTTTTCTGTGTTACAGTTTCTAATGTTCAATGCCATATTACTTCTCAGCAGTTCTCATCCAGGCAACATGGTGGTAAGAACCTAAGAATTTTTAAGTGATTTTTCCAGTTTTCTGAAGTACACAAGACTAACGGGGGGTCAGGGGGAAGAAACAACATAAAGCATCCACAGATTGACTGGTGACTAGAAAAAAAGACAGAACTTTTATCTTCCTCAGGAAAATTAAGCAAATGCATTTTGTATAGAGATTAATTTTGTAAAAATCTATCAACATGTCTGTCAGCAAGATTAACAAGCAGACAGAACTCATACTGGAACAATGAATACAAAAAAAACATCATAAGGACTAAACAGAATAGAGAGATCTTTAATGATGAACAAAAAAAAAAATCAGAGATGAGAAGGGAAACACTATGTAGTGACCATGTTTAAATATTTAGCTCTAATGGCTGATAATCATATTCTGTAAGCAGCAGGATCAGAGGTGTGATGTTGCAAATGCAATAAATCCCCAAGGAAATAATATGTCTTAAAGATGTTCTCTTGAAACTGCTTGTGGTTGATTGAAGCAGCATCAGTAACACGGATGCACACACAGGTAGCAATCCCTCCCCACTGTCAGGGAGAGAACAAAAAGTGAACAACAACACGACTTGGTTATCCTTCCAGTTCACATTAAAGGTGGGATATACAAGCATTCTGTCATGAGTGGAGAGATGGAGAGAACTTACTATTAAAAACCTTTGTTGAGCCATAATTGGCAAATTTCTCCTCTTACACAGGAAATACGGATATTTCAGTATTTTTAATACAGACAAAGTCATTCACAAATATTATTTTAAGAAAAATTGATATAATTCATTAATTTTCAGTCATGTTAAACAAACCTTTCACAAATCTTTATAAGTGACACCAGACACTGATTATCTGTGTTCCAATGAAACTATTTGAAACCAGAAATAAAAATGAACACAAAAAGCCCAAAGAAAACTGTAAACCTGGAACATCTTCCTAATCTTCCTTCAGTATTTTATAGCAGACAATTTTTTTGGCTATGGCTGCTTCAGTGCTGACTGTATTTTCATGTGGGGAGTAAGAAAAAAAAACCATTGTAAGAGATGATATCTAGTTCTTCAAAACCTTCTTGAATATTAACATATAGACAGCACTCACACTTGCATCCCTATCTATCCATCCTTGTAGCACAGGCTCCTTTATAATCTCTTCCTGATCAGAAGAAAATCAAGAACCAGGCATTCTCACAAAAATTTTAAATCTCACTTTAGCCTGTAACAACTGCTATGAACTCCTGGTAGGCTTCTGCAATTCCAAAATTAAAAATCCTACAAATGCATGGAGTATGGGCAGTCACATTACAAATCCAGGTAGTAACTCATCAGCTGCTTCATCAGTGGCTCTAATACCTTAAAGAGAATGACATTCTGTGAAATCCATTTGGAGAAAGTGTATAAATTCAAAAATATTGTCCTCCATAAATATTTGCTAATACGTAACCATTATCTTTATTAAAGTTAGCTTTTTAACTATATAAGCATAGTCTTTAAAACAGGTTGTTATCCTAACAGTTACCATTTAGACAAAGCAATCTTGTATTGCTTCCTAAAAAAACAGAAGATTGACAGAAGTGTTCTCAATAAATACTGTAAGACAATAATTTTTTTTTAAATTTTGTGATGGTTTTGAAAAGCAAAACCAGTGAGACTCCAAGTCAGAAATACAACTTAGTAGGAAAAAAGAGAAAAATAAAATACATGCAATAGTACAAAAGAAAAAAACACACAGAGTCAGAATACAACCTGACACCCTGCTAGTTAAGGTGGTGGTAGCAGTCCAGATGAAGTGGTCTTGCTGAAGCAGTGATCCTGTAGAAATCCTGGCAGTGAGATCCTGGTAGCTCTTGCCCTCTGTAAACCAGTGGGTAAGGGCCCCTTGGGTGTTCCAAATCTCAGTTTTTATCTAGGTAGGAAATGTTAGGCTCCTCCCCCTGGGTGGAGCATCTCACAATGGGATGAAGTAATTTTATCAGTCATGCAGTGGCCCATTAACAGGAGATACCCTCCTGGATGAAGGATGGGTCATGGGAAAGATAAAGAACATCGCCCCACCTGATTTTTAACAGATGGCCCATTAGCAGATGTAAGAATCACTGCCCCACCTGGTTTCAGCAGATGGTGACAGAATACATACTTTTGGGTACATCTTTACATTGTAACCAAGGACAAATTCAAAGCACAAAATTGTGGAAAACACTATGGAATCTTTTAGTAGCTACCCCCTGAATCTCACATGCTTTATTCAGTTATGTGAAAAAAACACTAAGCACCCGATGCACGCAATTTTTTTTCCTCCACAGCTGGACACCAGTGCAGTATAAATGCTACCTGACAAGAAAGCAGAGGACTTTTTAGCAGGATGTGAGTTTTACAACAGACCTTTAAGCAAGGTATATTGTACAAAGTTAAATATGGTTGGCCAAAGCCTAGGGAGTTGGATGACTACCCTCTACAGTCAATCTACTTAGGGGTTTTTGGCTACTCCAAAGTTAACTCAAATGCTTCAGTTCCAGGTTTCCATCACTAAAATCACATAAAGCAAAGAGCAAGACCACCAAAGCTCACACCTTAGCTTTCCAAGAGCTGCAGTGCCCGTCTGACTTAACCCAAACAAACCCCACCTCAAGAGCTCAGCAATCCACCTGCTTGCCCGTTTATTTGTGGCCTTCAACAATCACTTTTGTAAGCTTGAGTAGCACACATTATTACATGCCCAAATGAGATTAGAAGCAGAATGCACTTAAAAAAAAAGGAGAATGCTATGATCAGAAAAATTCTTACAAATATTTATTCAAGAGTACAATCCTGTACTTCTCACTGCAAGCCAATGAATAATTTCAATTAAAGCTGACTGATCTAATGTGAAAACCTTTCCTGACACAGTGAAAAAGTGTTTTCTTTTCACCCTCTCCATCGATACATACAAGAATAAAATGAAATTTAAGTTCAAGGACAGCTTTATCAACTTGAATTCATGACTAAGCAGATCGTGGGCCATCATAATCTTACAGGTAGGCATACCTATAGAAGCGTAAAAATTTATTTTAAAAAGAATTTTTAAAAGCCTTTGTAATACTGCACATCTAGTTAAAGAACTGTGAGTGACAAAAATCAGGGAAAATATTTTATTTCTCCCTTTCCAGCCTTTTGCCCTAACTGGTATTAAGTGATCAAGTCCACTTCCATAGCAATGAGCAGATCCCTAAAACCCCAGGGTGCCCCTTACACTTCCTCTGGTTTAGCAGATTTTTTAAAAGGTCCTGGTAGAGTTTCTTATGCCTTGTCAGTGGTACTGTTTGATGGACCCATTACCTTACATCTCCATTACTGACAACCTCCCCCTCCCTACTTGTTACTCCAAAGACCATTTACCTCACAAGATGAATTAGCAAACATCAATGCAAGAAAAAAAATATGCAATTAAATAAGGCAGCACTACCATGTCTTGCAGAGAATTCCAGAAGACACAGGAGTTAAGAGTGTTAAATGACAGATGCTAATCATAAATCTAAGTATCTGGGAGCAGGAATGAGAGAGCAGGAGGAAAAAATGAAAATGGCATGGTTAAAGAATTACTTCAGGAAAGTAACTGTTACCAAATTATGATCACAAGATTAATATTCTGCCATTATGACATGGACTGTATTCACCTAACATATAATTTAGTATTTATTAAGTAAAATCAGTATTAAGGAAAATTAGTTTTCTCTGCAGTATCTTTTGCCTTTATTTTAATTAAGTTCTCAGTGAAAAGCATTTTAGTAGTCTAGTGATACTTCACAGTTATTAGGAAGTTCAGCAATAACATAACTTACCAATTTCATTTTGTACCCCATGAAGCACTACAAGGAGGTAACGCACACCAAGGTACGCCCACCTATAGTGTCAACATGCACAGTCCACAAGCAACACGCAGGGGAACAATAACCCAGGTAGTTTCAAGCTACTGCACAGCATTTTCAGAACAAAAAAACCCATCTCATTCCAAAATTAAACCACCGAAGTGTCTAAACACAGACTAATTTACAACACAGTCAAAAACTGCAGCATGATACTTAAATCACATCATCTTCCAGGTTTCTGCACGAACATCTGCCTTCTGTGCTAACAAGACACAGAAGCACACCCAGGAGTCCTCTGCCAGTGATACCACAAGTGTTTATACCTGGACACAAGTAGTATGAGAACACACACTCACAGAATCTTGATGTCCCTTAGACTGAGGCCCACAACCGCATTTTTGTAATTCTGCATTAACCAGCTCTGTCTTGGACAGAAGATATGTGATTCATCATTAAACCTGCTGGATTACAGGTTGATTTTACAGTAAGAATAAATCCACATAGGAAGAATAAATCAACATCTTCCTAACGTGTAGCATTTTTGATTCTTTGTCACTTAAGAGTGCTGCCAGGCCTTATGCACAAAAGGTGGGCACTAAATATGATAGTTAATTATTTTATGATTTAAAACAATCTGAAGTAGTACTAAAAGCAGTATTACAGACAATGGAAGCTCTCCATTTACGTAGCACCAGTTGAGTTTCGTGCTTTGGGGGAAAGAGCAGTTTTCAAGAATACAGACAAAGAAAGAGAAGACACATACAGAACATGCATCTTCAAAAGTCATCATTACTCTAAAGAATTAAAAATACAATAGTATTTTTAGAATAAAAACCTCAACTTATATAGCAGACAAAGTATCTCCAAAAGTAAACACCTTATTTGTCCAGTAAAACAGAGACTATAACAAACCAAAATACTGTAGTATATACTCAACTACATTTTCCTTAAAGACACTCCTTACTCCCATGAGCTTATGTTTTCTTCAATACTGATTTATCATTACACTATATCATTAAAATAGTCTAAACCAGTGTCTTACCACTTTTGACAACTATTTCTCAGCAATTTACACTTCTCTTAATGTAAACAACCTATTTTTGCCCTCCTTTTGAACGCATTCCATGTATATCCATAGAAAGACATTCCTTAGCATCACTTTCTAAAATTTGAGGATAGAGTAACAACACTGGTGAAATACAACTTTCAAGTAACTTTTTTTGCTTGTTGTTTACTACCATAGTAGATAAAAACTTCGCATTCACTACGAGGTAAAGTTTCAGGATGTGACAACTGCAGTAATTAAGGTTTTGTATGATGTCCAAAACAGCAATGATTTTACAGTAATATGCAGCTTATACTGTTGATACCCAACTGATTTGTTCAGCCATTTATAGGTTCTCCAAAACACGTGAAGAATCTTCCTCCCTTTCATTTGGAGTAAAGCAGATTCCCAGATTAGTGGCTCCAGAGAACCACTTAAACAGAAGTAACACAGATAGCCTATGTTTCTGAGATTCTTACTATGTTCTAGGTACTGTGATACACAAGTCCAACATATGACCTGCAAAATAAACCCTTCAACTCCAAATGCTATTGTTAAGCATTTTGTACAGAAACTACCAAATCTAAAAATTAAATATACATTTTAAACCATCATGCCCTCCAGCAGTTAAAACGTTTTACACCACTATTATTGAATACTTTGAATATAAAACACGTTACATGTTACTCAAAATGTATTCTACAACCTAAGCACTTCCACCATTCCTGCTTACTTTCCTATTTTACAATCTTTGCCTTTTCTAGACCTTCTCAACTTGTCGTTGACCTATAGAAAAGGAAGCTGTTCAAGAGTAACTTGGCCAAATTCTAGTAATTTCAAATTTTATTGTTATATTTTTCACTTATCAGTGAAAGACAAGACGACATTTACACCAATTTTCGAAAAGATTGAATTAACTATCCTCTTTTTTTGCAAAATAATGAATGAAACTACAAACAATAACCACAACAGTTTGATAATACAATAAAATAGATGGGTTACTACTGGACAAAGAGCAGTCCCACTGCCCCCTTCTCACGTTTACTTCTGGCCATACTTCATAGTCAAGGGCACTTGTCATACCCTTTGTTGAGCAACAATCTATTAATTTCTTTTCAAATGAATTAGCTTTCCAACAGTTTAATAAGCTGAGCTGGCTCAACAAAAGAGTCCTGTGGTTGGTGCAAAACAGCTCTTTTGAAAATCAGTGACACTATGGCAGACATAATCGACCGTCCAATTCCATCAAAAGCAAACAGAGATGTCCATACTGTTCTGGTAGCTACAACTGCTTTAGAAGTTGCCATACACTGCTCCAAATCCAGCCTACTCTCTCTGGCTATGGCACTGTGAGGAATATTTAGTACAACACCCAAGTGCCTGTACCTAGTGAGCTAGGAAACAGAAAAGCCTGGCCGCACATGCTGTTTTTCCCACAATAATGAAAATTCTTAGCTCACTCTGGGTTGTGCTGACTGAATAAATTCAATGTTCTGATAAGGCAATAGTTGATTGCCTTTGCCTAAAGCCTAGATAAAATGGCAATGAAAGTGGCAGAGATGCAACAGAAATAGAAAATTGTTAAATTCCTGCAGAAAAATGAATCACTAACTCACTTTACCAAGTACAACCTAGAGCAGTCACATCTAGGTTCTCTAATCCATTACTATTACAAAGTTACTTCAACGCATCAGACATGATTAGAATCTACCATTCCTCCATGCAAAGCCAGGACTAGCTTTACTCCAACACAGACAGCACTCACCACTGAGTAGTTCAATACTCCAAGAGTATGTAATGCAAACTAGTTCTATTTCTAATTATTTTCTTCATTGATCTGTGTAGCTTTTACAAATAATGTTATTATGAATTAAAACAAATTTTTAAAAATTACATTAATTTAGCAAATTCCTCTTTGAATTCTCTGTTAAAAGTTTAAGACCAGTAAGCCTGATCCACCACTTCATTTCCCTTAGCATTCTGTGAATGTCACCAAGATGGAACACAATACAATGAAGAGCATCCAGGCTAGTCGTGGTGCAGAAAATGAGCTGGTTTAGCACACTACCACACCTATACTAAGGACCCTGACCTCAATACTTCTTCCTATTAATCCATCCTGTTTCCAGCATGCAATTCACTGTATGAACCTCTTTAATGTTTAACTTCCAAAGCTAAAGCTGGAATGACAAAATCTTAACTGTTAAGCCAGAACTGAGGACACACTTTAAAAGGTTGCTTAACATGAAAACACATCCAATCCAAATTGTAGACACATATTTATCACTTCATGCAAACTACAGCTGTAAATTACATGAAGAAAACTACTTTATTATCTTTATTTAAAAGATAATTTATTATTTTATTTATAAAAAGAAGCTGTAAAAATCTGGTTAGTAGAATGCAAAATGAACTATCTGCAAAAACTGCAACTCAAAAGAGACATTTTTATTAATCATAAATCTGTATGCTGATTTTTTTAGACACTGCTGCACCAAAACACTTCTATACAACACAATAGTCATTTAGAGCTGATCAACAGCATCAACAAAAAACCAATATAACAGTAATTTTCAAAGTAAAATATGGGACCCTAATAAAAACATCCACAGCTGCTTTAGGTTTGGTACTGCAAGAACCTTACAATAATTAAAACACTAACAGCTTAATGAATTTGTCATAGCAGTTCTACTTAATAAATACCAGTTAACTGAAAACTGCCATTTATAATGGCAAAACATAAGCAGGGTAAACCTTAGTTTAGGAATTTTCAACCTAACCGTACATTTTAAGATGAATGACAGCTCTTAAGCAACAAGCTCAGAATGAACATTATTCTCACAGCATTACTTGTTATGAATATGCTATGGCTCCCCAGACTGGAAAGAAATAAACCTTAACATTGCAGAAACAAAAATCAACACAGAAAAGCTTGAAATACCACACACAAAATGAATACAATGCGATTCCTTCTCACAGTCAGCATCCTAAAATGCAGACCTCCTGAAGAGCAGCTCCACATTCCATTTGTAACTTTTTTCTACACCACATGAAATCAGAAGGGTACAGCGACAAAAACCAGTATGTTAATGAGATGATAAAGATTATTCTTACTATTCTAGTTACAGCATTTTGTTCTTTTGACATCAAAAAAATAGGGGTTGTAACAGCCTGTTACTGATTTATACTGACAGAAATTAGGCTCAAATGTTAAATAAAGATTAGTTAATATTTGCAGAAGAGTTTGAACATACAAAATGCTATGTAAGTAGCCAGTATTAAGTCTTCCCACACACTCATTCTGGCATGCTTCCAAGCAGTGAAGTCCCACAGAAACATTTAAACAGCAGTAAGGAGAAACAGAGAGCTCAGGCAATTGCAGCTATATTCACAACAGTCCTTCTAAGGAGCACCTGCAAAACTGGGGAGAACCAATGCCCACTGCCTGCTTCAAATTCCAACACCAAAAAAGAAACTCCTGTTCCAATACAGCTTATATAAATGCATGCTGAACAACCCACATCTCTATAATCCTCTGTACAACCTAAAATGATCTGCAGAACTCCAAACATCTTGTAAATACGACTTTCCCGTTGCCTAGTATTCCTGACCAGACTACAACTTCACCAAGCAAAGTCAGCCTAGAGAGTAGGTGTCAGTTTAATTTTCATATAGAATCTTATTTTCAATACATCACAGTTCTGCCTAGAGCAGACTAGTTCTCCTGGATTTAAAATCTAAAATGGCGAGGAATTAGGCAATGAATCACAACATAATAGCCTCTGATCATTCAAGAGCAAAGCTCTTCCCAAACACATAAAGAAAGCCAACATCTTCTAGCTAGGATCCCATGCTGCAAAAAACACTCTGCAAGCTTTCTTCCAAGAGTGGAAGAAAACAAAATGGTCTCATATAAATTGAGCCAAAAGTGAGGCAAAGAGGAGAGGCACATGACATGTTCAGGCATTTCTCAGTATCTCTGAAGGACAATATTAATATTTTATGAGACTAAAAAAGGGTATGCCTGATTTAATTATCAGGTACTCTCAGAGATAAGACCTGTAGCCTCAGCATGCCCCAAAAATTTCCGAAGCTCTGAGGGATGGGACTTAGGATCACTGCACAGCACAGTCCATATTCTGTAAACAGGCCAAAACCAGACCTCATGTATAGAACTGGCACTGCAGCTTCCAGGAACCAGAGAAAATTCAAGAGTGCAAAGGATCATAATAAGATCTAACCACAGCTGGCTGGTAAGCATCCAGCTGAAAGAGGAGATCGAGTAGGGTCTTTAAAACAACATCTGATTTACCATGCCAAAGCTGCAAGGAAAATCTTTTATAACTGTTCTTAAAATCTTCTCTTAGCCCTTCCATCTTATTCCCAGTAACACCTGCACAACTTCTAGCCAGCACACAGACTGAAACCAGAGAAAAATGTACATCATCTTCCTGCCTGCATAAATTAATGCAAATCAACTGCAGTCCTGAATTTCCTGGTGGAACTCTAATTGATCTATGACAGACTTTGCAATATTTCGGGGTGGAAGATAAAATGGAGATCACCACAGAGATTAGAGGCCTACTTTTGGAATTTGCATGTCAGTCTGATGGTTTTTATCAGTAAGACCAGGTAGAAAAATAGTAGGCAACAGTGGGAATAAAGTCTTCCTTCCCTGACCCTACAGTCACAAAAGACATTGCTACTACTTTGGGACGAGGTAACTGATAAAACACTTCAGCTACTGAAATATTGAGTATTTCTGTGTTCTTACTAGCCAAAAGCTCCAATATCTTCTTTCATGCAGAAGCATCACACATTTGACTCCCCAGGAATTTAAATCACAGAAAAATACTCTCCTTCAGAGTTTAGCTTCTTAAACCAGTTCACCTGTAGCGTTCAAGTCATAAAACAAAGGCACAATGCTAACAACAGAGCATGTGGTCAGGACACAGAGACACAACCACCCTAGTAGCAGCACCTACTCATGGAAGTGCCCTGTGAATGGGAAGGCTCATCTTTGGTAGATACTAGTGAACAAGTATGGAAGCAAGAACACTTATGAATGAGAGAGGAAACTCTGCATGGGAAGTTATGTAGAAAGATCACTCAGTTACACAACTGCTCAATTCTGTTCTTTCACATCAGTGAAATAACTAGTCTCTCCACCAACTACCCTCACAGAAAACAACTTTTTAATGGATCACCAGTTTGATTTCTCCCCTCCAAATCCCATTCAAAAAGCCTTTAACGTTTGATGGTCACTAACTGAAAAATTAAACATTAGAGACAAACATTTGCACCTTTCCATATGTGGCAATGTATTACAAAATTAAGTTTTTACATTAAAGCAATTACTTATACTGTATATACTAAATAACTCAATGTCAACATATTCCACAACAGAAAAAAAAAAAAAGAGAAGATAAAACTGAACACACAACATAATTTTGAAATGGCTCTACTATCCGTCACCGTATTCTTACAAGTTCCTACCTTTCCTAACTTTCTTGCTCTATTCTCCTTCATCATAGTAATCCCATTTCATCTCCTAGGATGCTTAATTCCTTATATACTAACAAATAGTGGTTATTGTAAAGGAACTGAAAAACTTCAGTACATTTCCTAAATTCCCAAGCTACCAGGAAGACTGAGTCAACCTAGCATCCAAAAGAACCATTTCCATGCTTCCCTTCACTGGAGATAGGGGAAGACTAAGCCCATTTGCAGGATTCGGCAAGAATGCATAAATCCTCTATTATAAACAAAACTTCTCTAACCAGTTTTGAATGCAAGGTATGCTTTGCATAGTTTAAAGTCCCTTGGCACAAGAAGGAAAACCCTTGAGAATTCAATTTTACAGAGAACTGTCACTGCATTTGGGGGTAAATAGGAAAAATCCTAATGAGTGACCTACAAAGAGGATGATTTTCTGTGTTTTCCTCTAGCTGACGCTATTGAACTGAAAAAGTCTAAAAATGTTTTTGACATTTTTATATCCTATTGATATAAACAATTTGTGTCTTGCCACCTTTGAAAATTTCTGTTTAGCACCAACGTAAACCTGAGGTACAATCATATTCTAAGTTAACTTTCAGAAAACCACTGTATTCCTGAATAGAAATTGAGCAGTGTAACAATGACAATGCAATGCAGCAAGAAATGAAATTCCTAAAGGCTGATTTTTTTTATTACATTTCAACTGTCAAGCCACAACTTGTCTGTGTACAAAATCTGGTTTGTTTCACAGCAGCATGGTAATACAGCAGACACGTCACTGCATCAGCAATACTTTTTAACAGATAAACATTTTTAATGTTAATCAAATACTAATATATATCAGTTTTGAAAACACAGCTTATCAAAACTGGTTGAATGGAAGAACACAATAAAACAAGAACAGTTTAAACACAGAACATTGAAAATAAACATAACTGAGTGGAGAAGAAAGCCCAAACATTTTCCAATGTTATTGAAGCATTTGCCTTGTTAAACCATTTTTACGTTTGTTAAATCAACATGCAAAAGCCAGTTTTACCTTTTCTTTAGCCAATTGCTTCTTAGGCAAGCAAAAACAGACCTATACCACAGATCCAAGAGAGATACTTGTGCAGCTTTCCTTTCTGGTTACTATAGTTTCAAATGAACTGTAGATTTCTAGAAATAATACTTATGAGAAGAAATAAAAATATCCCTGCTTAAATATGAAAACTGAAAGAAGAATAATTTTGATTACTGTATGAATGACACTTAACTGAACAAGTAAATGCTTAGGAAAGGAAGTTTTATTTGCACGACTTTGTCAGACACAGTAAGTGAAGCCTGAGCACAGACACAAGAAGTATAAATACAGCACATGGAACAAGAGGGAAGAGAAAAGTAGGTACCAAAAAGTCATTCAGTAGCCATTTACCTGTTTCTTTCTCTAAAATTCCCAGCAAAAAAACATCACCAGCTCTAAATCAGGACATTATAGTGCCAAATCTCCAACACCTAGGGATACTTTCTAAACATATACCAGGGGGTGAAAAACATGAATCTTCACAGGAATTTAAGATAACTTCAAAATATGAAATAAAGAAGGACCTTCCAATAGGAACAGACTAATAGATTGTCAGAGAAATTGTGGAAACTACATCCCCTGAGACATTCAAAACTTGACAAGCGACCTTACAGGACAAGATTTAAGGAAAAGGCTGGATTAGACCTCCAGGAGTCCTTTCCCACCCAAGCAATTCTTTGACCAAGAACACAAATCATTTTTTCATCGTGGCACTACTTCTAGGAAGCAACTGTGCACTCATTATGCAAAGCTTTATTTCATGTGGTATTAAAAGAAAGTATTCTAGATGCAGTTGTCCAAACAGGCACATAAGAAACAATAAAAACAGCATATAGCCATACTCCAAACTGGAACTTTTCTGCAAGAATACTGCTCCCATCCCAAAATAGTTAAAAACAGCCAGGTTTTACAAATTCATGTTATTAACCCTAAATTATTAATATGATAGTCTTTCCTTTACAAATATATTAAATTGTATTCTTTACCCTATCACAACACAATGTATCAATTCTCTTCCCTATTTCCCTGCCCCAAGCACAGCTCTGCCATATGATATATAGACTACAGCCACTGGTCATTCCTGTTTGGAAAAAAAAAAGGCTCAGTCAAGTCTTCCCAGTTTCCTCCCCTGGAAAGAACATCATAATAATCAGCCCTTTGTTTCTAAGAAAATCAGAAGTGAAATGGTCAGTGGTCAGGATGCACTGCCATCTTACACAAATTAAATCAGTTCACCACTATAGCCATAATTATAAAAAATGTCTTATTCCAGGACTCCTGTCAGACAGTCACCTTCAAATTGAAAACCAGACACCCCAAATGCACATATAAATTATGCGGCTGTGCTCTTGACATTTACTACTTACATTGACGATTTTTGTAACTTCAGTAATCTATATATTCAATTACCCACAGTACATTAATAAAAGTAACACATAAAGAAATACAGACCTTCAATATTCACACCCCTACTCCATACAAACTCTACTTATAATGAGCTCTGCTTGCTGGAAGATTACATTCTGACAAAAAAAAAAACCACCCATCCAATTGTATCACTTGCTCATTATCTGCTTACTAAGACTTGATTTGGTCCAAATTTTCAGCGGATCCTTCTAAAGGAATGAACTGAGTTTTACATAAAGGAATAACAGGTAATAGCATGAAAGACTGAAAAAGCCTTAGCTTGAACAGCTTATTTTTATTTGTAAACAAAGCAGACTCAATTTTCTCTTGCCCAGATATGATGCTGCAAGGAAGGTCTTAAACTTAGGCTGAAATCCTGTGTTCAGTAAAAAACCGCAATTCAGTCATAACCAAGAACCGCAACATTAGCTCCCCATCAAAAATGTCCATCTTTTCCAGTCAGTTCACATGGACTAAGCAACAGGAAAATAACTGCATTAAGCCCTCTTTGCTATATGACCACACAAAGTACAACACACACCCTCCCAGGAAGCATCAAGTGTTCATCACATGATGCCTGTGCTCGCTGGGACTGAAGTACCACAGAAGGGAGAAACCTGAGGGGAGCCTGAGGTAATGTCAGGTGTCCTCCACATCACCCACAGCTCACTCACAGGCCACAAGCTAAGCAGCATTTCACCAAACCTTCACAGCAACTCCAAAGCCAAATCTGGAATGTAACCTCAACTAAATAAAACATGCATATCTAAGGTTTGTTGTTACCTTTTTAAAAAATAGTTTCAGAAATCTTTTCCAAAATATCAGTATATTCAAATTCATTATTTTGCTTATAGTAAACTCTGACATGTCACCTATAATTTTTATAAATGTAAACCACTGCAGAGATGTCCATTATATAGCAACAGGCACCATTTGAGACGTTTTGTAAAACACATGCAGAAATCATCAGCTTCTCCTATCAACCCCTGAACAATGGTAACAGATGCAAAAAATACTTTCCTCTCTAGAACTACACAGAAGCAGTAAAAAAAAACTACTTCAGAAAACAAAATGATTTATAGCATCCACATATTCCCTTGCTCTAATATAATAACTAATGTTCACTGAAAGAAAAGTAAAATGTGTAAAAGGTTGTGTAAGGACAGGAGTAATAAGCCATTAAATTCAGAGCCATAAGAAAAAAAACCACTCACCTACCTACCAAAAAAATTGTTGACAAATAAAAAAAGCCAACCCAAAACCAACCAACACATGTTCTCAGATACTTTTTTGGGCAGGTATTGTGATCAGCTTCTCAATCACAAACTACCCTGCTATATATGCCAATCTTATGACATCTACTCCCTCTTCTGATCATATTCTTTTACAAAAATAAGCCTTCCAAAGGCAGAAACCATAGCTAGCTACACAATAAAAAAAAAAAGCACAGAATAGACAACAATGAAGTACACACCTGGGCAAAGCAGCTATCAGACAACTCACTGATTTTCCCTCTGAAGCCACAGTAAGCTAGAGGTAGCTGCACACAGATATAGTTATACATGTCCTTCATTTCTGACTCAACTGGCATAAAGAAGTTTAAATACAGGCTAGTCTTGGGCTCCTCCATACAAATCTGTAGCCAGTAAAGCCTAACAGAAGCCAGCTGCCACATGAAAGCTACAGGAGTAACCTGAGGGATCAAATTTTCCCACATTGCTATCTCCAAAACTGGGTGCCAGATCTCAAAAAATGTTTTTGAAAGAAATGTTTCCCTTCCCCTCTTCTCCACCAAGATCTCATAGCTCTAGGGCAATTAAACAGTGGAAAATTTGGAAATACAGAGATATTAAAAATTGATTTGAGTATTCTGCGAAATAATGGAATGGCAAAACCCATCAAATCTAGGATTCTGGTCTAGTCTCAGTGATCTCACCCACCAAACTGACAGGACCAAGAAAAAAAAGAACACAGTTTATGTGTTGATACCCAAACACTGAAACACTTTTCTTGAGACAAGCTTCCCAACTTCAACAAACCAGCACCAGTCCTACCATGGTCTGTGATTAATCTAAATGAGGGTCATATTCAGAGACGTCCCTTACTTTGTATTTATTCTCACAAAAAAATAATTTCCAACTTCAGCAGATTTTTATGAACTTCAAGATGCGAATACTTAAGGAAAATAAATTCTAGTTAAAACAAGAGGATTCAAACTACAATTTTAACCTTGTACTCTCAAAATGAGTTTTTGCTATAGCACTCTTAAGCAAATACCTGACCTTGTCAAAAGTCACATCAGATCCCAAGGCTTACTCCTAAACCACAAAGACGCAGAACTTTTTGAAAGCAGATTTTTCTTGTAATATAAAAGGCCAACTGAAGTCACTGTACTAATCTTCAAACACGAAATCTGTTCAGTGAATGGAAGAGCTTAACTGGTTTACTCTTCAAAGCAGCCTTTTGGAGCGCAAAGCGCGCAGGAGCTGCAGTTCCGCAGCCGTGACCCTGCCCAGGCGCTGCCCGCGCCCCTCGCTCCGCGCGCTCCCGCCCGCGCGGCCGCGGCCCCGCCGCCGGGGCGCCCCCTGGGGACCGGGGGCGGCCGTTACAGCCCCGCGCGCGCAGCCGCGGCCGCCGCACTCGGCACGCCCCGCTCGGAACCAGGGCGGTCCGGCTGCCCTGCCCGCTCCATCCACCGCCCTGCCCGCTCCATCCACCGCCCTGCGGACTCAACAGCACTGCGCGGGCGGGAGGCGGCCCAGGGCACCTCACAACGCAGGACTGCCGCTGCCATCCACCCAGGAACTATGGGATCTTGAAGAATTCCCTTTTTCACTTCGTCTTTGAGTTTAAGAGGGGAGTTCATCTAACACGCTGCATGGTATACGATCTAAACCACGGCTATAGGCTGTATTACCACTTAAGTTTTTGTGATGTGCATGAAAAAGAGCTCTTTCCATTCCTCCATATACTACCTGTGTGCAAGCTTTTTTTTCCAGTGCAAAAGTTAAATTCCCTGCTTACCTCTGCTTTCCAAGGACTAGATTATCACTCTCCTTTGTCAATGATCCTCATCTCAGCTTAAGTCCTCAGAATATGAATGTTTTAAGTGATACTGAGAAAGAGAGCAAAGCTTTTATTTAAGACTATTAAACTGGTATGTGGATGGCTGCTATCAATCACTTCTTTCCATGACAAAACAAGTACTGAACCAGATGAAGCTCTTGGAAATTCTTGCATCTCGCTGACAGAGACCAAATCCACAACATATTCTTCTCTCCAGTATGTCTTCTTAATTACACACATTTTAAAAAATAAATGAAAGGGGGAAAAGGGAGGAAAAAACAAACACCACAAAACAAAACAACATTCTTCACCAAAACCCATTTGGGAAATTCACACTTATAATATTCTCCAAAGTTTTCGAATTGGTCAGAGAATAAACGGCCACTGTTGGCAGAGATCTCATTGAGTTGAAAATCTTGTCTCATCTCATCTCACAAAACACAGAATTCCAGTGCCACAACCAACAAGCACAAGTAACAAGCACAAATATTTGCTTATTTTCTGGGATTCATTTGGTGAAAGTAAGCAACTGAAGCATTTCAGGTTTTTGTAAAACATACAACCTGTTTTTACTGGCACACAAGTTTCAGAAAAGCTCATCTCTCCTAAAACATTTGCCTGCAGCAAAACAACTGAGACAGTAAGATCACAAATGAAAATGACAAACATGGATTCTGGAATCATTCTAAATTTGAACCATAAGTGACAAAGAGCAATCTCATTTTAAAAAGTTCATAAAGCTTTGATGTGCCAACATAATTTCATGACTTAACTATGTCTAACACAGTTGCTCCCACCACCAAGAGCAGGAACTTTCAAGTGGTTTGCTGCCTGCAGCTATTTTCTACAGGAGACTGCAGTAGCATGTAATATTCAAGAGAAGCTGTCTACATTACTTTTTTTTTTTAATAATTCAGTTGCTATTGGTAAGTTATACTGAGACAAAATAAATCTAGAGAGTATTTAACTGACATTTCTATTTACACTCCTTCCAAATGGAAATTATTTCACTCCAAACATTAAGACTTGAACACAAAGTCCAACTGTGATATACTTATGGAATTTGAGTTAGATTACCAACCAGCTAACTGATATACTAATATATAAAATGAATGCTATTCAAGTAATATAAGACATTTCAAACTAAGTATTTCAATAATCTATAAGCTAGCAATTTTTTGTCATTTCACAGAACCCAAGTTTTAAAAATATATTCAAATATCACAGAATCCTTGATTTGAACCAACTCAAATTAATTTCAGTTTTCAGTTGCAAAACATCAAGACTTTATATCCAAAAGAGAGCTGTACATAAATTTTAACTGAACTTCTTAAATACAAGTTTAACAAATCCTCACATTGCTTATTAACTTTATTCAGCATTGTCTTCCTGAAACTGTAAGCGCATGAAAAAGCTCCAAAAGCATAACACTGGCCCAAGTACATAACTTAAGCTAGGAAGTATCACAGAAAAATTAAAGTCTCTCCTATTCCTCAGTTCCATGCCTGTGGGTTTTTTTGGTTGGTTGCTTGCCTGAATTTAAGCTCATACAACAGTCAACCTGAACTTTATCACAGCTAACTTAATACAAACAACAGCAACAGACACTCAAGGGTTTGTGCCTCAGGTTGCACAAAGCCCCCTGTACACAGCACCATAAAATGTCACTGGTTTTGTAAAGGACCAACGTGACCCCATGAGATACAGAGCAAGATCTATTTGCAGAGATGGGATTCAATTAATATTTTTCTCCTTTGTATAACTTCTAAGCTATTTTAGTCTTCGATTAATCAGAACAGTGTGGGGATTCCAGCCCATTCACCTCCAGGGCTTTCAGCAGCAAAAATACTGATGTTTATGCTAAAAGCAAGGCAGCTCTCACACCATGTTTCAATTAGTAATTCAACTGTTACCATACCATAAAAGAAAACAAACTATGTTATGCAATAAAGAGCCCTATACCAGTTCTGTGGTACTGAGTTGGTGACTGATCACCAGGAAGACAGATCCACAAAATTATGAGTTGAGGATAATGAACAAGTGATACCAAGATGACAGAGATTAATGATGGCCAATTGCACAATCACTCGTGGTATTTACTTCGCACAATCAGCCAGCCTGCAAATGGATAAGTCTTGGGAGAATTCAATACCAGATAAATACTTCAGGAATAATAATAAATAGATTATTGATTTAAGAAAAAAAGACTATGAAAAACGGAAAAAGTTGTTTTGAGTGGCAAAGCACTACAAACGAGAAAGAAGCAATCAATAACAAATCGAGACGGAGCTGCCAAGAGTCAACAGGGAAACTTATGCTTGGAGAACAACACCTCTCTGTAGGAAACGCTAGAACTCTCATTCTTGGTCATTTAAAACAGGATTCAACTAAACTCCCAGAGAGCATAAAGGCGGTCGTGCAACGGCTTCCAGAGAAGCGATCCAAAAGGCGTTTTCCTCCGGTTCCGTTTCAGCAGCCCCGTGAGCCGTGCAGGAGGGATGCTGAGCGGAGCCCGAGCAGCGCCGGGCGGAGGGGCCGGTCGGGCCCGGAGGAAGCGGCCGCCTCCCGCGCGGCCGTGGCCAATGGGCGGCGGGCGCGGCCCGAGGCGCGGCGAGCAGGCCCGGCGGGGCCGCCGTGACGCACTTCGGCAGCCGCCCGCCCGCCCGGGCCGCGCCGGCACGGCCCCCCCGCGACCCGCAACCCGCGCCGGGCGGCGGCCCCGGGGCGCGCAGCGAAAACGCGGGGTCACAGCGGCGGCTCAGGCGGCCCGGGACACCGGACACGCCAGGGTGTGGCTCGGGGAGCGCAAAGGAAGGGACAGCTTTCGAGCGCCGGCAAGGCAGGCGGGGGGGCAGCAGCGGTACCCGGGCTGCCAAAAAGTAATTTAAAAATAAAACAAACGAAAAAACAAACAAACAAAACAAAAAACAACACCAAACCAAACCTCCCCCTCAGTAACTAGAACACCGGACTCGGAGGTGATCAAAACTTTGTGTCACCTCCTAACGCCGCATCCCGTGGGAACACAAGAAAGGAGAACCGTGCCCGGGCAGTACAATAAATAAATAAAAGCAGCCAAAGAGGGGCCCGATCGCTTACGCGCCCGCTCTCGGGGCGAGGAGAGGAGGAAAAAGGAAAATAAGAAAATGAGGTCGGTGGGTCCCGGATTTCCACGGGGCAGACGGATTATACAACGCTAGCAGCACAGAGGAAGGCATGGAGGCAGCGCGGCCGGGAGCACCGCGGCGCGGGCCCCCAAGGCCAGCGGGCCCCCAAGGCCAGCACGCCCAGCACCAGGGATGCGCTCGGCAGGGACAGGAATTCTCGGAAAACAGGGCCTCCCAGCCCAGCCATCTGCGGCCGCTCACTCCACCGTCCTTCCGTCCCTAACCGCAGCAGCAACTACACATATATATATGTGGTTGGGATATTTTAATCCATGTAGAGAAAATAAGCGTCCAGAAAAGAGAAACACCAGGAAAGCTCTCGTCTCCTACCTGGGCAGGGTTCAGCTCAGTTCAGTGCGTGCCGAGGAGGAGGGGGCAGAGGAGCACTATCTAAAACAAAAGTGGCGCCAAAACCCCCCAGTAAGAAGCATTCTCCTTCCTCCTCCTCCTCCTCCTGCCCCCCTCCCCCACCGGGGCCGGAGAGAGCCCAGCGGGGTTCCTGCAACACGCGGCTCCCGGCATCGGGCGTCCCCGGCACAAGTTGGCAAGCGCCCTTTCTTTACAAAAAAAATAAAGGAAGCCGAACGGAAACTGCCACAACTCTTCCTCTTAGCGGACAGCCGCCGAGGAGCTCGGCCAAAGTCACTCGGAGGGGAAAACTCGACCCACAAAGGCCTTCCCCGAGCTGGGCGCCGGGGCGGGGGGGCAGCGAAGAGAGGCGGGGGGGAAGGTGCAGGTCAGTCCCTACGTCCTCACTTGGGCCGAAAGAGCCCCGTTCCCGCCAGCCCTCCTATGCAGTCACGGGGAAGGGCGACCAGAGTTGCCCCAGCTCTGGGAAGAGAGACTGAGGAGACAAACCCCGATTCCTCGGCACTTCCCTGCGCGGGGAACCCGCCGGGAGCGGGCTGGAAGGAAGAGCTCGGCTGCTGGGCAGCGGGGAGCAGGGCAAAGGGAGCCTTGGCGAGCGCTGTCAGGGGTGCGAGTCCACTGCCCGCGGCCTCCCCTGACATTCGACCCCGGGACACCGGCAGCCACCCCACCATTTTCTCTGCGCGGCCCAGCGCTCCCCCCGAGCGCGGCTCGGGCCTCGACCCCGTTCCCCTCGCTTGCCCACCCGAGCGGCCCGGTCCGGCTCGCCCGCACACACACCCCACGCACACAATGCCCGAGTCCTCCATCTTGCCAGCAGCCCCTGCTCGGCTCGGCAGAAGGGGGGAGGAGGAGGAGGAGAAGGCGGTTCTCCATTTTAGCTCGCCGGGCCCGGCCTGCCCGCGGCCGGCTTTGGGGAGGAGGAAGGGGGCCGGGGCGGGCAGGGGGGCCGCTTTCGGCGCCCTCTCTCTCACTCGCACTCTGCTCGCCTCCCCCCTCCCCGCCGCGGCGCGCCGGGAACGGGGGGTGGGGAAGCGGGGGGCTGGAGTGTTTTCGCGGCTCGGCCCCGCCGTCCTCCATCTTGGTTGCGCGCAGTCCCCGCGGCCAGCCGGCCTGGCGCCCCGCGCGCGCCCGGGGGCCGCGGGCCCCGGCCCGGCCTCTCATCGCCGCCGCGCACCGCGATCCCGTGTCCCCCCGCCAAACTTCCAGAAGCTTCGCCGCCATTTTCTAACTTACCTTGCCCAGTGTCGGCGTAGGCAGCGAGGAGGCCCCGGCGCACAGCTCCGCTCCCGTAACCCCGGCGCGGCTCGCCGGCTGCGCGCCCGTCCCGGCCGGTGCCGGGCTGTGGGCGCGGAGGGGGCGCGGGGCGCGGGCGGGTCGGGGTTATTTAATTTGGCGGCGGCGCTGGGGATTGTTTGGGGTGTTCGCTGCTCGGCGGCTCGCGGGCGAATGGAGGGCGCAGGCGCCACCTGGCGGCCGCCCAGCGGGGCCCGCTCTCCTGGGCGTGGGGCGACACCTGCCGGCCGCCCGCGGCAGCGCCGCGCCGAGCGGGGTAAACAAGGTGCGGCGCATGCGCGGGGCCGCGCGCGGGGCGGGCCCGGCCGCGGATCGGGAGCGGGGCCGCGGCACGGCCTAAAAAGGAGCGGCCGCTCGGACACGGGGCCAGCCCGCGGGACGCGCCCGGCCGCACGCAGGCCCGCGGCCTTCGCCGTGGCAGCCCTGCAGTAATTGGACGTAACTGCCCGGCCGAGGCAAAGCTGGGCCTTAGCGAAGGGCCCCGCGGAGCCAGTGCCGCAGGGCCGCCCTCGCTCCCTGCGCTCGGCCGCCAGGACGCGGAGCCGTGGCTCGGGAGATAAACGCATGGTTGCCCATACGGATGCGAGGTGCTTTATCTTGGGAACTGCAGAACTGCTGGCACTGATGACAGCTCTCGTGGTCGGGAGCGTTCTCCAGAAACGCTTTCTGCTTCTGCCCGTCGCCCAGTATGTTCCTAGTTAAATAAGCATTTGTGGGATTCCTTTTTTTCTCCTCCCTGCATGAGGATTTTAAGAACCTAAATCGATCCATATAAGCAGCACAGAATTCGTAAAATAACCAAATATACAATTTGTGACACCAGGTGTTTTTTCACTGTATTGTGTAATGCTAAGCACATTGCTCATGCTGAATAGTTCCACGTATGATTATTTTTAGATCAGTCAGCACAATAGTTTTGTCCTGGTAGTTAGTCTTCAATCACTCTCTTCTGTTTATCTACTTATAATTTTGGGGACGGCGTTAATTTAACTAAGCAGTTGCTAAACCGAGTTACTCTGCCCACCTGCCTATCCTTAAGAATACTTAAGAGTATCCACCAGTTCCAGTCTTTTCAAAATTAATATGAGACACCCTACAGACAAAATAATGCTTACAATGGAAACTGTGATCACATTAGGAGTGTTTAAAATAAAAATTAAAAAAATAAAAGAAACAAACAAAAAAGTAAAGCCAGTGTAATATAAGTTGATGAGACCTAGGAATTCTAGATACAGTCTGTCAGTACATGAAACAGGCACAGGCTTACAAAAATAAATTATATTCTGTAGCTTGAATTCACATTTCAGAATAGTTTTGCACCTTCTGTCAAGTTCTGGGGAAACGAAAATGAGCAGAAAGACTGCCTTGTAGGGAACGCTTTAAAATAGCATCCTGAATGCCCAGTCATACAACTATGTTCACGGTTTCAGTTACAGCTACAGGTGCTGATGATGATCTTTAACGTTAACCTGATAGGGTCTGGTAGTTGTAGAAGAATTGTGTATTAAAACAAACTTACCAAACTTAATGTAAGCCTTAAAAATTATCTATATTGTTATAAAACGACACTTAGGAATAGATGAAAAGGAGCTGGATCCATTTGTGCTTTCCCCATACAAAGTCAACTTCTGCCAGATAGACAACCTTTCCGTAAAAATAAACTTAACATTTTACCTGCACACAGAATTCCAGTAATATGTTTTCTGCTTGAGATACAATAGGGATAACTCATATTACAACTCCAATCCAAAACTTTGCAAGATTATAGCAGTTTACTGCAGGAGCTGGCAGGAGCACAACACAAGACAGTTCCAGTCAACTGTGCATGAAATGCATGTACAGCACATGTATTTAGTTCTATTCCAATACTGTAGTTCACAATTGAGCTTACAGTTGAGAGGTTTTAGGTAAATGTGCTTACCTAATGTGAAAAAAACAAGACATATTTTTTAAGATGTGGTTCTGCAGGAATGAGCTGTGTACAAGCACTGACAATACCATGGCAGGGAGTTCAGACTTTTCCAAAGCTTACTCAGGCCTTGGAAGCCCAGATCCATAGCACTTCTGGGTGTCCTGATCCACATGGCAGAATTTGCTTTTTTCCTTATGACAAAACACAGAAGCGCTCTAGAGACCAGACTCCAGGTGCAGCAGCACATTACACACCCCTGGTCACAGAGCCTGCTAAGAGGATTTCGCACTCTCCAGTTCCATTTCCTCCCTCGCAGTTGTTTCATTCAGCTGTTTGCTCAGCCCTGTCTTAGCAAAACTGTTGCCTCACCAGACAAGGGGGGAGGGACATTTGTTTTCTAAGGGACCGGATTGATTCCCGTCCCCCCAACCCAGGTAATTTCTCTGAGCTGTTCCAGTCCAACTGCAGGAGCACTTCAGTCAGCACAGCTGAAGGTGCCGAGTGCAGCAGTGAGGACAGGAAAGTTTTTGCTCTGCTCCAGTGACCAGAAGGCAGGAATTTAAGTCAACTGAGCCCTGTAAGGATTCCTCATCTCCAAGGGGGCCAAACTGGCTCTCTGCAGAGCCTAACTCCTGCATTTTCCTCATGAGAAGATCTTGCTTCTGGGCGGAGCCTTCCAGTTGATATAACAGGGAAGATGATGAAAAGTAGTTCCTCTGCAAGCACACCACTTCTTTCTAAGCTAGAGTGGGCTTCTACCATCAGTTTAGACTTTGGGGGAAAAAAACCAAAGACCATCCTGAAGTTTCTGTATAGTTTTAGCACACTAGCATCCTTTCCAATACAATGAAAAATGCAAAAGTAAAGTAAGTACTATCTAAGCATTATAAAAAAATAGAGATATTTAAAATTCTGACCTGTCTAGAAAGGATTCATATCTGATAGAAAAGAAGTTCCATGAAAAACTAGGAGAAACTATTTCACAGGACTATGTCATCTTTTTCAAAAAAGCTACTCTTTAGGTGCTTCAAATTCCACCATTTCTGATATTGAGTCTTAATTTAGAGAGGATTTAACAAAGACTTTACAGGCACTGTTGTTATGCTTGATCCAAAGAGAGCTTCATGATCAGTCACACAGGAAACTGAGCAAGGAGAGGGCAGATACCAATTCTGAATTAATGGCCAGAAGTTCACCACTAGAGAAGATCAGAATAAACTCAAGCTGCCAGATGGCTGATTCATTTTCCCAGGCAGGAGATTCATGCTCATGCTGCTTCCTTTTCTTTTCATGCTTATTCCTTTTCTTTTTCCTGCAGAATAGGAACCCCCTATGTAGTTCCATTACCTTATTTGTATTATTTAAAAAACCTCAAATAAACAAAACAAAACAACCAAACAATAACAACAAAAAACTCTTACCAACACACCACCCATAATCCTTTATTTATTTATTTATTTATTTGAAGACTTTTCTTTTGAGAATTGGAAAAAGAAACCAGAATTTGTATACTGGATTTGTCCCAAGGTGAGGTGGTAGCTTTGATGGCCTATACTGAATAAGCCATACTTTGTCTGTTGAGATGAGTACAGAGGGAAAAAGCAGTCTTCCCAGTCAAATTTTTTCCCCCAGGTTTTTGAATCTGGCTTAGTCACTCCAGGGAAATCTGCTCTAAATCCTTTTGAAGACGAGCTATTACATAAGAAGCAAAAATAAAGACCAAAAAATGGGTTACTTTCCCATAATTTGCAGGAGAGAGATTGCACATGAGTAGCTCCTTAGGTTTTTCCCCGCTCTGTGAATAATTTCTTCCTTTTTTCCATTTATGTGTCCCTTGTGTGCCCTTATTTCTCACCAGATCTTTCCAGAACACCCAACTCATGTCTGAATTTTCTTTGATTCAGTAAGTTTCTGCCTGCTCCTTCTGTGAAGTAGCAGAGAAACACAGTTTGTCCCATACCACTACAAAGGAAGGCATTTTAACTCCCCTTCGTTATCAGCTCTAAAAATGAACAGAATCCCAGTAAGTCGCAGATGCTTTCCTGCTAATTGCATTATGAGCAGCAGCTTTACTCAGTCCTCTGTGCCACTTGTTACCCAAAGTCTCGTGTTCATTCCCCTGTTTGAGTGAGGTGCTCTTTCTAGGTCTCATCCTTTGAGATAAAAATCCCTTAGCCAGGTTCTAAAGTTCCATCAGCAAACTGTGTAAAGGCCACAGCAGTTTTTGGTAGGAAATCATGAAAAGCCCTTCTCCTGGCTGCAGTCAGCATGAGCTGCTTTCACTTGAGGAATCACCTCACCCTAGGTACAAGTGTTACCAATCAGGCCCCCTCTCTTGGATTCAGGACACAATGTGCTTCAGTTTCCAGATGTGTAGGGAAGTTTTGGAAGACACAGACCTTTGCAAGACATTATTTGTGTCCTGTGGACTTAGGTCTAGGCAGAGGAACCATGAATCAAGGTCCATTTTATGAGTCAGGCACTATGACAGCATCAGTGACAAAGTCTGAGGAGGAAGCACAGGAACCAGAGAAACATGTTTCAAACTGGGTAAGCCAGGTAAGTGGTAGGGCCTGCTTAAAGGCAGCAAAGAACAGGGTGCAACAGAAAAAGGGCTGGGGTGACAAGCTGCCAAGAACTGAAATAAAGTCATGCAGGCCAACAGCACAACTGATGCCAAGCAAGGGAAGCAGCTTTAGCTGAGAAACAGACTAAACCCAGTGCAACTACATCATACTGTGGATGTGTAGGGCACCTAACCCATTAGGAGCACAAAAGCAGTTCTCAGCTGGTCAGAGCTTGTAGTGCTCCAGCCTCCCAGAGACTCTGACATGGAGCCAGGGCTTGTCTAAAAAGGGGAGAAAGGAGGCTGGCTTGTGGTTAGGTGAAATTAGAGTGGAACTGAGACAGAAACGGCACTATTCAGCTCAACCTCTGCCCAGGATCATAGAGCAAAACAATTATAAACAACAAAGTCAAATACTTTTGTGTTTAAGCTCTGAAGAAAATCCTCTTTCAAATGTATGGGACAGCATTCCTCTGTATGTGCAGGCAAACACAAGATTTGGATGATGTACCTTGGCCTTTTCCCCACAAACTACTGAGGCTGGAACTTAGGGGCTTAAAGAGGAAGTCTGGGCAATGGGGGCTTGTTACAGACAGATAAGGTCAAGGAACAAATTACTCTTTCAGACAAACTTGTAAGGTTTTCTATGGCTGACCTACCACATTCCTAAGGTTCTCTATATATGTCTGTCCCTAACACAAGTTTCCTTTGGTTTAGTTTTTCACCATCAACCAGCTGCAAGGTTTCTTTCAGACTGTGTTTCTCACAAGTCACTCCCCTACTGCCAGTTGTGTCTGGGGCTCAAGGCTTTTTCTGCTGCCTCAACTCTGACACAGCGGGTGGTAGAAGCAAAGCAAAGTGTGATTGTGTCATTAGCCGAGATTAAATGGCACAATGCATAAGAAGTAGAAAGGAATACAACAGTTTATGACATGTTGATGGGTTGCACAGATGTTCAAAACCGTTAAGATAAAAATACTTCTTTTACAGTGCAACAGTAGCAGTCCTGCAAAGCCTCAGTGCCAGCAGCTGTTTTCCCCTCTGTGGCAAAGGGCACACCTGGGATGCTTACATAAACACTGAGGACAGCAATTCCCACTCTCACTCCCCCAGGGAGTCCCCACTTCTCAATTCCCTTGTACCTCTGGTCCCAGCTGTAGGCCTAGCAGAAGGGAAGCTTCCAACCTGGAACATGGGTCTTCCAATTGCCAATTAGGCCTTTAGGAAAGCAACTGTTGGCAAAATTATAAAAGTCCTAAATTGAGATGCAGATGTTAAATTGTTATTTTTGGCACATCTATTTTGCAAAACATTTGAAGCAACAGTTACTTTTCTGGGGGCTTGTACCCTGTGGACACAGCTCCCAGGCTTACTCCAGTAACATCACATGGGTTGGTTATGCAGGACAGGGAGGTAAAGTCAGTCCTGGACTCAGAAGCTTCTCTCTGTAACACAAGAGTTAAAAGAAAGAGATCCCTGTGGCTTGGCACCCACTTCTGAAAAACTTGTATTCAGATTAACTATTTGGCTTAAGTGATAACTCTCATCATATACTGCAAAATTAAGTTGCTTAAGAGAAATTGTGTCAAGAGTTTTACAGCACGATGTAACTATATAAAATCAAAAAGACATTAGCATGAATAAATTTAAATGCTGTCTTGGTAATCTTTGAAGGTTGTATTAGTTCACTCTCCAAAATTTGAAGGCGATGCATTTATACTAAACCTGGCTTTTCAGCAATAACTGTAATGATTCTTCTAGATGTTTTCATAGTAGGGCTCTGCAAATGTGTTTTTCATTTTTTGATATTAAGCACCATTTTTCAATCTGAGAGCAAAACTAATTCCAGCATCTCTCCAATACATTTCCAGTAATTATTTCTTATCAACCGATTTATCTCAGCCAACACAATATCCAGGCTATAAAACTGTAAATTAGTCATTATCTAAAGGCAACCAACTAGTTTTTGATCAGCTTTAAGTACTATATTCTCACAATATAATTAATACCATTTTGTCCTAGATTTTTCCTGGGGTTTTGTTTACCCAAATCATTCATAAATGAATATAGACCATCTTCTTTCCTGTCTTGGGAAAAAGCAAGTTTCTTGGTAAGTTAGTCACAGAGCCATGTTCTCTGAGTTCACACTTGTACTTTAATGTTGTCACTATTGCTTAATAGGAATTAATGGTTAAGAAAAAAATTAAGACAAAATCTGGATTTCAGCATAGGTTATCATCACAAGCCATTTGCCTTCTAACAGAAAGTCACAATATAATTACAGCATATTAATCACTGTACAGCAGCATTGGTAGAGCTCTTGAAGTGACATGACACAGTGGCATTTGCCAAGATGAGAAGGTACTTTCAACAACCTGAATCAGTGCAAAGCCATGGCAGGAGCAGAGGGGAGGAAAGCTTTCCTTGATCAAGTTTTCACGCTACACAGTAAAACAATGCATGTAAACCACCAAAAAAAATGGTAAGAGGGAGAGTATTAAGAGGAATTAAGGTGGGTGTGGGTAGACTGGCTCTTCCCATGCGACCCTATGGAGAAGGGGACCAGCACCCTTCATGAGCCACATTCAAGAACTGAGGCGAATCCAGCTGTTCTGCACAAGACCAACACAGAGAAACCTCAGCAGCTGCACTGGAAACACCTCTCTCAGTCATGCACAACACAGAGGGTAACAAAGAACATTATATGACAACTCACTGTTCAAATCCTCACTGCTGCAGAAACACTGCAAAAGCCAGAAAAACTTCCAGCTCCTCCTTTGTTCTCTGAAGAGCTGACCTTCACACATCAGGTGCTTGACCGTGCAAACCTTGTAAGGCAGAGCAGATTCTCTTCCCAGTAGTTCCTGAAGACCACAGCAGCAAAGGTCACTGCCCCAGGTAATGCTCCATCCTAGAGAATACCACTTCAGCTTGGTTTCACATGAACACCATATTCAAGTGTCAGCATTAACCTCCCACCCATTGATAATTCAATTCCAACCACCCACTGTAGTTACATTTCAGTTAATTACAATAAAAACAAATCAAAAAGGTAGCTTTAAAACCCATGCTGATGAACATCAACACTTTGAAAACTTTAACAAACTATTTGTCCTGTAGCTTCAGACTGCACATACAGCTAACAAAAAAACCCACTCAAGAGCTGTGGTCAAAATTAACCAGACAATGTTAAAATTAATATTTAAATACTCTAATCAAAACAGAACAAAAACACAAAAAAACCAAATGAACAAAAAAACCCCCAAAACCATAAAAATGAAACAAAGCAGACAAACAAAAAACAACCAATCCCCAAGCTATAATATTTAAAGAAGTTTTCATTGTATTAGGAGCTTAAGATCAAGTCTCAAAACAAATATTAAAAAAGTCCAGACAGCTCCAAGCTGTAGAGACACAAGCTGCTGCAATCAGCTAAGTCTGTGTGTTCCAGATCCCACATTTCAAGGCAGTGAGAAAAAGCTTCACACATAACAGAAACATTGACTCTTTGGGTTCTCCTTATTTTAGCCTTCTGTTTCTAAATCAGCTATGCACTTCCCATGCTTTCTAAGCAACACACTTCCAGGACCCTATTGAAAACCCTTACAAATTTCTCATGCATCCAGAGTAGCAAGTAGTTCTGCTGCTACAAATAACACTGAAGAAAGATAGTATACAGAAGCCACTAGAAGGAAGTTAGAGAATACTGATACTTGAACATATTGCACAACTCCCAGGTAACTCATAAAAATCAACTCCCAGGGCATCTGCATCCCGCTGCTAACCTCCTTTTCAAAGCCCCTGTGCTTCCACTCCATTTATTTACAACCTTCATTTCTGTCTCTTTAAACACTCAGCTCAGTATTAGAGGTCATGGAATTTCTTCTGTTTCTTTAAGATAATGAAAACCAAGGTAATTGGAAAAAAAAATCATCCTAAATCAAGCTGTCAGAATTTGATGACTATGCTAATTATTTTTTTCACATTTAGTCTGAATAGAACTCTGATTATAGGGTTTTTAAAAACAAAAAAAAAAACCCCTAAACCTACAGAGTAGTTATTTTGTCATCTCACTAAAAGGCTTTTAACCCTTTAATGTCCTTAAGTGCTTACAATTTGAATTGCTATATAGTTGTACCTTTTATAATATTAATGAAAAAGTTTTAGTAAGGGATATGCCTATAAAAATATAAAAGTATACCTTTAAAAAATTAACAAGCTTTGCCATGAAGCAATCGTGCAAGGTAGGACAATGTGTTTGCTCTCCATTGCAGTGTAGAAGGTTCTGTGTGTGACCTACTTCCCAGCTTTCTTCAGACAATTTACATACTACATTTACACTGCAAATCACCTCCTTGCTGAGATTCAGTTTTGTAACAGTTTAAGTTAAATTTGGTCCATCTCTTTTGCAGACAGGACTTTGAGCCGCTTGCCAGGTTCTGCAGCCTGCGAGTTGGATCCAGCTGATCCAAGCAACCTCTCTCACATGACTCAGGTCAAGCTTAGGTAACCAACCATCTGCTTAAACAAGTCAGCAGCTCACGGAGTGCAGCCTTAACTAAACAAGCTATTTCAGGCAAGACACACCAACCAGCTCAAGGCTAACAACCCCCCTTTGATTTCCCTAGGTGTGGACAGAAAACCCTCTCTGTAAGGAAGAGCTGGTGCTAGGAACAAGGCTGTCAGGATTGCCAGTTCATATCTGCCCCAAAAAATCCCTGTATGCATGTATTTTATGTATTTTCTGAAATGCTAAGCTCCTCACAAACACAGAGAAAGGTAAAATAAAACTGAATTCTTTATGAATTTCTAGTCACTATCTATTCCCAAGACCATATTCAACCATAAAAAATAGCAAAACTAATGTCAGATGTATAATTAACAAACTTTAATTATACAAAGAATAGATTTTATTTCCTCTCCAATTAAAATATATTCATTACTTTAATAGCACTCAGGTTAAATTAATAAGTTTAATTACAAAAAAAAATCAACAGAAAGCAAGCTTCTGCTATTTTTTTAATGTGAGAATCAAATACACTGATCAAGGAACATCTGGGTTGCACTTTTAAATATTCATGCCATTACACAGCACAGATTTAAAAAAATAGAAAAAGTAGATAATACATTTCTGTGTATTCAAAAGTTTTATAACATTAAAATCTATGTGCTGTATATTCTATATTCTAAATCTTAGTGTCTAGAATTCAAATATATATATACAAAAGATATCGGTAGTGCCACAAAACAAGGAAGTGACATAATTAAGCAGAGATCATAAAGCAACTGTACTTAAATACAAAGCTGTGATACCTTCAAAATCAGAAATGGAGGATCAGTCCAGTAAGGAATAGTTTAATTATTTTAAGGTGGCTCTCATTAGAATAGTTCTTAACTTTTAAATTTAAATGGTGCAAATTGACATGAACAAAAATAAAAGATTTCTAACACTGCTATTGAGATTTCTAACACTGCTTTTTTAAAAAAGCATTTTCTAGGAGATGAAATTTTATCTTCTCCTATGAAAATATAAAATACAAAGCAGTGCAAAATATTAGCAGATAAATCAGGTAGGATGATGTTAAAAAAAAAAACCAAGAAAAATGTCAAATAGAACATCTTTTTGTGTAGAGGGCGAATTTAAAATGAGCCTACTCTCATGCAGGGCACAGAGGTACATAAAATCTCCTTCATTTCTCTTGAGTTCTCTTTTAATTAATAAAATTAATGTACATTTTATATAAAGATGGATCTGTAAAAAACAGATGGCTAAAACCAGTGTACTGAAAACAATTTACACATCTGAACCAGAAAAGTAGATAGACAGGAATTATATTAAAATATACAAATCTACAAAGTAGCAGAAGTAACCATAATGTTACAGCAGCAAATTTATGTGTATTGTCTGAATTATGTCACAACCAAAGTTACAGGAAAAAAAAGACTGTTTTCAATCCTACATAATTTTAAAAAAGCTAAAATCTCAGGTATAATATACATGTATACAATTATATTTTGAATTAACTTATTCACAAATTTTATATAGGGACAGGCTCTTTGTGCAACTCTCTTTGCTCAAACATCAGTGATACAGAGTACTAAGAAAGTGAAGCAAAGGAATGATCACATAAATACAGTTTTGCATTACTTGGGCTTTCCCGTATCAGGTCTATGAACTGAAGTTACAAAATATACATATTTGCCTTTCATACATACTGCTATTACATACAAAATTCACTTAAAGGACAATAATTTGTAAAGTGTTAAAATGTGTAGAGGTTGACAGCAGAAAAATCTAAATCCTGCCATATGGTTACATTCTGGAATTAACTGCATTTTTTACATTACATTTTTAAAGTAACAAAACAGGAAACATTTGTATCCACAGTGCTGTACATTTCACTAATACATAAAAATTTCCTGTATTTTCATAATATCTGTACGACAAAGAGGACATTCATTAAGTAATCGAGCACATTCCTTACAGGCAACTAGGTGACCACAGGGAATGAAGACAACTGACACATCCTTAGCCATACAGATTTTACAGAGCTTTTCTTCCTGTAAACGTCTTAACTTCTCTTCAGTACTGAGGTCTAAGGAAAATAGACACATAAAAAGAAGTTAACATACTTACTACCACTGAATCACATTCTTTTTATTTCTCTTTACACACAAGGACAAGGTTTTCTTCATATGATTTAAAGGTCACACCCTTAAAAAGAACAAATAAAAACTACAAGAGAAGGCATCCAAGCTGCAGCAGGGAATCCTCTTTTTTGATTTCCCCTTCTATCCCATTACATCTCCCAGGCTAATGCAAGCAGGGAGCGCATCTTTTTGCATTTGTAAGAGCTTGAAATACCTATAGAATTTAGGATATGCATGTTTCAATCAGGAACCATTCTTTTCACAGATGTCTCACTGACAAAATTTCCCCAAAATTTAATCAGAAGGTGAAAGAAAGGCTCCTTGCTATTCGTTAAGTCATTTGGATTTTCTTTTTCTGAATTTTCCCTATGAGAATAGTAAGGATGTGACCTCCTTCCCTGCCCCATTTTCAAAATGCCCATTTTTCAAATAGCTTAAAATCTTTAACACAGAAAGAGTCAATCTGGCATTGCACATTAACTCCGTTATTCCAATGTGCCCCATTTGAAAACACAAAATTCAGACACCTTCCCCTGCCACTTGGGGGAAGCTCTGCACAGCCAACCACCAAAATAAGGTCCAGCTGCAGTGCAAGTTCTTCTTCCCCTACAATGTCCTATTAAAAATCTTATTAAAATGAGTGGGTTGGTAAGATCTCTGCTTATCATGCCAAGCAGATGGTCTTTGCCCTCCCTATGAATTCATCCATATGCTTGTCTTAAATTACAAGTCTCCTGAATCAGATCCTGGGTTTGGTCTATTTGCAGAGTGCACCACAAGGGCTTTCTGAGCACGACATGCATGTCCCAGCAAAGCTGGAACATAAATAACTGAATAGAAACACCATTTAGATGCACACTTTTCCTTATTGGCCAAGAACAAAAATACTTCTACCCCAAGCAAAATTATATACTGGAAAATAAATGCCCCTCCCACTGTGACGTTTGCATATTGAATACACTGAATGTCCCTGTGTGTATTTCATTTTGCCACATCTATAGTTTGTCTTATAACTATATTCTTGTAGTTATTCTTGCTTTTATTTTTAAATATACTTGTCTCAACAATTTTGGCTTTTTCTGTCAGCACATACAACCTTTCCTAGAAGCACGCTAGACTGTCAGTGTCTGAGTGACGGTCACCTCTGAGATCCCAATACTACTTATTTTAGAGATGACATTTATAAATGCTGCTACACTCAAATATTTTAACACTGTTTGTTCAGGGCTTTTTTTTAAATGTTCCAAACCAAATATCTTAATTTTAATTTACAATACTGTCAGTTTACCACAGGTAAGACTGGGATCAGAGGGTAGACTACACAGATAACATTAAAAAATATTTCACATACTAAAGAACTGATATGAAAGTACACACAGAGGTTTTGTAACTGAATAAGCTCATCTTGCTCAACTGGGATTTCATTTGGTTCTTCTTCCCTTGTATTTTCTTTATGAGCACTTAAGTCTGCTACCAGATCCTCAACAGATGTGTGACTTTCTCCAGTCATCTGCAATCTCTTTTCCATGGTGTTCCTAATCTCAGACAAACTGAAACCCATGGCTATGGCACTTTGTACCAAAGGATTCTGTAAGAGATCATCTAAAACAAGAAATTAAAAACAGAACAAAAACACTTTAAGAAAAATGAATCTGATTATCTGACAGTATTGACTACAGTACTCTAAGACACATATTTGCAAACAAATATGTAGCCAAAGGAACTATATTTACAATTTAAGAATTTTGCTTATTGTAAAGACTGCAGATTTGAGATTTCTTCTATCCTAGTTTTCCCTAGCTTTCTCCCCTCATCTATTTATATTACAGAAATCCTCCTAGATTTGCTGTTCAAATCAACTACTTCCAATTAAATAACATCTCATATAACTATCATTACAAATTTTGTAGCTGAATGTTAAATGAAATTAATCCAGAATTACAAGTCACAATGGATAAAGAACGTTACATCAACTTTAATTTGGTTCAAGGAAGAAAAACAACCACATATATATGTTGAGAGAAACCAATAATTTGAATTTATAAAACCAAAACAAAGCACTACCAACAAGCAAGCAGGTCTATCCATGGTAAGACACAACACTACTTGGGGAAACCATTATTCAGTCTGTTAGACCTTCCCCTTCCTTTTACTTATCAACACTGTTTCAACAGCAAAATATTTCAATTTTTAATTTTTAAAAACTAAGACTTTTTTTTAAAAAGTTTTTTTTATTTTCACTCTCATAAACAAGCAGTATGGGAGAGATTTCTAAGCAGGTTTTGTGTAGCCACCTTTACCAGCAATAGCTCCCATTCCCCGGCATGAAGCTGCTCCTCTGGCCTCCTACTACCCCTTCAACTGTTTTGTCTTTTTATTGCTTGGTATTTGTGAAAAGCATTGCAGGAATTTGTAATACTGGATCACATAATAAACTGCTTCAGCTTGCTCAGCTTCTTAGTCCTTGCCATTAGACAGACTAACTCTCCTGCCTCATGAAAAAGGGCTGTTTCTGTTCAGTATTCTTTAGCATTCATCCCACAGCACTACAACTTCAATATTTGATGCACACTTACTGCATCAAATAAGACTGCATCCTATACAAACTTCTTCCATAGTTCACAACCTTTACTTTACAGTATTTACCAAATTATATTTATATTTCCTCTAAGAGAAATAAAATACTTTCTGCAGTTCTTTAGAAGCAATAGAAGTCATCCAACAATTTGCCTGTCATGCTTTATTTTAAAATCTAATAGGGTTATTTTTGAAATTAATAATTCCTGTCACTATACATTCAAATAGGGATATTCCAAAATAGAGGGGGAGGCTGTTTATTTTAAACAGATACCTTTAGAAAGTACTGTCCCTTCAGCAGCTTCTGTCTAAAAGTGAAATATAAAGAAACAAAATTACAATTCTGGAGAAAGTAGAAGGAAATGCATAGAGTTACAACATTAAAAATAGTTATTTGATCTCATGTTATTTTAGTGACAAGCTATTCAATCTGCTCTGAACAAAATGATCAGTATTTTGTTATGATTTTAACCCATCTCTGCAATATTCATATGTACATGATTCTTAGTCTACAAAATTCTGAAACATTATCAGTTTACATTTAAGTGACTACGCACAAGTTTAACAATGCGCTACTAACAAGAAAAAAAAATTTATCTGCCATTATTCATCATAAACCTTAGGTTTCCAGGCTATAAAACAAATGGCACTTCTTCAGTATCCAATATACAACATTCACAAGGTGCCCTGGCTGTGATCTGTAATCTAGCTATGGAGAACTAGGAGATGGGCACACTCTGATTGACAGAGCCAAAACATACTACAATTCTTTCACTTTTTGCCAATGATAGTAACAGCAGGTGGATTAAATGATAGGCACGTAATTAAAAAGTAACTTCATATAAAAACTATGTTGATTTTTTCTATTTTAACGAAATTATTAATAAGCAAGAAACTTACTGTTGAATCCCTACACGCATCTCTTAAGTGAACATTATTTATAAATTCTATTCCCTTTTCCTTGATCACAAATCTGCACCTAAAAATAAGAATATTTAGATTTAATAGAACTGCATTAGTAGCAAAAATTTGTTACGTAACTATGGAAGATTTTATAAATTTCCTTCATCATACAAACTGCCTGCTTTTAAAATCTCTAAATATTTAGTCAGCATCTGTGATGTCACTGTAATATTTCTAAGAACATCTTGAAGACAGCTCATGACATAGATTTCTAAAAGTAAAAGCTTGCTCAAATGAAAAACAAACATTATGTTAAAATACTGCTTCTTTTAGTCTTTCACAATCAAAGCAAACACACTGGTCAGACAGGTGCCTTCCATGCTTTCTTTCATTATTTTCCAGTCAGTCTTAGCCACTGGGCAGAGCTCTTCCCTACCAGAAGATTTAGGGAATGCCATAATTCCCTGACAAGAGCTCTCCAGCTCTAGCAGTCACTTCACCTTCAGGAATAGACAGCTGCTGTGAGAGTGACACACTGCCACTGAAGCTGATGTGCAAAAAGAATTAAAAACCAGAAAAGACTCTTTATGATCTGAGAGGAAGTAATCAAGCATTATTCAGGCAATCTAAACCAAAATCAAGGTCATAAAAGAGGAGTGAAATGTAGCAAGAAAACATTCCTTAACTATTCACTGCACCACGCTAAAAACTTGGAATCATGTCTCTCAAGTCACAGCAGTTAATCATTAAAATCTAATAAAAAAGGAACAGCTAATGCATAAATACCAATCTCCAACTTCCAGAGAGTTTTTCACCACAGCAGAGAAATTTGGGAGTTAATGCATAAAAGATACTAATATTATCAATATAAAGTAAGTATATAAAGTAAATATAAGTCTTCATATTTGGATGGCTTCTGTCCACTTGTGAGAACTACTGAGTCATACTATTCTTCCTTTCCTCAAAACAGATTCTAGACAACATTGGCAGTCTTTCTAAAGATTACTTCTGGTACTACTACTACACTATTGTCTGGAATCCTTAATCCTTTCAAATTAGACAGAACTATGTTTTATATTCCATGCCACTACCGACCTCTTCAGGAATGTTTGCTCTGCGGCAGCCGTTTAACAATTTTGTATCTTGGTATAAGCCACAAACTTTTACATGTACCAAGCTATTACAACAACCATCACAATGTAGCACCTGGATAACAAGAAAAAATCCTCAGATACATATTGACAAAACTACACAATTCTTTCTGCTGAGAAAGCAAGCCTCAATTAAATCCAGACACAGATATCTTCCCTTTAATAACACTACAATTAAGACAACATAAAATTATTTGCATAAATCTAAACAGTGTTTAGATTCAACCTTCTCGAGGCTTTATTAGTATGCTCTGTCATTACAATGCAATGTACTGTAAATAAGACTCAGACAGAGACCAAGAAAACCCTAAAGAGACACCTTACCCAGGAAACCATTTGGCATGTTGATCCCAAGGGTCTTCATTTTCCTTCCATTCTTGCAATCCTCCACCACAGTGGAAACACACAACATGATCACCATTACCTGAGGAAACACACAAGAATAAAGTTACAAACTTCGTGCAGGCACAGTACCAAGTTTCCAACTAAAACGTGTTAAGAAAAGAAGCATTTCTTTTACTCATTTACAATTTCAACTGAAAATAACTCCATTTTAATAGAGGACAACATATGATTTGAAACAAATGTTCAGAGGAGAATTAAGCTTAAAGAAACACAAAATAAGAGAAACAAGTTTCCTGAATTTTATTTTCATAAGTAATTATACAAGTAAAAAACAGAAGCTGAAAATAATCTATTACCATGGAACTCAATCCAATGGTAAACAAGGCCTGAAGATGTCTGTCACAAAGAATCAGAGATCTTTACACGGCTTTTTGGTGCTCCATTTCCCATTAAGATCAACAGGCCCCAACCAGCAATAGCAAAACCAGCTGAGAACTGCATCCTCTCTGTTCTAGCACTGTGCCTACTGAGATACAACACTGTCCCAGAAACTGCTTCAATATTGTTTTTATTGGAAGAGATGTGGATTGTGTTTCTCTAGAAAGAGAAATTCTTCTCAGGCCATAGGGAAGTTTTCACAGAAGTCACCTGAAGAGCTGTCAGTCTGATAAGTTGGTGCCCAGTTACACAACTCCACCATACAGATCTTTTGGTACTTTTATGAACCCAAGAAGAAATAAATACAATAGTTCTACTGGGCACAAACATTGCCATTTATAACCCAAACAGGGAAATAGCAAAGATTTTATTAATGGCTACTTTATTTATTATATAAAATAAATGGAATCATACTGTAAAGTTCTGAGACCTACTAAGAGAGAAGTCAAGTAAGATGAGAGCAAGAAATTATCCCAGATAATCCCCTTTTCCTTGTGACCAAGTAAGAGCAATGTTTTGCACTTGTACAGTATCTCTCAGTGAGGAATTTCAAAGGCCTTTAACAGTGCTGTGCAATTCCACCTAACTGAGAAACCAATGCACAGAGATGGTGGCTCATCCAAATCAAACACTACACGTCTAAGAGTACAAGCTCCTCCACTGGAACCACTGTCTTCATAAAGTAGGCAATAGTGGTATTTGCTGGTTTTGGGTGTCCACATGCCATGACAATGCAAACTCATGTACAAAAGTACAATAGCACACAACCTGGATCATCTTTTGTAGTGGTTTTTGTACAGGTCCATTCCTTACACTTAAAATCTAGAGGGCAGCACTTTGTTTCTTAAAAAATATTGACTCAAGTAATTGTCATTGTGAAAGACGTATTACAAAGGTTTTAGCAGGCAAGAAAAATACTTGGCTGTTTTACTGCTGAGAATAAATTTATGATCAAGTCTATGCTTTGTTAGTAAACATACATGATACAATGTATGCAATTTTACATAAGAACTGTGAGAGGTAGTTTACAGAGCAAACAGATTATGGCAAATTGTTCCATATAAAAATTTTCAAAATTAGGGATTTTTTCATAACATGACACTTCCTCATGTACAATTTCTTTGTAAAAGGTATTAGTTATTTCAAGATCTGGCTTACCTATGCTATAGAATCCAGCTTCTGCAAGTTGCTCCTTGTCAACAGGATATATCCACGATAAAAATGTTTGTAAACGTTTTCCATATTTTGCCATAGAGGGATTCCTTGGGTGTTGTCCATTATTCAGACCACTTACGCCAAGCTCAGCAGGAATAGATTCACTTGGAACATTTCCAACATCCTGGCCCAGGACAAAAAGGCATTTGGGAAAATGCCTCTTGTGTTCTGACCAAGCTCTGTCAGCGGGTTCCCAGTTCTTCAATTTTCCACCACAACAAAAACATGCCACTTGGTCACCAACACCTGTATAATAAAACCCAGCATTAGCTAATTCCTGTGGTGTCAACTGGCCATTAAGGGGCCAGTTGTGAAAAGACTTTAATCTTGTTTCTTCACTCCACATAGCAGGGTTTTTAGGATACAAACTATCTGACATATCCACAACCTGCCTAGTTCTCAAAAGGTAGTCTGCCTCCACATCAGGGTCATCCAGAGCACATGGGAGGGATGAGTTGCTGGTACCATTTTCAGTTCTATTTTCATAGTTCTGGGCAACAGGATCCATGTTACTTTCCAGATAAGCAGATTCAGCAATAAACTTGCAGCTGGGGGCAAGCTGTTTGTGTCTCTCAAGTGCAGAATCCCCAGGCATCCATCCTTCAACAGTTGTATGGCAGCTGAAGCACTTCACCTTGTCACCTTCTCCAGTATAAACAAAGCCAGCTTGTGCTAGAGCTAACACAGAAACAGGACAGTCCTGTGGAAATCCAACAAAAGTTCTCTGTCGGTCAAGTTCCTGTGCCCATTCCTGGGTACCATCAGTGTCTGCAGAGGCACAGGCTTCTGAGTTCTGTGGGACATTACACGTCATCTCTTCATCAGCAGGGCTCCCCTTTAGATTTCCTAAACAAAGAATATATGTTTTAATTTCCCAGACAGAAGGATAGATCATATCCATATACAACCCTTGAAGCTGGTTAAATTCAACTACCATCCTTTATGTATTAAAATAACAACTCTTCCTCTTCTCCCCCATTTCACCCTTGCCTGCATTACCTGCCACACAGAGGCAAATACCAAGGTATTAAAACCAAAATAATAAAAAAGTTGCAAAGAAAAGCAGAAAGATCAAGATGTCTTCAAGGCCTATAAACATTTACCTGGAGAACACATAGGTTTATAGTTTTTAAAGTATGTTCTATTTCTTAATAAAGGTTGCAAGAATGAAATTAACAAAATACTTTAATAAAGTTCCAGCCAAAACCCTGTCAAAAGGCTTCTGAACCTGAAAGACAAAGTTACTAAATTTAAAATACTGATCTGAGCCAGACTATAGTTACAAGATTTTAGAGCTCAGTTCTCAAACACAAGTATAAATTATCCTCATATGAAGGCCATGACCTCCATGCCCATTACAGATGGACAGCAACTGGTAAAACCATCATCAAAAAGAAAAAAGCTTTTTTACTTGTGTTATTTTGTAAAGACATACATCAATTTACATTTTAGCAAAATATCTTGTGAAATAAACTATCAGATATTTCACTGGGGCATTTTACCAGAGTGCTGGGCATTGCTTTTAAGATCAGTGTGTTGGAACTACCCAGCATTAGTGCTTCCACTTTTCCACACCCTGCCTACACCCTCTACAAAAATTCCTGTCCCTCTGCCATCATCATCATCCCCGAAGGAATGTCATTCTTCGCACTGGTCACACATTCCTATCCCTGCCTATACTTTTCCAGAGTGAGTACCAGCTACCAGTTCTGTCCCTTCTGCACTAGAAGGTTGCTAAGAGCACTCAAACAAGCCCCATCTTTGCCGAGAATGAAACAAAGCAGGTCCTGTGCAAGAACCACACATTGACAGTCATCACCTTCATCCCAACGTGAAGTCAAAGCACACTAAACATTCACCTCTTGTCCAGACAAGTGCAGTGATACTATTAACTTGGCTACTGCTGATACACATCTTAGAGTGGTAAATTAAATTATAATGAGAATTCCCAAATAAATATCTTAGCATGAAGCAGTAATAGTTCAGAAATCAGTAAAAAGAAAGACATAGAAGGAAGAATAGAGTATGTACTTAACTGAATAAGTGTTCTTCACTATTTTCTAAAGGAATCCTGAAATACATCTCTTTCCAGCCTATATAAGGTAGGCCAGCACAGAAGAACATAGCTTCCTCAAGACCTGCATTAATACTGATTACACATTCTGTAACACCAATTCAGAGGTTACAATGATTACTTCTATAACACCAGATTTAGCTTCTACAAAACCTTTTTAAGGGTTCAGAAAGGGGAGGGGGAAATTAAAATGCCTATATATTGTAGGATTACTGCATCCTCTACCAAAACAAAGGTAATTAAGCTATAAGCAGGTGGCGAAAACATGACGTCAGACACCTGGCATGGGTGCTTCATGTAAGCATGAATACCTCTGAGCACCAGCTTTAATTTCTTCTGTCCATCAGTTCATGACTAATGTACTAATACTAGAAATTATACTGTGGCTCTCTGTTTTAGCTTAGCAAATTCAAAAATAGCATCTGAATAAATTACATTGACTGACCTACAAATCTGATGTGTATGCTTGTTTTGACTTTGAAGGGCAAAAAAGCCCAAACCAGTAATTGCATTCAGTAATGTGAAAGTTATCATAAAACATGCTGGTTTTATATGTATGTATATACATATATTGAAAACAATTGTCTTTATAATGAAATTTTAAAAGCTTTCATGTTTACTGCCCATGTTTATTTCCTTATAAAAACCTTACTTTAAAGCCTCTAGAAATGTTCCTGTAAAGATCTCAACTGACCTTAAGCATCTATCACTTCTACACTGCTTTCATGTCATTATTGGTATTACTCAAAACCATTTATATGCATGCCTGAAAGACTTTCTATAAGAACACAAAGCCTACCTCACATCCTTCAGAGACTCCTTCTCAAACTGCTCACTGGAAAAAAAAATTATATGGCCTTTGCCGTATGAATAGCAGTATACCTCCATTTCTACTGCATTTATATAGAAATGAGTTCAAAACAGTGAAAAAAATCTTCCCATCTAAATTTTTTACATTTTAATTTTTTTGTTTCATGTACATTAGTTTTTTCTACAATGCTATGAATACTTTAAAAAAATCCTGTTAACATGGTGAATAAAAAAGAAATTATGCCCTCCCCATGGTGATAACGAAAATATTTGCCACATTTGGATTTTCTGGAGTCAATCCTCACAATCAAAACACTAAGAAAAACATGTACCAAGAGAGTAGTAAGTACTGACACAGAAGGTACAAGCACAGCAGATCAATTCTTTAATAATATGAACTACCTTTTTCAAATTATATCAACCACATAATTTAATCATGAACACTTGGAACACAAAGGTTCAACTATCATTCTAAAAGCCAAGTCTAAATACTGCAATGACAGAAGTAGGACCAGGTTTAACAATGTTTCAGCCACACTATGAAGCCCTTCCCTTAGAACAGCCCCTCAAAACACAGCTGGTTTACGTTTCACTATCGTTTTATCCATGAGAAACATCTTCATCAAGCATTGAGGCAAACTCCTTGTCTGTGTAAGTACTGTTTTACATACACTAATACTACTTTGAATAAAGCATCATGTTCAATTATTTCTATTTCAAACAACTGTTAAATGTGTAAATGTGTAAGATTACAGCTAGCTTAGGAAGAGCATTTCTGCACAGGTTTTTTAACAGTTGCCTAACTCCAGTTAGCTGGAATGATGATTTAAAACAGTATCTGGCATCATAACAGCAGTCAGAGATATCAACTACAGCAGAAAAATGAGTGAGGGTAAATTTTTGAACAGTTTACAGCTAAGAAACAAATTCACAAAAATCTGCCACCTAAGATGGGCACACAAGACTTTACAATATATACCAATAGCCAACCTGAGGTCAGAGTATACTCTGTGTATACTGAAGTTAATTAAGCCATTTGCATATGAAGGTAAAAGGTCCAGAAATGTTAAAGATCATCTTCACTTATAAAACTCAGATATTTTAACAATTATTGAAGCATTATATATATTTTCATACAGTGAGTAAACAAAGTCTATTTTAGCCTGAGAGGCTTCCAGAAGCTGAGCCAAGTTTAATCCTGCTTTTGAACATCTGAAGGTTATTTGCCACAAGACACCACCCTCTTTCAAGCTGAATTACCAATTTATACAGCCTACTGATTATGTTTCAGAAGAAAAAGTAGAGACAAAAATATATAGCAAAAATATTAACTTATTCAAAATGCAAAATTGTACACTGTGGATCTGCAATACAAACATGTTTAATTCAGCTTTAAAAATACTGACAGGTATTGATTTTATGCAAAAATACAACATGATCATGTTGTCTAGATCTGGAAAGCTCCAAAGGAAAAGGACAAAACTCACTTTTCCCTTTCAAGTATATTTTACTAGATATGACTATTTCTATCCTTAACCCCAAACTATATTGGCACTATAAGGAGTTATTTTTAACTCTTTTACATGATTAGCATGGCAATAACCTCCAAGTCAGAAATATACTTGCACAGCCTCATGTTCCTGACCAAAGGGTACACGTTAGTGTTTATTGTTGACTGAATTTTGAAATGTGAGTAGTGCACCAAGTAAATATCAAACAGAACATAGTGTACCAGCTGACACACAGATTATGCATGTCACTTCAATGAACTTCAGTTTCTGCTTGCTCAGCTGCAACTGGATCAAGGAAGGTGCATGCTGTTAACTGAAAATCTACTTATAAAGATTAAAATTTCCACAAACATTATAAATTTAAACAGCATTTGCAAATTTGCATCTAATTATCAATAGCCCTTTTTAAAAAAAAGTTCTGGTTAGATCTATTTGATTTATTTCAGAAACAGGGTATGTATCTACAGAATGCCTCCTGACTCAGTGCCAAAGCTTACATAACCTTATCAGCTCAGCTTTATATGTCTGCTCTTCCAACAGGTCCTACTTAGCCTCCACCAAAGTTTGTCATCACAGGAAGTCAGTCAGCTGATTAGGGTTATAGTAGGCTATTACACCCTCCTGATTTTTGACTTAAGTCACAAAGACTTTTATGCTCTCCCTGTCTTCAAAATGTACATAAGCAGGCCAACAGAAAAATAGCATTTTGAGAAGTATTTTCACACTGCACTTTTCTTCATATGGTATGGAATAGAGAAATAAACAAAAAAAGATGTATTCATGGCTGCTAAGGGCAGAGGAAAAAAATCCTTTTTGAGAACTTCCAAGTTAAATGTCATCAGAACTTTAGCTGTAGCTATGAGAAAAAGTAGTAAATACCAGCTGCTATAGGAAAAACTGGCATGCTGTAGCCAAAGTAAGATACTACTCCTGTGGCTAAGAAACAAAAAAAACTACTGAGTTAACAGTAAAAGAACAGCCAGTAGTAAATTAAAATCTGCAGTGCCCTGAGATGCATCTTCTTTCCTGAGTATGAGCTGTGCTTCAGCTTTTAGTGCTACATCCTTCTTTCACAAACAATTTCAACTTCTAGTTGAAGAAAAATATGGAAAAGGAGGGCGTTTTTCATCAGGGAGATATTATGATAAGAAACTTCAGCTACAGCAACATGATTCATGCCACAGCAAAACTGCTGAATCTTCTGGATTCTAAGGCAAAGTTGGAGAAGTACCTGACCGGCACCTCCTGCCTCAGCCCCTGGCTAGGGCGTTCCTGAGCCTCCAGTGCTCCTCCCCACAGCAGCCACGCTGAAATCACCACTCAGTCACTCAGCTGCAGCCTGAGAGAGAAGAGCGTCCTGATACTTTCTGGTGTCACAGCACGAATGTTTCACTATTAAAGAATGGGAAGAATCTGCCTATATACATATATACATTTATACATAAAGTGTGTGTATTTACACACACACACATCCCTCATTATCTTGTACACCCCTCGTGGATTACCCTCTATATTTTATTTTTGTCGGGAAATGGGGATGACTTGGGAACTAATTCGAATATTTTACCAGAAATGAAATATGAAAGTTGAAAATAGTCAGCTTGCCCTTCTATTTAATAAGAAACTCTCCAATCATTGAAGGGGAAGGACAATGATCTGCAAGACATGTGCAGCTTCATTTTACATTTTATATGACAGGAGTGATACTCAATTCAAGCTTTGCAGCATGCCCTCTTCATCTTTACAACCTTTCAGTCTCCACACACAGCTACATTTTTCATGTTTAAAAATCTTGTGATTTCTCAAGCCTGACTTTAAATCATCATGCTCAGAATATTTTGGATAGTTTGGAGAACTCTGTAAAAGAGACCCCATGCTATAAAAAACAAAAAGCAGCAAAGGACTGTACACTGTTAAACAAAACAATACAAAAGGTACATTAAACAGTTTTCCTTAAGGAATTAGTATCCAATCAGATCAAGTGTAGCAATGGATTAATCAAAGCAGATACTGGTTTCATTGCTATTTCCCACCAATCCCTAGAACAAATTTACATTCCTGTTGGTAGAAAAAAAAAAAAGAGGCTAAGAACATTTTTCACATAATCTTCAACATTGTTTATGAAGCCACAGCTTTGAAGCTGACCAAAAAAAACCCATTTTTAAAATTCTCTCCCTTGGCCAAGAAATCCAAATTAAAATATAATCTAAAGCTAAAAGAGTCTGAGGTCATGGAAAGCCTGAAATGTAGATGTTTTACTAAAACTAGCAAGGGACATAAATTAGGATACGCCAGAACATCCAAAGACAACAAAACAAAATCCTGGAATGAAGAAGTAGAGGGCAGCAAAAAAGAGAAAGAATATAAAGCAGATCCCATGATCCAGACTTCTCACTCCTAAGAAATTCTGTATCTGATTATAAATTGGATTTCTGGAACTCTTCAGCTCCCTGCAGCTGTACCACCCACCTTGGGAGGACAGCAACAGAGAGAAGTCCTATCACAGGTACACATGGCCTGAATGAAATCAATTTTCATACTTGTAAAACTGAGATATGAACACATATTTCCTTTCTTTTCTGATAACAAATACAAGTCTGTGTCGTATCAGTGGGAGTAGTCAAAAAAAACTACAGCCAATCATCCTCATAAACATTCTTTCACTTTTGCTGCTGACTGCAAAGGGCAAGGTCAGGGGAGGTGCAGAACAATCATTAACCATTAATCAATTAATTAACTAATTTGCCCTTCTTGGTCAGTGCTGTAGGGACCAAGCTTTTCATAAAAGCAAGTAGTTGGGGATTCTTTAAAGGACCTCAAAGAAAACTGCAAATCAATCAAGTAGACAGCAAAAGGAAGCAATTAAGAAAATGAAAAATATCCAAATAAAAGTTTAATCAACCAATCCATCACACAAAAACCTGCTTTCTTAGAGACAATACTTCACTGTTACATGACGGTTTACTTCAGGATAAACAACGAGTAATTAAATTAATCTGTATTCTACTGCTCTTTGTCCAGGTATTAGATTTAAAAAAAAAGGTAAAATAGGGGTTTTCCATGCAGATGGTTGCTTTTCCTTCAAAACTGGTTTACTGTAAGACCTTGTCGTTTCTATATGTTAATTTAGGAAACTAAATTCTTCCAGTTAGCTACATGAAGTATTGGCATTAAAGTTGCAATGTAAGACCAGCAGTGAAAGGATAATGAAAGTAATGCTGCAAACACGTTTGCATTTTACAGCAGACACAGATTAAAAACAGTGCAAAAATTACCCAAACCACAATGCGTACTTACACCCATTTGTAGGGCTTTCAGCAGGAAGACAGAAGCATCCAACGAGTAGTACAGAAGCAGAAATACACCATGTTAAAGAGAAATATATAAACATACTATCACAGACATTGTTCAAAAAAGAACTGCTTGAACTTAAATTACCACTGAAAAAATCAGTTTGAGTGAACTTCTCCCTACAGAATTCTTAATAACTACTGTAATCGGACAAAACTGCCCTTTTATTAACAAGAAGCAGCTCTAGAAGGTGATGAGACTAATAAAAATAATAAAAGAGGGGCGCGGAGACATAATATTCAAATATAGCAAAAGAACCACAGACACCATAAAAGCGGTTATTAGCACAGAAATGTTTTCATCCACATTTGCAAAGAGCAGCACAGAAGGTTCGATCCGGGGCGCGGCTCGGGACAGGGTCTGGGCTCCGGGGGGCAGCCCCGGCCCGGCCCGGCCGCTCCCGCAGGCGGCGGCGCGCCCGTCCCCATGGCAACGCCCACCGGCCGCGACCTCCCGCGGCTCCGCGAGCGCCCGGGGGCAGCGGCGGCCGCACCGGCCCTCGGCATCCCCGGCACCGCCGTGGGGGCGGGGAAACATCCGAGAGACAGAGCCCCCGCTCCACGCGGAGAGCCCCGCCGAGCCGCCCGAAGCAGCGAGAGCCCCCCATCGCGGGTAGCCGCGAACCCGGCCCACCTCCGGGCCCTGCCGTCACCCCGGTCCCGCCGCTGCCGCGGGCACTCACCGGGCGCATCCCGTCCGGTCCGGTCCGGTCCCCGGCACCAGAGCCGCTCTTAGCAGTGCGCTGGACAAGATGGCGGCTCCCGGCAGCCTCAGCGCCGCGGGGGAGGAGCAGCGCCCCCTGGCGGGCTGGTGAGGGCGGGCGGGCTCCGCCGGCGGACGGCGGCGCGTGGCGGCAGCGGGAGGGAAGTGCAGAGCGGCCTCAGGCCCTTTGGACACCACAGCTCTGCTTCTCCTTCCCCTCAGCCCATTCGGACCCCACAGCCCCGCTTCTCCTTCCCCTCAGCCCCTTCGGACCCCACAGCCCCGCTTCTCCTTCCCCTCAGCCCCTTCGGACCCCACAGCCCCGCTTCTCCTTCCCCTCAGCCCCTTCGGACCCCACGGCCCCGCTTCTCCTTCCCCTCGTTCCCCTCATTCCCCACAGCCCTGCTTCTCCTTCCCCTCAGCCCCTTCGGACCCTACAGCCCCGCTCCTCGTTCCCCTCGTTCCCCTCGTTCCCCTCAGCCCCTTCGGACCCCACAGCCCTGCTTCTCCTTCCCCTCAGCCCCTTCGGACCCTACAGCCCCGCTCCTCGTTCCCCTCGTTCCCCTCGTTCCCCTCAGCCCCTTCGGTCCCCACAGCCCCGCTTCTCACCCCTCTCAGGCCGCTCAGTCGCCAAACCCATTCAGTTCCTCGGCCCCACTCAGCTCCTTCGTTCCTCCGTGCGTTTCGTGCCTCCCTTCCCACTGCTCACGACTCCGTGCCGGCTTCGCCTCTTCTCCCTCAGCACCTCCAGCAGCCTCTTCATGTCACACCATCTTCTCCATACGGTTTCATGTCCGGAAAATGCTCATCCCAACGCTCTCCTTGCTCTCACCTCTTGTCCCCGCAGAATTACAGCTTGTTATGATTTAAGTCTGTTAAACGAGAATTTTTTTGGGACTTGAATTTTCCAACTTAGACAGACACCTCAGGCTATTTTCTTTGGTAGTTTTAGCCAAAAACCATCTAATCATTCTCATGGCTAAGACTAAGATGGTCCTGAACATTACAATTTTACTTTAAGCCTTTTTCTCTTTTTTAAAATATTTGTAAATTTTTTTAAGGTGACCTTATTGTTGACCAGCACATTTAACATAGCCAGAGTACTTGGTTGTATGTCAGGGACCTGCTTCCTGCTATCCTCAGGAAAACTCAGCTGCTTGGAATACTGTTCTCAAACGTCTTTGGTTTTCTCCTTGCGCATGTCAATAGTAGCGACTCACTTTTTTCAGACCATGTATCTCCAAAGACTTGTGGCAGAGAGTGTGGACAATTTCAGGAGAAGCAGTGTAATTATACAATGTATTAGAATGTTTGCATATTCCAGGGCTTACACTGAAAGCCTTTTTGATTAAGGATTGCTTCTCACTTCATTGTCCAGCACCTACTAAGACCTCAGTTTGATTCAAAGCTTCCAGTTACTACAAGCAACTACAGTATATGGTAAGTAATGAAACAGTAACAAACGCATTTTGATTGATTATAAAAAACATGTAATGATTATTCAGTAATTAACAACAATACTCAATAACTTAGGATGCAATTCCACATACCACTTGCTCTTCGTTCAGAAAAGAATGACCTGAAATCTGTAACATAATATTTAGTATGCAGCATAATGCTGATGCTGAGCGTGTAAGAAATAAACAGCTCTATCACAGGACTGAGTCACAGCCATCTAAACTTATTCCACATCAGTCCAAAGCCAAGATCATTTAAGAATCTTTGGCACAATAAGAGGTTTGCACCTTAACACTGCAATGTGAACGTGAATATTTAATCTTCTAAGTCCTTGTCATACCACATTATTAATACATTCATTAGCAGTGATTTTCACAAAGGCTCTTGCTCTGTTGAGGTTTGATATTTCTCCAAATGAAGCACATGGTTTTCAGAGGTCACAAAGTGATTTTGCAAAGACCCACTTTCAGGTTTTGATATCTAAATCCATAACTATGGTAAAAGTTTAAATCAAAAAGCTCTCTCACCTCTGCAGGAGGTTGGATTGGATCACCTCCCGAAAACCTTTCCATCAAAAAATATGAGATAAAACTGAAAAAATAAGATCCTACCAAAAGTACAGTCTCTTTGAAATTTTCTTTACACAATCATGTTAAAATTTTCTATCAGTTACAAGCTGAGCCAGATAAACATAAACTGGACTTAGCACACAGTTCTTTGACACAAACTGTTTAGTCAACAATGGGTCAAGAGTCACAGAGGTTCATATGGGAAACTCTGTTGACATAATCCCTAAGAAATTAATGTAATTTATTTCCTACTCATCTCATTGATTTATCAATTGTACCAGGTTCATTAGTACCAGATTAATGAATGGAGTAAAAAAAGCTATGCAATCCAGAGCTGGGATTTCTGAGATGCAGCAAAGAAGAAAATCAAATACGGAAAAATGACAAAATGGTGACTTGACAAGGAATATTTTCTCATTAATATGACAATAGAAAATCGAATAACTAATAAGTAACAGATGTCTGAAAGCTGCCTTTTCCCTTGAATTATATCCAGTGCTTTCATCACCATTGGAAGAAGAGATGCAGTCATTTGATGGGAAAGCCATGTAGTTGTATGCTGGTCCACAGAATATCAAATCTAATTCTCTCTACCAAAACAGCAGGACATGCTTTATCTACAGCATTACTGCCCATTCTTTCTTTCTCGTTGTTGCAAGCAGGTGATAAATGTCATTCTTGTTACATTTTCATGAAGGCAGTGGAGGAGTCTGAAGAGAAGTTTGAGAAAAAGAGAGGCATAATTATAGTGCAGAAACAGGAAAAGCTGAAAAAATCTGATGAGCCTTCTCAACTTCAGCAATGAAATCTTATGCAGGACAAACATTCCTATAACTCCCAAATCCATTGTTGGTCAGACAATGACCTTCTCATTAAAACTAAAACCATCAAACAATGGCAGCAGTACTGAACTTGATAATACATGCCTGTGAAAAAGTGAGCACCTAAACATGTAAAAACTGATTCTTCCTTTGATGACAGTATTCTGCTGCTGAAACTACTTCTAAGTTCTCTTCAGTGTGATATCAAATCAGAAACAAACTGTTTACATTCTTTCACAATCCACTGAGCAGACGAGCTAAGATAAATACCAAATGAAGAGGAAAATGCAACTAGTGAATTATCTTAGTTCTGTTTGAACTGATTGCAAGAAATAATTATCTAGAGCCAGGACTTTGGACTTAGCAAGCATGTGACATAAAACTAACTACATACATGGTTTTCTATTCATACTTCTTTCATGTTGGAATATTAGTGCTGGCACACAGGTTTCTCCATTGTTCAAAGCTGCTGCTGAAACAGATTTTGGGGGGTCTTTTTGTCTTTCCTTGTCAATCATAATTAGAAAAAACCAATCAGGATTCTTTAGAGCTATATGCTCTGATGGGAGAGAAATACACATTGAAGCAGTGAAACATATTGTCCAGCAAATAACTGATCTGGTTCCTACCAAATGCTGTTCCAATCACATTACCCCAGGAATTGCTTCCAGCACCATTTTTAACAAAGCTCCTTCTTCACAGGCATTACAGAGAAGAGTTTAATTAGTCTTTCTACCTATCATTATTCACCAGCAGGTTGCATGAACCTACACAGAACTGATGAGTTAAGCCTTGACCAGAAGATCAATCAGGTCTGGAAATGGAAACTAAATCTACATTTGGCTCTTGGCTGTGTTGGCAAGTGGTAAGAAAAGCAAACAACTCTGCCTGAAACAACGCTGATTTCTGTGATTGAAAACAAGCAAAGCTCCGTCTCAAAGTGATCCTCCATATTCACTGATCTTAATTAAATCTGGGACCTTTTATAGCTCAGGATGATGCAGTGACACTGAGTTTAGCTATGAAAAAACCCAAAAGTTGCAAGATGTGTTTGACAATCACTGTCTGAGAATGTTTCTCATTTCAGTTGTCTAGATGAATGGAAACAGCTGGTATTAGCTAATGTTTAGGATTCTTACTTGCCTAAACAACATTTACCAAATGGAAATCATCTGAATAATATGGAATCATGTCTCCTTTGTACCTTTATTTCTTCTGTGTCAGAATTTAGCAAATGTCTACAGAAAAAAAACAGGACCAATCATGAAACAATTACTGTTTAAAAATTAAAAAAAGAGGGAATTTAGAACAACTAACGCTTACATGGACATGATACAAATGCCAAATAATAAAAGACATTTTATTGCAAAAAGTCATTCTTAATTGTCTGTGCAGAAAAAGTAAACACTCAATTGTTTAACCCTCAGAGCAGATAATAAAGTTGTGCCTTGTCACACGACTTCCATGGAGCTGGTTAATACAGAGGAAATGAGCTACTGAATGTTTAATTTCTTCTGCTTTTGTATATTTCCAGCTCTCTCAATGGATGTCTGTAGTATTTATTTAGAAAACCAGGAATAAATATATTTTTATAAGATCAAATTACCACTGGTATTTTTCTAGCTATGTATTTGCTGGATAATGTACTACACCCTTGAAAATCTTGTATTCACTGTTAAGTAACTTCCCGCTGCTATCCAGCTGTTACCATAGTAGTGACACAGGCACTTCCTTTAATGAAGCTGGGCTAAAACCTTCAGAGTACTTCTTTCTTCAGGCAGGAAGCACAGTAGGTGACTTAAGACTGTGCTGTGACATATCCTGCCTTTGCAGGTATCATTTTTCCTTCTTTACAAGATTTTATTTTATTCCATTATTTAGCAAGGTAAATGTCAACCTGTAGAAATAACAGAAGGAAACACAAAACTGTGCTGGCTTTTAACAAGGTTCTCTGACTTGTTTATACAAATCTTAGAATGCCCAGGATAGTTTTTCTAGCACACAAAAGCCTCATGAAAAGATGAAGAATAAACTATAAAGGCTGCTTTATAGAACTAAAATATAAATCTTATTTTATAACCTAGGAATTCCTCACAATTCAGCTAACATCAGGTGGTACTGAGAAAGATGTGTCACTAAATAAAGATGTCCACATCTTGCAACAAAAGTACGGATAAGTCAAAACTGAGTATGACTTCATAGCTGAGAACAAAGATTACTCTGTGTCAAAAAATATATTATTCTGAAGAGGAATTGGTACATACTTATTTAAAAATATTTTTATTAAAATGCATGACTGTCAATGTTTTAGAGCTCATATATAATATATATAATGCATATTAATTGAATATATTTAATATAAATTCTACCACTAAATGTTTTGTACGGTACCATGGAAATATTGTGGAATCAGGCTCTTCTCAGAGTAGATTTTAAAATTGTTTCTGTCATGTGCATTTCTATATTGCATATACTATCTTTTATTTTCAGCCTGTCCCAGTCTATTACTAACATACAAGAAAGAAGTGGTTTAGATTCTTTAAGTAAATTTGGGATTTAACTTGTTTGTCCTGCAATGACTTGATGGCTTTATTCTACTGCGTTTCTCCATGACTGACTCTTCCTCCTCATCAAGAAGGCATCCTTGCACCTAATATATTTTGCTAGATTCTTGTTTCTGTTTCTGTGTCTCTTAGGCTTATCTTCTAAATAGACTTATTGCATTTGCTTATAAAACCCTCTCAGGTTATTCCTTTGGCCTGCAGTTCTGTGCCTCTTATCATCCACACACGTTTTAAATATACTTATTTAATTTTTCTTTTGAAAATAACCTATCATAAATAGATTATGCACTTGTAAACTGAGGGTATCTTCCATCATATAGTATGCCTGGAATGTGGTTGTATCTAAATTAAAATGGAAGTATGAAAAGCAGAGAATCTGCCTCCTTTATTACTGGTGCTAGTGCAGAGTTTAGGGGCTGTAAGGGATTCCCTTGTAGTAGGTGACGTTCATAGGACCCAAGAATAGCAGCATTCTGCACAATATGCAGCTTGCAGAAACTGGCTGAGAATAATAATGGAAACAACACTACTCCCCCTATCAGGCAGAGTTATAGAGACTTGCTGAAATGCTAGACTTCCTGATCAGAGCTATTTTGCAAGTGGAAAACTGTTGCACCAAGGGCTGGCAAGCTGCACACTTCAGTCCAGCATGGAGAGCACAGCACAAGGCAGAGAGCACAGCAGTGCTGGCACTGACACAGGCACAGGAGCATTGAGGCTTCACATTTTGATTTTATTTCAAATTCCCTGTTTTCTGAAGTTTCATCATATTTGTGAAACAATTTACACTACAGAAAGGAGGAAGCATGTATGAGACTGAGAATGTGCAGGTGACATTAGGTGAAATAAAGACTTGAGAGGAAAGAGAAATGTCTTGAAAGACTAAAAATACGTGGTACCTCATAAAATGGAATATTTAACCCTTATATCGCAATTAGCAACTGAAGGGAACACAGAACAACTTGAGGAAACTTAATGGAGACGAGCTACATGTAATAAAATAGGCACACGCATTGGGGGTCCATACTATTGTTTGTCCTAAGTGCTTGTATCGGAAAGACCATTTAAACGCGCCACAGTAACTTTTACACAAATCCTTTTTTAACCGTTCATTGATTCAAACGATTTACCGTTCTCGCTATCTCTGCGAGCAGATGTCTCGTACCCGGGGCTGGCTGCGCCCAACGCACACGCGTAGGACACCGCGCGCCGCTCTGCAACGCACACGCGTAGGACACCGCGCGCCGCTCTGCAACGCACACGCGACGCGCGGAGCACCCCGCTCCACAGCGCGGCTGCAACGCGCGCACAGCGCTCCACGACGCGGCGCTAGAACGGGCACGGCGCTCCACAACGCGGCTGTAACGCGCGCACGGCACCCACAACACGGCTCTAGCACGGGCACGGCGCTCCACAACGCGGCTCTAGCGCGCACCCAGCGCTCCACAACGCGGCTCTACCACGGGCACGGCGCTCCACAACGCGGCTGTAACGCGCGCACGGCACCCACAACACGGCTCTAGCACGGGCACGGCGCTCCACAACGCGGCTCTAGCGCGCACCCAGCGCTCCACAACGCGGCTCTACCACGGGCACAGTGCTCCACAACGCGGCTGTAACGCGCGCACGGCACCCACAACACGGCTCTAGCACGGGCACCCCGCTCCACAACGCGGCTCTAGCACGGGCACGGCGCTCCACAACGCGGCTCTAGCGCGCACACAGCGCTCCACAACGCGGCCGTAACGCGCGCGCGCAACTCCCCACGCCCCCCAGGGGTTTTAGCGCGCACGCGCCCTAAGCGCCGCGCCCCGCCCCGCCCCGCGGTTCTAACGCACACGCGCGGCCGTGGCACCGCCCCGCGGCCCCCGCGCGCAGGCGCACTCTGCCCCGCCGCCTCCCCGCACGGCGCGGCCGTGTCCCGCGGTTTCTCGCGGCCCGTCTGTCCCCTCTGACCCGGCGCCGCCGCTGCTCCATCCGGGCCCTTGGCGCTACATAGGGAAGATGGCGGCGCTGCTCCCGGCTGAGTGGATAAAGAACTGGGAGAAAGGCGGCAAGAGCGAGTTGTGAGTGCGGGGCCTCGTCGTGGAAAGGGATGGGGCGCTACGGCCTGCGGGAGGAAGGCGGGGGCGCCCGGGCCTCGCCGGCCCGGAGGGGCTGGGGAGCGGCGGAGAGGACGGCGGTCGGGGCTGCGTCTTTGCTGCTGGGCGTAGGGTCGAAGCCGTGGTCGGGAGGAGGGCCTGGGCCGCCCTCCCGCCTGGTTCGGCCGGGTGCTGCCGCCCTTCGCCGACGCTCGGCCCCCGTAGCTAGGCCCGGCTTTCCCGGCGCCCCGAGCGCCCCCTTCCAGCCTCTGGGCCAGATTTGTCGGGGGTCGGGCTCCTCTTCAGCCGCCCCCCGTGGTAATACGGACCCTGAAGCGTTTCTGTGTCGCTGGCTCTACGTTACTGACCTTTCTGGCAGAGGCCTAAGCCCCCGTTCCCGTCTTTTTATTGACTCTAGTGGGACTGGCCTCGTATTCTTTGATTCGGGCAAAATATGATCAGGTAGTCATGCTTGTTCTATCTTACAAAGTAACCTTTGTGCACGAAGGGGTCCGGTTGCAATCTCTCAAATTAATCCAGGTGTGCCAGGAGTTTTCCATTCTTGGCCTCTGTTTTATGCCATAATGTGGCAGGTTCACTAAATGTTGTGTTTCAGGAGTACAGCTCTTCAGTACAGTTTAGTAATTTCATGTTACTCTGTTAGTTTAAACAGGGGTGTTCTCTGCATTAACTATATGTTTTTTGTATGCTCTTATTTTAATTCTTCCGTGTGCTTTTGTTTTTTAAGTAAAAATTCCTGCAGGTTTAAGTGTGGATATTGAAGGAATTACTTAGAGAAACTCTTTTTAGTATTTACTCATTTTATTACTTTCTTTTGTTCGTGTTTTCTGAAAGGTCGTGCAGGTTTGGCAATGAATCTTCCTTGTGCATGAAGGAAACAGCAGTGGGTTGGAGATTAGAGAATCCCTGCACAAAACACTGTTCTCTCCAGAGCCACCATTTTGTAGAGAAGGGGGCCCCCTTTATAGCCATGTAATTTTTGGTTTGGGTTGTGCTGGAACCATTATCGTGTTAATATGCAAGCTGAACATGTTGAGAGGTTATGTGGAGTTTGCAAGAGGACAGACATTTCTTAGCTGACCACGTAATGGCAATTGTACTGTTCTCACTGGCTTCTCAGCACTCTGAGCTTTGTAAGAGGCAATTTACCTCAGCTTTTGACCATGAATAAATACTGCTTAAATGATGTTCCAGGCGCAACTTAAAGAGCAGTTTACAGATGAGGCCATGTGTTTTAAAAGAAATGTAATTGTGTCTGGATAGCAGTTGTCAGGTTTTGCAGTGGTAGCATTATAAGTCTGAGGAATATGCATGAAATTAATTTCTAGAATCTAAAGTATATACCTGTAGACAATATTTAGAGAACTGTTTAGGAAGCCAACTTTATTGGAAGAGTCTTCAGTGCATAACTTTTTATTTCTTTTTCCAAAACTTCCTGTCTCTTGATTTACTAGAGGAAAATAGAGGTAGGATGCTATCTTTTCAGAATGAAACACATGAAATGTTTTTAAACATTAAAGTAAAAAGGGAATAAATACAATAACACTACTTATTTTTATTGAATTATTTATCTAATACCAGTATCCCCAAGAATAAAAATTAGGTCTAGACCTAAGTTCACGCTTGGTCTTTGTGGTTCAAAGTGAGGACAACTCATTATAATGATGTTAAAGAAGTGGGAAGGGGAAGAATGCTGCAGAAGGACAAAACTGACATTACTAGCAAATGGAAGAATTACAGAAATCTGTAAGGTTTTTTTTTGTAGGGGCATTTTAAGGGGATAAAACCCCTTAATAATTAATAGAAAAGATAGTTGTTATAGAAAAAATATTTAGTTGCTGGAACATGAAATGGCTTACGTGATCTGGCTAGATCAGTTGAGATAGTATTTTGGCAGTCAGTAGTTACCTAAATGAAAACACATTTCTATGTTTTAGGGAAATATGAAACTATATTGAGAGAAGTAAATGGTTTGTTTTCATTTCACGTTTCAACTTCTACAGGGATTAATAATGGATGCTTAAGATAATTGCTCTATTTTTTTTTAATAGTGTGAGATTTTTGATTATATGATCAACTTCTCATGATTTAACAGTGCTATTTCAGAAATCAGAAAGTAAGGATTTTGTCTTAGAGTATCATAATGTTAATTAGTAATGCAGTGGTGACCATTTGCTTCCAAGACATTGTTCAGAGACATTGGTCAAAACTGTACAAGCTTTGAATTTAATTAATCAAGCTATGGATGTGTAATAATATCTAATAAAAATACATAAATATGATAGTTTCAAGTGTATGTACCTGCAAAAACTACATTGGTCAGGCTGTGGTTATCTTGCATGTTGCTTTTCTGTTCAGATCGTTCTCTTTGTACGTACAGTTTACTAAATTATGTTCATTTGCTTGCTACTGCCAGATACTGGTGTCCAGATGAAGTTGAAGTCTGAGGGTGACTACTTATGCTGCTCAGTCTGGACTCCTTGTACACCTACTCATGTGTATGTCTGTAGGAAAATTGTGTTTTCCACAAGAAGATGCTGGTCTGTGACTGCAGCCTACTTGGACATTTATAATGCTCATACTAACTGGTACCTTACCTTGTTTTGTGGGAGATTCAACGCATCAAGGAACCTTTAGCATGGATGGAGGGCTTTATTAAAGTGCCTGCCTGGCAGTTTATGCAATGTGTTAAGCCTCAAGATAAACTGAGGAAGCTTAACATTCTGTGAATGTGAAATTTTGAGACTCGGTCTTGCAGGCACTTCCACCTTGTTTGTTACTTTAACTCAACACTGTAACATTGCTCCTGCCAGTGCAGGACCGAGAATCAGCAAAAGAGTTTGGTTGTAGTCGTGCTTTCCTAATTGCAAAATCCAATTGATTGTACCTCATTTCAGCCAAAGAACTACCTGCATCAGTTGAATTATGCATAAACTTAAATGCTAGCAGGATCATGCCCTTTGTGATAATTACTGCTTTAATCCATGTGTGGGAGTGAAATGGAGGTTATAGGATGTGGTGTATCATCTGGGAGGCCTCAGTTCCGGTGCTGCCTCTGCCATGCAAACTTGTTCACACCACTTCAGAATTTGTGTTTTGAGTAGATCTATCCCATCATAGTCCAAAGTAAATTTAATTTTGAAACTCTGATTTTCAAAAGTACTTCTGTGTGTTTTTTAAAAAATACTTTATAGGTTAGTCTATTTTTAAAATCGTATTCTACACACATTGCACAGATTTACTTTCAGATGAAGAGATACAGGTTTTAGTAGAGCAGGGAAATTCTCCTTCCTGAGCTTGCAGCAATGAGCTACCAGGTCAGAGTAGATTCCAGATTGTGTCTTGTGAAGGTGCAACTGTTTTGATTTTAATTTCATGCACTTAGCTGTAACTAGGTGAACTAATCTCTCAACTGCTTGTTACTGGAAAGGAGGGCTTCTGCCTTGTCTTCAGTCACCAGAGTGCCTCAGTGGCCTCCTGGTGAGTGCTTCAACTTGCAGAGGTGGCTGAAGACTTGGGTTTTGTCCAGTTTTCTGCCAGGTTTGTCAGCTGGACTGATGTAACTGATGGGAGAGCTAAAACTATGCTGCTGAGAAGGGAGGAAGTGTTTGTGAATGTGTCCCATTTCTGCATCAACAAGCCATTAAATCAGTGCAGCTGTACTGCCTTGCAGCACCTACAGGAAAGGTGGTCTTCCTTTGAGAGAATGCCTCCAGAAAAGAAGAGAATAATAGAAATATTTTTGCCTTCTTTTTTTCCCTCCAATTTAATAATTCAGGGGGTTCTATTGCAAATATTAATGTTGTTTTGCAGATTAATCTTAGCATTTTTTACTGTATTGATCAAACAGATTCATGTCCTAAAGTAATGTGGTTTTGTTAATACTATTTTGATACTTCTGGAAAGGGAATGGGAAAGGATTGAAACTCTGATTTTGTATTAAGATGTACTTAAAAGAACTCATCAATCCAAGCAGACAGGATTGTTACTCTTGTAACCTGGTTGAGGATACCATCTTAGGACATATGGGCTGAATGTGTATCTCAAATAATTTTTTTGGAATCTGATGTTTCACTTTGCTGTTCTTTGTATACAGAACTAAGAAATGAGTACTTATAGGGTACCTTCTTTATGAAGGAGTAATTAAAATTTAAGAGAATTGTTTTTTTTTTTAAATTGATACACTCTTTGGGGACAGCTGGGGAAAAATCTATTCTTTAAAAAACCATTTACTTACTATTAATGAAAAAAATTTACCTGTTCCCCTGTTTTGCTGTCTCTGTTCTGGTTATTTCCAAATATATTGCATTTTCTTCAATAGCATTTAGGACCTCTTAGCCATACCTTTGATTTTTGCTGAGGTTCTGTTTCTGCTGATTGTTATATGTGAAATTCCCTATCTTCCAGTTGTCTAAAGGGTGTGTGTACCTTATATTTGCTAATTATAATCCTTTGATTGCTGAAACAGCTGTTTAGTCCTGCTAGAGAAGTTGAAATCTATACAGGATTCAAACAGTATGAGTAATGGATTGCTAAAGAACTATTTTTACTGTTCTTTTTCGTGATAAACCTCTAGTAATTGTACATATCTGTCTTACTTGAGACAGCTTAAAATGGCTCCCACAGCAAACTGTAGTCTTGCCATCTTATGTAGGAATGAGACATAACTCTGATACCCTCATCAATTTCTGCATGTGAAAGATACTCTGAAAAATATGGGAACTTTTGGTTGAAAATGTACAAATGTGACAAAAGTTCTTAAAATATTCCCTGGTGTCTCTCATGATAAATTACTACCCTTTTTAAATGCTGTTACTTTTTAATATGAAACTGCTTTTGAAACCCCATGCTGGGTGACAGTAGTGGTAGAGACAAGGGAAGATCCTTGTATCTTGGAAACATGTCCATTTCTAAGCTGTCAGGGTAGTGAGGAAACCTGCTCTTTAAGCATTTATTTTCTAACACAGAGAGCTATTAATTTTTCTCATGTAACAGTACTTGGAGTGCTTTTTGCATATGGTTGTTTGGTTGAGGGAGCCCTGGGAGCAACCAGTGACAATGCAATGTGACAGGTTTTACTTCCTATAGTGAATTTTTTTAGGGGCTAGAATAAAGAAAAACTGTCTTACTCTTAGTAAAACATTGCCTGAGGAAATCATGCATATAATTTAATGTTAAAAGTTTTTTACATGCAGGAGTTTGAAAACTGCCATAGTCATAGTAATTCTATGAGAAGCATTTCCTGCTTGGATAATGACAGTAGGTTATGGCAAGGACTTCCATGCTTCCACATTGCCTCATGTTCTTATTTTCTCAAGGAGGTGTAATGTTAGGAAGAGTATTTACATGTGTATGAAATCTATCGGGAATCTTGTGTTTCTTTGCTCTGTAAGTTCTTTGAATTAGGTTTAACTTTGGAAAAATTGTCGTCATCTATATAAACTGCCCAAATTTAAGGCTGTTTTAGCCAGAACATTAACCAAAAATGAATCTCTAAACATGTGTGCTAATATCTAAAGATTATTTTAAATTTGTTTTATTTTAGTGTGCAGCTGTGTCGTGCTCTCAGTGAAAACAAAAATCATGATGTGGGTTTCAGAGGTAAGTTGTGTGTTTTGTTGGTTTTAGTTAAATGAAAACCAAGCCTGAAAACAGTTCATTGTGGTACCTTTGCATGTATGTGCTTGGAATATTCATGTGTGGTGACCATTAGTAGGTGCTAAAGGTGAATATTACAAATACAAACATCCACTGCATGGATTGCTTTCAGACATCCAGGGATTTCTTTGTAGTAGGTCCTGGCAACATCGTCCAGTATTTGATCTGTGCTATAGAAAATGGAATTCCATTTTGCAAACTCAACATACAACTAGATTTTATTTTAAAAGTTAGAGATAAGAACCCTAATGTGTGCAAGTGTGAAATTATCCTATTTAAAAAAACTGTTTCAGTTCACCCACAGTTGTCTGTAGTCACCACATTACTCACTACATGATTTAAGGCATTAAGATCTACATAACTTGTTATTGAGTATAGTTTATTGACCAAACCATGTGGTAAAAGTGCAAGGTGAAAGCATGAGGTTTTGTTATTTTTCATATAGTAAAACCAGAAAAATTTTATGTATTATTTAAGAACCTTACAGGTTTCTCACCATGTTTACATTGCAAGGTTTTTCTCAAGTGGAATATCTCTGTTTAGTGCTTCAGCTTATTACAAGCATTTGTAAGGTTGCATTCTTGAGTTGTAGGAGACTTTCTTGAAAATGAAATGAAAAATAATCCTTATTGAGCATTTTTTTCCCAATTAAATCTTAATTTCTTCTAGAGAAATGGATTTTGAAAGCATATCTGTGATGAGATATGACTAGGAAAGTAGTGTAATGTTTTCTATGTATGTATAATATGATATTTGTGTGAATTAGAAGGTGTCTTTGTTCAGCCAACTATCAAGACTTGAGTTACTATATGCAGGATGGTAATTTTTCTTCCCATTTTACTGTTACTCCATGAACTCTGCAGAACATTACTCACTTCATGCTTGTGTGAAATCTTAGATATTGATGATCAGTTTTAAACTATCAATGATAACAAAGTAATCCCCTTTATTGGTGAGGGAAGCATATCCCCTTTATTGTCTGTTGTCTGAAGTCTGCAGCATTACTGTAAACGTTGTTTTAACAGTTAAAGGATTAGCTATAATGTTCCTTAGTCATCTCTTGTCTTTCAACAGATATTCAGCAGGCTTTGTATGAGCTTGCTTACCACGTTGTAAGGGGAAACTTAAAGCATGATCAAGCTTCTAATGTTCTTGGTGATGTCATAGTAAGTATACATTTGTAATAATTGCATACTTAGTAAAATCTTTCTTATAAAAGCCCAAATGAAACCCAAGCAGGAAAATACTCAAGAGATTTTTCTTTGATGTGTCTAAAAAGTAATTTTTGTCAAATTCTTCATTTGTGTACTTGATGTATATGTAAACTGGCAGGGTTTCATTTTTTTGGTCTACTTTTCATGTTGAGGAATAGATGTTTCAGCATAAGTTAAATAAGTCACTTTTTAGGGGCACTCGAAGATGAAGTTGTTAATAAATGGTAGAAATAAATGTCACTTGCTCATGCAGCACATCTGTGATGCCACCTACTGGTTTTTATAACAGTCTGACAATGTGCCATTTTACTGTTGGGATGTCCAAGTTCTGTGATGGCTCTTGAAAAAATGCATTAGACTTATTTTTTGTTTGAAAAAGGTTTTTCTTGAAGTGCTTTGAATAAGTGGGGAAAATAGGGAAAAGAGTAATTTCCTTTAAACTCCCAAGCTTACCAAATATTACTGTTTCTTAAAAAAGCAAACTAGGAAAAATTAATTTAAAATCTTTTAGAAATAATTTCTTATTTTTGGAAAGTTGCTGTTCTGACATGTATGGAACATGAGGAGAAATGCTTTTTTGCAATAAAATTGCAATAATCTAGTGTAACCTTTTTGAGTTTTTTGAACTTGAGCACTGGTGTTGAGGGAAGGCAAGGCTGTAGGGCACCTTGCTGTTGGGGTGGCAGGTGAAATGTTGGATCTTTGGTTGCTGTAGGAAATCATAATCTGTTTGGTGTCTGAGAAACTGCAGGACACTTTCTGAGCTCCTGCCCCTCACACAGGGCAAAAGAGATGGAGGGACTAGCCAGGGGGTTTTGTCCCTGGTCACAAAATGCACTTAAATTACATTTCAAGGTTACAAGGTTTCACCACAAATCAATAATTAAGTGCTATAATAAATAGCACTTGCATTAGATACTAGTCAGTAATTAAGCATCTTCATTATTATGAATTATTAATAATATAAATAATGCACATTACTGATTAATCTGAACTTTATGATGAAGTGTTGTTTTATATAATGCAAAAACTTACTAAGCATGCATATTGGAATTTCTGTGTTCATGAAATGGGATCTTGTTTCTTCTTAGGAATTCCGAGAAGACATGCCATCTATCCTAGCTGATGTATTCTGCATATTAGGTAAGCTGGGTTACCTTCCTTTCAGCATTGCAACAGATTCAGAGAAATTCATGTTTTGTGTATCTGCTTGTTGACTTCTTCAGGAAATTTCATTAAATCTGTAGAGCATGATTTCTCTTTACAAAGCATGTGTTGATTCTTCCTCAGTGTATCTATACCTCACTTGTTAATGTCTTTTCATTCTGCTTTGTTCTGTTATAGTTTCCAGAAGTTTGCCTATTAAAGGCAGTGGAAGTTGATCTGCCAAGAATAGTTAAAGGAACTAGCTTGTAAGAATGTTGGATGTTAGCTAATGGAATCAGTGACTTAGTGATGTTATCATTCTTAAATATTTTAAATAAAAGTTGACTTACTGGTAGGTAGATCCTTTCTCCTCAGAATGTGTTCTCTAAATATTTTTGTCTGTACAGTCACTGTTAAGTGAATTGGAGCTTATGCTAATTGTCCAGAAATCTAAAGGCAAATGGCATTGAGTCTCTATCTGCCAGCTGAGCAGGCTTTAAAGATGTGTGCATCTTATTCTGGTGATAACTTCTGGATTTTTATGTTGTAATACTGATCCAAAGCTGTTGCTCTCGTGTCTTCCAGCTGTAACTGCCTCCAGTTTCTGTCTTGTTCCATGTCTGTGTTTTTCAACAAATTTCAGAAAATTCTTTTGCTGGTCTACTCATCACAGATCCTATGTGTTCTGTGTAGTGAAGGAGTGGGGCATCTTCTGTGCTCTGCTTACCTGTGAAGAAAGGCACCTCATTAAGTTTACATGTGCAGCCTTGGTTTTATACATCTGATTGATAATTTTATAATTTATTATTGACTTCACTTTATTTTTACTGTTTCATTCTGTGTACTTGTATCATCATATAGTAACTAGTTTTCTGATGTCCTTTCCTTTTTAAATCTGCATTAGAAGACTTGAATTAGCTGCTTCTTGAACTACTTGAATAACTGAAGCTAATGTAACTAATGTATCTGTCTGCCTTTTTCTATTTATTTTTCTTTTCCCCCTTTCCTTTAAATTAGTGTGTGGCCAAATGCCATGCTTTCACTAGTAGCAGGGAATAGTATGGCTAAGGAGCTGGTTTTCAAACTTTGGAATAAAGGACATTTGACAATTTCTTGCTTGCTTCCTCTAACCCCATTTTTTACTCTAATCAGTGTTTGCTACTATCAGGATATTTTTCCCCTCATTGTTTGTGTTTCAGTATATGAGGATTTTGGTTTGTCCACTCATCCACATACCTTGGAAAAATTTTTAATGCATCTTGTTCTTTGGCTGAGAGTCTTGGCTGCTAAGGTCTCCATGGATCTTGCTGGTCTGTTGCCTCCACTTCTACCCTGCTACATCACTGGTTTTCAGTCTCTTTAGGATCTTCTTTCTCACTTTTTTGTTGCTGATGTTTTCTCTGTGGGTCTGATTTTAATATGGGTATGTGTGGTGGGTTTTTTGTTTGTTTTTCTCATTGTAATGTTTACCTTGCATTCTTTTATGGAGTTTTCTACTCCTTTGGCAGCTCCTCACTTTTTGTAATGATGTGCTTTTTTAAAACTACTTTAGAAGGTTTGCTTCCCTGGCCAGTGTTCCATAGCCTGTCTTCCCATAGGAGCGAATTGCTTTCAGTAGTAGACAATGCAGAAGGAATTAATGGTAATACAGAAGCATAGCTGGTAAAAGACTGCAGGCAGACAGTAAGTGGCAGTTCTCTGAAGCCACAGAGAAAAAGATTAGAACATTACCTTAAGGCCAGGATCACACAGTTCTCTTCAGTGGTTTGTATTTCTGGTTTTGTGCTTATTATTGATATTTAATGCTTGCCATAAGTGTTATTGCAGCAAAGAGTATGGCAAGAAACGTTACTGCAGCATTCCTCTTTTTTTCTGTTTTACCTTTTCATGACACTAGTGGATTTGTGGGAATAGTCATCAAAATACTACGTGAACCCTGTTGGGGACGAGTGGGTGGGAAGTGGCAAGAAGCTGCCATGTTATCACTAAGTTTCTTTGCCTTGTGTTATCATTAGCATTTATCAGAATAGTTACTGAAAGAAGAAACTCAAAATGTCACAAGTAAAAATTACTTTTTTCCCCTCATCTTTTGTAGATATTGAAACAAGTTGTTTAGAAGAAAAAAATAAGAGGGATCATTTTACACAACTGGTTTTGGCCTCTTTGGTAAGTTACATCTAGGAAGACTTTTGGCAAAATTGCATGTTAAAATTTGACAAGAAAAATAAGTGTTGAAGCTTGATTTCTTTTTTTTCTCCAGAAAAGACTCAAAGAGTGTTTTCAAAATGCCCAAATAATTTAAAAAATTGTCTCCATAGTGTTGCAATAGAAGAATATAGTACAGTTCTCCCTTGAGTTTTTTAGAGTTTTGAGAGAACTTAAGTTTTTCCTCCTTTAAGTTCACCAGAAATTTTGCTTCTGAAGTATGCTTTGGATTGCACTTCTTTATGTAGTAACCTTGTGTTTAGAAGTAGCATTCCTAAATACATGGAATAAGTTCGATTTGTAGGAAAATTCAGCATATGAAAATAAGACATTTTAAAAAATAAAGAATAAGTTTTATAAATATGCAGTTCTTGGTAGTAATGTCCCTGGATGCTATAGTGTGTATACTTGGTAACCAGCAATTAGACTCTAGAGCTTGTTTCTTCAAGGTGCTTTTGTATATAAAATCTACCACTGTAAAACTCCAGTTTCAGTTCATAGTGTGTCAGTTTTGTCTGCTGTTGTTTGAAGCAAAATGCAAACTTTTTTTCTGCTGTAGTCAGGATGCACATGTAGCATAAACTAATACTTGTGTGGTTTCTAGGTCTTTGTAATTGACAAGTTTGGTCTGTATTTTTGGTGTTTTTTAGTATCTTGTATCTGACACTGTCCTAAAGGAGCGTTTGGATCCAGAGACCCTGGAGTCGTTGGGACTCATCAAGCAGTCTCAACAGTTCAATCAAAAATCTGTTAAAATAAAGACAAAACTATTGTAAGTTCTGGGGCAAGGGTTGTTTGGGGAGTGGGTGGGGAGGGGTAGTGATAATTAGTCTGGTAAAGTTTTCTACCAAATACTCAGTTTTCTTTGGGAAATATGATTTGTTGCACTTTACTTTGCCATTGACTAAAGAATTTTGTTAGCCCTTAGTTTTCAAACTCTTGAATAAAATCTCTCATGTGAACTATGGCTTTTGCTACAGTGATTCCATACATGCAGATTAATTTTTATTTGTGATATGTGAATTTACAAAGTATAACAAAATTAATTCTTGCTCTTGCATCAGTTAAGAATAGGTTTTGTTTTCATAAGTAGGCAAACATACTAGTTTTGGCAACACGGGTTATGTTTTGTTGGTATATGTTTGGTTTCTGTCTCTGCAGCCAATGTTTCAGTGTCAAAAACATCATTTGAAACAAGAATAGGTTCTTAAGTATAGTCTGCCACAGAGCAGTTCTCCAGAGTAGTGTGTAGAACAAGCTTTGCTGTTAAGAATAAGTCTAATCTTTTTAATTGTCTGCATTTGAAATAAGAGCTGAATTTGGAGAGTGCTTGCTACCTTACAGGTATTCATATGCTGTATTTAATAGTTTTTGCAACAGCTCACTTAAAAATGTGTTCAAAATTAGCATTTTGTATAACAAATTGCTAAGAGCATAAATAAGTTTCACTGAATGCATGTTACACAAAGGTATTTAATTTCCCTTTATTTGCAGTTATAAGCAACAGAAGTTTAATTTGCTAAGAGAAGAGAATGAAGGTTATGCAAAGCTCATTGCAGAACTGGGTCAAGACTTATCTGGAAATATCACTAGTGAATTAATCCTTGAAAATATCAAATCTTTAATAGGTAAGGAATTTATTGAAAGAATATGGGCATTGGTTTTCCTGTGTTATGACTACAGAAAGTAGATCACCTTGGATAGAATTATGGCGTCTTGAAGTTGCCATTTATTTAGAAAAATTAATTTTGGGAATGCTGTGTAGGTATAGTTAAATACTGAATTTATGGTTTAGCCTCAGATATACATGCTGTGATTTTAGCATCTTTTGAAGGTGTGCTTGTCAGATAGATGGAAGCATAACAAAGTAATGCTTTTTGCTGTTGAATGTGTCAGTTCAATGCATGAACATTTTTTTATTCTTGAAGATATTGAATGAATGATTCCTTGTGAAGAGAAATGAGGTGTAGTAAATGTTCTTCCTTTATCTTGTTATTTTAGTGATTTTTTCCGTATAAGTTGAGTCTTGATGAGAATCTTGCAGTCCAAGTGGAATGTTAAAATGTTGAAAACAGAAAATACCTGTATTTACCCTCGTTTTACACTTTCTTTTTGAATAAAGAATTTTGTACAATATATTGATGTTTGTACTAGTGCCAGTCTCATGTGGTGCCAGTGCAGTGACGGGCAAAAGGCTGTGCTGCCATTTGATTTTAAAAAAAAATTATTTTTTCATTTATCGGAGTTGTCAAATGCCTGTAACAATAACACTTATTTTGGGAGAGATCAAGAGAATAGGATAGTTTTGTTACTTCAGTGAAAAAATACACTCATTTTGAGGAATTTTGTGATGAAACATTTTTCTTTCTGGAATTTTAGGAATTGCAAAAAGGCTTCCTGCAATATGTCAATTCTTTTAAAGTACTAACTTGAATAGGTTGTTGTGTAATTGAAGTGGCTTGTGGGAAAGAAAGACTGATGCAGTTATATATCTGCATAGGGGAGGTGCCTGAATAAAACATGGCACAATGAAGAAAATAGTCTAGATGTGGATTTTTTGGATAAAAGTAATATTTCTGCCTCAAGTATGTCTCCCAGAGATTTGGTGGAAAAGTTTATATGGTAAAATACAGGTATGATTTCAGCATTAGCTTACCTGATCTGTATCTTTGCTCTTGCTCCCCTTTAAATGAAGAAACTTCTCTTCTGGCAATAATGCTGAATTGGCAGGACAGTACCACCTGGACATACAGGATCTAGCTCAAACCAGAACAGTTTTTGGGGTGTAAAATAATTACTGACTGACTGATTTGTGTGACTGAATATGTGGCAGCACAAGGAAATAAGCAGCAGCCCCTGCCTTTTGCTGGCCCTGTGGTGTTGGCAAGGTCAGGTTTTTAACTATTAAATGTTCCCTTTAAGGTGTTAGTTTCTACTTTTGCTGTAGTCTGCATTGCAAGTCCTGTTCAGTATTTTTGCATAGTTCAGTATCCAACAAATCAAAATTATTGGTGCTGTACTTAGAGATGATCCAGATTATTTTGCTATTGATAAATCAGGTTCAAGTTTAACTGAAAACAATGAATTGCAGAAGCTAATGCATTTATGTTTTTGAAACAGAATGAAGATGAAAATTAGCAATGTTAAACTTGTCTGCTTTGTCCTTTCCACTAGGATGTTTCAATCTTGATCCTAACAGAGTTTTGGATATCATCCTGGAGGTTTATGAGTGCAGGCCCGAGTATGATGATTTCTTTGTACCACTGATAGAGTCTTACATGTACATGTGTGAACCTCAGACTCTATGCCATATCCTTGGGTTCAAATTCAAATTTTATCAGGTAATGTACTTCCATTCTTAATTTTTGGGTTTTGTGGTTGGTGGTTGAACTGCCATCAGTAATAAGAGATTTTCTGCAGGTGGTGTGGTTTTTTTGTTGTGAGTTATTTGTTTGTGGGGGGGGGGTTTGTTTTTATTTTTTGCACATAGAAATTAGTTTTTAAATTGTAAAATTCTGATATTAAAAGCAATAATTTCGTTATTTGAGTGGGAGTCTCTTACTGTATTTTACAGGAGAATGCTTAATATTCTCTTAAAAGAGCTGAAAACAATCTTGATACCTTCCACTTGAACTTGTAAAGTTATGTAAGGACTGGCTTGAATAGAGACTGTACATTATAAACAAGATTTATCCCCAGGAATGAGGAGCATATTTGCAGGGGATAGTTAATAATGTACTCAAGGAGATTTTTTAAAAGGTGTAGTTAGGAAATTACATACAAGAACCACAGGGTGTGAAGATAAAGTTTTTGTTTCTGAAAATACTGAATGTGTATTGCAGTTACATCTAGTGACTTGGAAGCAATAGCAGTCAAATAACATGGTAGCAAGGAGAACTTAATAAGTTTCATTTGAGCAGGAATTGAGTGGTTCCTGTTTTGTAACCTTCTGCTGTGATCTGATTGCTGTTTTCTTAAATTTCTAATGTTGTCCATTTTAGGATCCAAGTGGTGAGACCCCTTCCTCCTTATACAGAGTTGCTGCTGTCCTTTTGCAACATAATCTCATAGATTTGGAAGATCTGTATGTTCATGTAAGTGGGAGTACTACTCTGCTAGATTTCTATTTCTAAATTTTCAGATTCATGATAGTCTGTGTAATGCAGATACCTGTAGGTGTACAATATGTAGCGACTCTTAAAATTTTCAGGGCTTTCTTAATGCCACATATTTAAATAAGCACACATTGAAATATGAATGCTGATAAACTTTATTTGAATTATCTGTGTACCATCCTTCAGATTATTTACCTTCTGGCAGAGTAGAAAGTTGGAGGTAAGTAACCTTCCTTAAGAGCTAGACCTGTCAAGCTGTGCTTTACAAGATCAGTTTTTGAGAAAAGTGGTAGGACAATCAGCTCCAGACCTTCTTTTCTTTTAATAGTGGGGTTATTTTTTTAAATGCTTACATGTTTCTGAATAGACCTCTCAACTCTCTACAAGAATTCTGACCATTTTTTAGGTTGAAGGAAGGAAATGGACATATGTGTTCAGATAAAATCAGACTTATTTTCTGCAGTATGACAGGCTTATCAACCACCAACATTTTGGTTAACAGAATGTTGTAGTTATCCAATTAATTTTACATTATGCAAGAATTTTAAATTTCAGAATATCCATAGATAGTCTTAAGAAAATTTAAGATTCAACTCTTCCACTGAAATCAAGGAAATCTAGTTAAATCTGTGGAAGATTTGGAAGGTAGTCCTGCCATTAATTTGTGGGGCATTTCATAGCCTTAGTCACCATCTCATCAATATTGACCCATCAGTAACTGTCCCTGGCTTCATAGGAGTATTTGGGCTGAAAATGTGTTGGGTGGAGCAAGAGTAGGAGTGCATGTCTAAGATAACTGGTGTGGAGTGAGGAATGTGTGATGATAATGCTTGTTTTTAAGAGTGTGTTTGTAAGCTTACAAAACACACTCAGACTTGGAGTTATATTTGCCTGTGCAATCTCAGCTCAGACTTGTGCAGGTATGGACATGTTTCCTGCCAGTCTCACAGCTTGAGGGTCCCTGCAGTCATTTGTACTGTTCACCTGCATGATGGTGATTTTCAGTCTCATTCCAGAATCTTTCTACCAGTCTGTCTTCACATGGTTTTTTTTAATATCTTTTCAATTCGGGCTTCATTTAACTTGCTATGAAATTTTCTATCAAATAATTAGCATGTGGGTGTTGAGTCTGGAGGGATGTTTGTTATGTGGCTCCCATATGAGAGCACTGCCAAGATTATCACTCATATTAAGAATGTTCTCTCCACCTCTGCCCTCCATGCTCTTCCAAGCCTGTAAAAACTGTTCTCAATTAGTGTGAGTGTGCACAGAGCCATATAGAATATATGGCATCCTAAAGATACAATTTAGCCAATGAAATTCCATGCTTAGGTGCTTCTTGGTGAAGCTCAGTTATTTTCCTGTGTTTTCACATGGGAAAAATGCAGCTCCTTAAACCTTTTACCTTTCCAAGTGGGATTTGTTCTTCCCCAAATTTCTGTGAAATGGAGGAATTGTTTCCTCCTTCACTGGTCAGTTTGGGCAAAGAAAAACCAATAAAAATCTTCTCTTGTTAAAAACATTAGAAGAAAAGATGAGCGTATTTACTTTCAGGGAAAATGCGATCTTGGTTTCTGGAGCTAAATTGAATTTGGCTTTGTCAGAAAAAGAGATTTTCTTTTGTCTCATAACTTGGCCTTTTAATTTCTGAGTGTAGGTTTATATTCCTCACCCTGATGATTCTCAAGTACTATGCTGACTATGCTGAGGTTTTTTTATGCTAGTTACTTTATCTAAGATGATTTTGAACAAACAGATATTAAGTGTATTTAACCCACATTGCTCATAAATAAAAGAATTGGTAGGCTTTGAATGGTATTTCTTTAAAAAAAGGTGCAATCAAAATGTGTGGCTAAGTAGGCTCCCTGGTTTTCCTTGGTGATGAAATTTTTTTCCCTTTAGATGAGTAATATTCTGAATAGTCACTTGGATTAAAGGTGCTGAGTTGTGTTAATGTTACCAATGCTAATATTAAAGCTACAACTGAATGGTAGATTGGAGGGCAAGGGGGCTCAGACATCAAATAGTTGAGAAGAAGTAGCGTGGTATTATTTCTCATGAGTCCTTGATTTCAGAATGGTCTGCTGTCAGTGTAATTCCCTGTTTGGGATGATGGCAGCAAGGAAAAGAAACAGATTCCTTGAAAGACTGTCAGATTAGTAACCAGGAAGGACAGAGTTCTCCAAGCTCAGGTGATCCACAGTAGCAGTTGGTCACTTCAATTTTCAGATATAATGTTCTGTTTTTTCAGCTTCTACCAGGGGATAATGCCATCATTGAGGAACACAAGCGAGAGATAGTGGAAGCTAAACAAATTGTCAGAAAACTTACAATGGTTGTCTTATCATCTGAAAAGACTGAGGAAAAGGAGAAAGAAAAGGAAAAAGAGGAGGAGAAAACTGAAAAGGTGGGACTGAGTAGCTTTCTTTTCAGTAAAATTATTTTAATTGCATTAAACAAAACAATTATTATAAAAGCATACTTGTATTTATTTGAAAAACAGTTACGTACTTCTTGGATGGCTTGTATTTGTCTCCCAACTGCACTTCTGTTATATCCAGTGTGCAAAAATGCTTGGTTTGTTCTGGATTTCTGTACATGAAATATTCTTGGCTTGATGGATAATTGATTTCTTCCATCTTTTTTGTTGTATTGGCTCCACTAATTATGCCCCAGCATTTATACTTCACAACCTTTAGCAACTGCCCTTCTAGGATTCATGGTGGTATAATCCTAGTTGATTTCATAAAAAGGACATTAGTTCTCCCAGTCAAGAATTGGGACATAAAGAATTGCCAGACTTAGGAATGTTGATATAATTATCCTGCATTGTAGAAAAAGCTTATAACTAAAGGGATTTAGTTGTAACTGCTCACTGTGCTTTTCTTTAAGCCTGTATCTCCATATGTGTAAATTTATACTCTTGTTTAAGTTCCTACTATGTCAGATTCATGTTGCCCTGGGTCTAATTTGATTTAGTGTGTCCAAACCTTATTTTAGAAACAAAATTATTTGATGTCTTGGAGGCCATTCTGTTGTCATCTTCATTTGAGTGCTTAAGTACTTCTTAAACACATTATTTAAAACAAATTTAAAAAAAAGAAAAATAAATACTTGATATATGCATTTTTAAGTTGCATGCTGGACTGGGGAGAGGGATCCATCAGTCTTGATGGTTTCTTTTTTTGAATTTCTGTTTTGTGCTGTATTCCTTATCAATCTGATTTGTCTTGCTTTTCCTACTTCTACTCCACCTTGATTCTGTTAATCTCTGACCTTCCTTCCTACTTTTATTTTTCTTTCCTAGCTTGAAAAATCTAATTCCATTTTCTTCCCCAGGCACCTGATACAGTCACTACCCTCTGGCTCTCAACTGCAGCTGCTCCTTAAACAAATTCTTTTCACTCACTTTAAATTTCTGGTTTCCCTCCCTTTTGCTTACACCACATTGCTTTAGCCCACCTTCTCTGCTGTCAGATGGGGCTGCCCAGGATTTTCTGAAGTGTGCTTGTCACTCTGTTCTGATGGAAAAATAAACTCTTGGTGGAACATGGGGATTGTATGCATTGCAAGTAATGTCAGAGGAATTAAGACAGCTTTCATGGCTAAGCTTTAAAATTAAGAACTAGGGAATTTTAAACTCTAGCAGAAACTGCAGCATTTTTCTGAAGGATAAAAATCTGAGCCTGTGTGATGGGAAAGAGCTGAACTTAACAGGAACCAATCTCTGTGACTGCACACATCATTATGCAGTGTGTGCTCTGTCTTGAAAAGCCTGTTTCTGTGTTAAAAATATTTTTTGTATGCTTAGCTGTGCACTTCGTAGCAGTTAGGGCAGTAACTACATGTGAAAGCTGTTGTTAGCCTAAGTTTAGGCACATTGTATTATCCAGCATGTCATTTTAATGTACTATTTTTAATACAGTGTCATGGAATGAATGCCTGCAGAAGGAAAGCGGTGTTTAAAAATTATTGACCTGATTTTTCTTTTAAATCCACCAAGTGCTTATTTTATGTGGTTAAAATTCATTATTATCTCATAACTCTAATATGAATAATTTAGTCTTGACAAATGTGCTACCTACTTTTGCCATTTTAGATGCATTTACCATAACTGTGTGATGGGACATCCAGACAGGTCAGAGTGTGGGTAGCAGGAATGGGTTTGACAGCAATTCCAGACTGACTCCTCTGTGCCAGACACGTTTTGGCTTTTTGGAGAACTCGTGTCAGACCTTGCTTACCCAAAAGTCAAGCAGCATGTGAGCTCCATAAGTTCAGCATGAATAGAGACCTTACTTGGTTTTGCTGTGGAGCTTTCCTCTGCATATTACCATGTGCTATGCCATTTTCTATTTTTAAAACTCTCAGAAAAATATTTGCCAGTGTAAAAGTTTTAAAAGGAAAAAAACTCACTAAAACCACACAAACTGTAGAACCACAGGAGTGTCTTTTTGTAACTAATTATTGTTCTCATCAGTCGACCTTCTCTGCTTGTGTGATTTAAATAAAATTATATTTTGCTCTAAAACGTTTTGTCCTAGATTTGTAGTCTTCCTTCCCTGGGTGTAAACATCATCTTAGGCTTGCAGTTGTTCGCAGCTAGTTTTCCTTACTGTTGGTCACTTAAGAATAGACTTTTACCTTGGGGGCCATGGAAAGCAAATATATAACAATAAAATATATCAATACCATGTCCTTGAAAAACTGCTTCAAGGCAGGATCTTAATTGTAGAGTCCTGCTTTCTCTTATGCCTGTATTGCAAAAGGAATCTTTGGAAAACTTTGTGTGAACTTGCACTTTAAAAGTTTAGGGTCTCCTGGAACAGATGCTAATGTGAAACTTCCTGTACACGCACACTAGGACAGAGGAAGGATTTGAGTGTGGCTTAGACTTTTTTTTTTTTTCTTTCCTAATCTGCTTTTTGCAAGAGAAGTTTGTGCTTTTAAATCCAGAAAAACACAGAGCATTAATGATTCTTAAGTGCTTGCATTGTGCTTAAAATGTCCTGTAAGGAAATAAGCAGCAGTAGCTTGTGACAGCTTGCAAAGTACATGATCAGGCAACTTTATAAATTTCTGGGTTTTTTTAACAACTTTGATCCAGATGTTAAATTCTATATGGATTTGTTTATAATTTCTTGAGGTTTGCTGATTGTCTAAATGTCTAACTAAGTTTTATTTTGCATAGGTTTTTATTACATGGTTGATATACAAGGCTTTTTTTTCTAGCTGTGGATTGCAGCTGCTTAAGGAGAAGTATTAAGGAGACTTTTTGAACACACTTTTTCTTTATTATCTTGCAGCCTCCTGATAATCAAAAACTTGGCTTATTGGAAGCCTTATTAAAAATTGGTGACTGGCACCATGCACAAAGTATTATGGATCAGATGCCTCCATTTTACTCTACTTCGCACAAGCCGATTGCGATCGCACTTTGCCAGCTCGTCCACGTGACAATTGAGCCTCTGTACCGCAGGTAAAGTGACAGCCACACTTCTGCTGCTGCATGGGGGAACACCAATTTCTTTACAGTGTGAATTCACTAATAAACCTAGTTATATGTATGTTTCTAAAATTTTCACTTCTGTTTCATGTGAAATGCTGCACATTTTGTTTTTCAGAGTTGGCGTACCTAAGGGAGCTAAAGGATCACCAATTTCCTCTTTGCCAAACAAGAGAGCACCAAAACAAGCAGAGAGCTTTGAGGAATTGAGAAAGGAAGTGTTCAACATGCTTTGTTACCTGGGTCCTCATCTGTCTCACGATCCCATTTTATTTGCAAAAGTAGTACGCCTTGGAAAAGCATTTATGAAAGAGGTTGGTATGAAACAGCACCTGGTCAAAACATGAGAAATGCCAATTACTCTGATATCAAAAAATGCTTGTCCTGCTAATTGTGTGATATTAAATGCTGAAACAAAAGAAAATTTTGACCAAGGACAAGCTTGATAATTTTTGACCTATTTTATGATCTGTAAACATCTTTATGAACAAGTTAAGGCACTTCAGGTTTATGGATATTTAGTGATACCTAATTTCCCGTTATGGTATTAATATTTTAAAGTATCATGTCTTGTGTATAGTTAAAAAACCCAATGGACATATGGTACTGACTACCTGGAAGCTTTACATTATTACAGCTACAATGTCATCAACAAGGATTGATAACCTAATACACATGCAGTACAAATAATTTCAGCTTACTGTTCCAGCTGTTAGGTTACTTGGGAAGCAAGGGAAGTTGCATCCTTTTACTTCATGTTTTTTTCCCCTGTTCTGCCTCGTTAAAATCCTGCAGGATTGATCTTGTGTCAGTGACAAGTCTTTAGATGCTGCTGAGGATGAGTTCAATGTGGAAATTGCTTCAAGTTGCCAACTCGAGAAATTAACTGATCTCTTGAGATGGGTTACTGTCTTTTGACTCTATCTTTACCATGTGTCTTTTGAAAGATTGGCAATATGACCTATTTTAAAAGGCTCCAAGTTGAATTTATATCCTGAACTCCCTTAACATGTACTTGGTAGTTCAGATTGAGGCTAATGATTTCTCTTGCTGCTTTTCTGGCAATCTGCTATTTAACCAGCAGTTTCAGATTTATTCTCAAGTTGACAATAGGGGTTTAATTTTTTTTTTTAAACAGCAGCTCAGAGAAACTTTGGAATAAGTAATTTTTAAATTGCTATTGTTATCAACGAGCAAACAGTCCACCTTCCCAAAACTTGTTACCCAGCATTTTATTTTAACTTAGGACAGAAAATTGGAGGAGTTGGTTGATCTGAGTGGTACTGGAGGGGAAGTTTTTAGTTTTATAACTTGTTTTTTTCCTTAGAAGTATTTTTATTTCAACTGCAACTAACAAATAATTGGAATGCTCGTAGTTTATACACCACCTAAGGGGAGGCTTTTGTGTCCAGCTGTATCTGATGATGCAGAGCTGAGAACACAGCTAATTCTTGGGATTGAAGATCTTTTTGTTAAAAATAGCAGATTTTGTCAAGATAATTTATTCTTGTTAGGTTCCAAGATGCAGTGGTAGGGTGAGAGACCTACAATTTTGGGTTCCATGTAGTCTTTGTAATAAAATCATGGAAATTTCAACTATTACCCTAATTCCATAATGGTTAGATTTCCCTGTGGTAAATACTCTGACTTACAGCATGCTCATTTCTTGCTGGCCAGTGAGAAGACTGAGATCACTTCAGTGATGGCTGTTTTGCACTGACAGTACAGTTAAGTTGGAAATTATAATTTTAAGGGACCTAATGCATTTCATTGCTATCAGCAGACTATTAGGACTACTTTGCAATTGAAGTATTGAAGGTTTGTGAGAAAGCCTTGTTTCTGAGAATATGTACACTGGAATGGTGATTACTTGGTTATAGGAATCTCTTGTGCAGGTTTACTGTAAATATGTAACAGTTTAATGTGTTTCTGACAAGAATGAGCAACATTTTAGCTATTTGCTCTAGGTTGGAACTGTGAAGAAATTCGTCAGTGACAGAGTGGCTAAGGTAACATAGGGAAAGTTATTTTTAATGCATTGTTGCCATCGGCATGTTCTAGTTGTGAAACTACATTTAACACACAGTAGAAATACTTGTAACTGAAGGTAATTTGACTCCAAGTTAACCCATACAGTAGTTTAAAAGTTAGACTACTAACATTGCACTGCAGCTTTCATGCTAAAGTGTACCTTTAAGATAATTGTGCACTTACTGTTATGATAGCTTAATATGCTTTTCATGGGGAGTGGAGCAAGCAGAGAGAGTCATTTCCTAACGAAAACTAAAAGCTTAAGAGGGTGTTACTGTGAGAGAAATATGAGAAATAATCTATGACTGTTGGTAACTGCCTTGGGAGTCCTCAGATTTTTTAGGTAGTAGGTGAATGCTTAGGCATTGTTTTTCCTCTCCAGTAAGAAAATTCAGTATTTCATATGTAATAGCAAGTTTCCTTGTAGCTTTAGCTTTTATTTCTTTTTGGACAAAATAGTACAAAGGCCCTCTGTATGTAAGGAATGCATTTCATCCATGCATTTGAATTTCTGTTTAAAAATACTTTAATGCTGATGTGGCAAATTAAACATTTAAGAGATGCTTGGCCCTTCAGGTTTATGCTTTTGCTGAAATAACCATGTGTAACTAATTGTTACAGTAACTGTGCTACACCTTAACTTGGTTGTCTTTGTTATAGTTTCAGTCTGATGGGAGCAAACAGGAAGATAAAGAGAAAATGGTGAGTTTATTTTGGAAGAAGGTGTTTTTATGTGAGATTGTAATGGTGACCAAATGCGCATATTATTTGCTTGGAATCAGCTGGAAATCTCCAGCTGTTTATTCTATAAATACACTTCATGGTGAGGAAAAGCCTAGAGAAAAGACAAATTGGAAGTGGGGAAGGTGTTTATTGGTACAATGATTTTTTTTTTTTAATTGCTGAATTTATTTACTTCAAAATTTTCTAATTTATTAACAAGATTGTTCACAACGAAATCCACATATCCAGTAGAAATCTAACATATAAAAATGAATTTTTAAAATGATTTATGATGGGAGATACTTCTAGGTCCTATTTAGATTTCTATTCTGGAAGTCTTAATTTTGTTTTTTTGTTCCATTCGTGCACTGCATGTATAATCCTGCTTCTGAGGCACTTCCTGATTAGTTACCTTGGGGTTTTGTCTTTATCCCAGGAGACACTGTTCAGCTGTTTGTTGAGTATTACTGATCAAGTCTTGCTTCCATCTCTTTCCCTGATGGACTGCAATGCATGCATGTCTGAGGAATTATGGGGAATGTTCAAAACCTTTCCGTACCAATACCGGTGAGTGGAATGATTTGTTTCCATCCTTCGGAATGGGCTGTTGAATTGTCAGTTCTGAAATTCCTTTTCCTGTGTAACTTTTCCAGGTACCGTCTCTATGGGCAATGGAAGAATGAAACATACAATAGTCACCCACTTCTTGTGAAGGTTAAAGCTCAAACCATAGACCGAGCCAAATACATTATGAAGTAAGTAGTCTATTCCCATAAATAATGATGGACTTTAGTACAGTGTATTGCATATCACCAACTGGAGGAAAAAAATGCATTCCCTGTCTAATGACTTAGTAATTTTCCCAATAGTCTTTGTTCATAAAGTATTTAATGTATTGTGGTTAAAAACCATCAAATAAGTGAGGATACAGACAAATTTGTTACCAATAAGGATATATAATCTCTGAAAAATGTCCCATTAAATGATTTAAAACCTTTTCCATGGGTAAAGTTTTTGATAAATTGCTTTGTTTGTGAAATGTACAAGTGCTACATATTTCCTTCTCCAAAGAGTCTCAAGAATCTTGTTACGTTCTCTGTAGATTTGAATGTATGGCAGTAAGTTGAACAGAATGATTATTCTCATCCTCAGGTGGGCTCACAGCAATTTCAGATTTACCTCACATTTGATGTCACTGTCAGGGAATTAGGTTCTCCTTTTTCCAGAAGCAAAGGATGTGGTGTGACATTGTGGATTATCAGAATCTTTCCATATAGGCAAGACAGTAATTGTTTCTAGATAAAACACTTTGGACTCAGAGCTGTGAAAGCTAGGAGCAATTGTTTTGATTCCCTTCTGACTTGCTGCATACACCATAAACCTTCCCCTTCCCCTGTACAATGGATTTCAGTTGGGCAGATGAACCACAGTGCTGTCAGTTTTTGAAGATTGCTATGTGTATAATTTAGTGTCAACTTCAGCTTCAGTAGGAAATGCTGTGGAACTGCAACACAAAGAAAGAAATACTGTTTTTCAGTGAACAGAATGCAACAAAAAATGTCTGATCTATGGCTAAGTTAAATTCCCAGGAACAACTAACAGCATCACGTGGTCGTTTGGTGTATGTGGTGCAGGTTTCACTGAGGACTTCTGAAAGCAAAATGTTCAAAGTTGAAGCTAGAATAGCTTCATAGCAATAGAGGGACACTGGACTGGTTGTACTGTCTACATCTTGGAGGATTTCTCAATTTCCAGTTCTCAGTGGATTAGTATTTATATGCTGAGATGTCTTGAAAACACGTTTGCTGGTGACAGTTTAGTCTCTGAGACTAAGAAAGATGTTTCTTCACTGAAACTAACCTGTTTTAATAATCTTCTACCTTGTCTTTTGTATTAAAATACGTCCTCTTTTACAGGCGTTTAACTAAGGAAAATGTGAAACCCTCTGGAAGACAAATTGGGAAACTCAGCCACAGCAATCCTACAATTTTATTTGATTATGTATGTAGTTCCATGTGTTTGAATGCTATTTCATCCTGACAACAGATAATTGAAGTTCAGGAAAGGACCTGCAGTTCTAATTTCATTATTTTTTGCTTTCGATGCAAATTTTAAAATATAGTTATTTTTTAGTAGCACACATAGTAAGATACTAAACAGGACTTAATAATACTTAGTGAGATATTAAATATGGAAATATCTCTTGAATAACCAACTGCAAAAAAAATAATTTGAGATAGCAGAGGTGAGTCTCAGGTACAGGGATGGCTGATTCAGGTTAAGTTGCTCTGACAGTTGTCTGTGAGTGGGGTGGAGGTGGATCAGGGTCGTTTAGAAGAAAACTTTAAAACTTTGGAGTCTGAAATACACCTACAAAGATGGCAAGGATTTTTAAGATTGCTTGGTGCTACTGAGTGGTGGAGAGGTATAAAAATGTGTTGATGGGCCTCCATCTTATTCACAAATGTGACCTAAGGGTATTGATTTACCAGTTTTTAGACTGAACTTGAAGAAATTACTGCTGCAATGTACACACACACGTGTGTCATGTACCAAAGAGAACATGCTAGAATTTAATTAATAGAGATTACTTGTAGTCTTTCATGACCTAGATTCATGGTTTTGGAGGTTTTTTTTAATAGTCTTTTATTACTCTATGTAACAACAGGAAATCTTGCTGCTAAGGTTTAGGATTCTTAAGAAATATTAGGAGAATTTTTTCATTATTTTATTTGCTGATAATTGAAAAGAAATATTATTCAGAATTGTTTTTACATGTTAGAGATACCATGTTTCACTGGTATCTTTAAGGCACTAGTTAGATTAATGAGATTACCTATGTACTTTGACAGTTGTTTTGGACCTTTGAAAAATTAATTTTAAGCATGTTTTGTGTAGGTTTTGAAGACAAGTATTGTTAAATGGTTTTATTATGTGCAAGATAAGGAACACTGTCCTTGTTCAGCTGAATGTCTGTTGTAACTTGCAGATTTTATCGCAAATACAAAAATATGACAACTTGATAACTCCAGTTGTTGATTCGCTGAAATACCTCACTTCCCTGAACTATGATGTCTTGGCATGTATCCTTTGATATAAATTACTGCATCATTTATTGATAAAGCTGCAGGTGTAGCCAGTTTAAATCTGTTATCTGTGTGTAAATATTGTCCCTGTTTTCTCTTCTTGGTACTTTTTGCTGGAAATTTTAGTGAAGTTTGCAAATACCTTTGCGCTTGTAGTGGATTATGGAACCCTCTCTATTAATTCTTTCACACTATGAAAATTATTCTGTGTTTTTACTACTTTCACTCTTGAAGGCATAGTGATCTTGTAAATAGTGAGGTAAATACTGTTTTTAGGTTACTATTCCATTGTTTTATTTTTTTTTAAACCATAACTATGTTAGTGCTTGCTGTACTTATACATCCTGTTCATATATTACAAAAGCCAGAAAAACAGGTCTCTGTAACTTTTGTGCTTGTAAGTTGAGGAAAAATACTCTCTTTAACTCCACTAAAGATTGTATCATTGAAGCATTGGCAAACCCTGAGAAGGAGAGAATGAAGCATGATGACACTACGATCTCAAGCTGGCTGCAGAGTTAGTATTCTTGTTTTATTTATTACAATAATGTTTAAAATACTTACTGCCCCTCCCCATGGTCTTTTCAACCATTGATCATTATGATCAATATTTCACTTGTACCCACTGGCTGATATTTTAAACAAAATGGAGAGCTGTCAAGTTTAATCAATAGGATTTTTTTTTTCTTCCTTTGTGTTCCAGAAATGCATGTATTGCTAAGATGCCATATGCACTTTGGTAATGTTTATTTAATGAAGAGGTGCAGTCACAGCTCTTTCTCTTTGCTTTAGGTCTGGCAAGCTTTTGTGGTGCTGTTTTCCGAAAATACCCAATTGAACTTGCAGGCCTCCTGCAGTATGTAGCCAACCAGCTGAAAGCTGGCAAAAGGCAAGTATTGCACAATGGATCCTTATAAACTTAGTTTTTGTAAAGTGCTATTTAGGTGTTTGCTGATACACAGACACTCGATGTAACCAGTGGTTAAATCCATTCATAGCACTGGGAGGGTTAAATAGCAGAAAGAAAGAATGATACACAATTAGAGGAAAAGTCATGTACTAAAGAGTGTATCTGTGACATTCTTGAAGCACTGATTTTTCATCTTTAACTTATTTTAATAGTTTTAACAGCTAACCAGACAGGGGCAAAAACCTGCCCGTGTGTAGTTTCATCACAGATGTTATTGTACGTTATTTAAAAAATAAGTATCCGTTATATAAGGCAGTGTGACTGTTAGTTTGTTTTTTCTTTTCTCATAATGTCTTCTCTGCAGGGATGGCTCTTAACATTTTAATATTATTTAAATACCCTCTCAGTTTTATTTAGCGGTAGTTGAATTGCTTCCTCATGTGTCAATGTCAATCATAACTCAAAATAAGATTTCCAATTTGACTTTTCATTTTATCTTTCCATTGTCATCACTTAATATTATTGTTTCATTTATTCATTTAATTTTAATTTTATCACATAGGTGAGTCTCAACTTTCTTCTATTAGAAATTCCCATATGGTTATTGCAAGGCAGCTTACCAATGGTGATAACACAGCATGTTATTTTAGTGTAGTTATGTTGAGAAATGTAGGTTTTTCCCCTTCGCTGCAACGTAGACATTCAGTCTCATATGCTCCTCTGTCCCTACTTTTTGTTCTGATGATGGCAATCACATTGAGCTGCAGAGGAAGGGTAAGTAATGTTTACTGTCTTTCCCCAAAATCATGGCTGTAAGTATTTTGGGAAAAAAAAATTTAGTACTTGGGATCATAAAAATAAACTGGATTTACTGGTATGACCAGTTTCATAGGACTGCAATATTCAGGTGTTTGAATTGGAGCTTATCCTGGTATTGCACAGTTCCTAGACAGAAAACATACTTATGGTTGGAACAGCAAACAAAAATACAAGCCACATGAATTATTAAAAGATGAAACTTGTTTTCGAAGGCGTGGGTCAATGATTTTACGAGTAAGTCACACAAATTTCAGAAGTTAACTGAAAAACATTGCTACTTTGTGTGGTTGAGATACAATTTGCTATACTTCTGTTAAGGAAAAGTCATTGTCCTTATGGTATTCAGAGCAGGAAATAAAAGCTAGTCTCTGGGCAGGATGATTATTGGAGTATTTTATATATTCTGTGTTTCAAGTAAAAATACAATGTTTTCCATGTTTCCACGTAACTTTTCCAGACTAACTTTGCCAGTACATTTCTAAGGCTGTGTACTATTCTAGAAACTCCTAACAATATATAAAATATTCCATATTAATGAAATAACTGTATAGATACAGTTTGACACATGGAAAGCAACAAAAGGGAGCAGTAAACTTTGATTAATTTGCTGATACTTAATAGCACGACATTCACTACCATCTTCAAAGACAATTAAGTTTTTCTGAATGGGTTCTGAAATCCAACTGATGAATGACTGCATTGCTTTTAAGTGCTAGCTTTTTACTTGCAATAAAGAAATCCTTGTGCTTGACATACCAGTTTCTTCTTGAATAAATGAAAATGTTGTTTAACATGCATTGTGGTGCTGCTATGTAATCTATGTTAAATGTCATGACTTCCAGTTCTTAAACAACTTGTCTTGTTTTTACTCTACTTTTCTGTTTTCTTTGCAGCTTTGATTTGCTTATTTTAAAAGAGGTAGTGCAGAAAATGGCGGGGATAGAAATTACTGAAGAAATGACCATGGAACAATTGGAAGCTATGACTGGTGGAGAGCAACTGAAAGCTGAGGTGCGTTTGTGTTACATTTAATAACTATTGCTTTTTATTGGTTGTTCTAAAGACTGGTTTTAAAACTCTGACAACATAGCTGAGAAAGATGTGTGCTTTACATCTTTTGAGCTTAGAGGCCTTGAGACAGGCAGCCAAGGCAGTGTAGGTGTGAATCTTAATTCTCATGTATCACAGCATCTGATATTCAGGAGAGAGTGTTACATGACACACTTCTGCATTCCAGCAGCCACTTGGATGTGGTGCAGTCCTGCTGGCTCTGCCCTGCTCAGGCAGGGAGCAAAAACTAATTAAAGCAGGCAAGATAGGTTAGTTTCTGATTCTTCTATACATAAATGGCAGTACAGAATCCAGAGAGTTTTACTGATGGGGAGGAAACTATTGCTGTTAGTTCATCAGTATTTCTGCAGTCAGCACACACAGATTCCATTTGTGATGCACTGTTTTCCAACTTGGCTAACTTTTTCTGTACTGTGCAGGGTGGATACTTCGGCCAAATCAGGAATACAAAGAAATCATCTCAGAGATTAAAAGATGCATTATTGGACCATGATCTTGCCCTCCCACTGTGCCTGCTTATGGCTCAACAGAGAAATGGTGTCGTCTTTCAAGAAGGAGGGGAAAAACATCTGAAGCTGGTGGGAAAACTGTATGATCAGGCAAGTAAAAACACCTGCATTCGAGATCCCCTCCTTTTTGTTAACTTCCAGCATATCAGCACAATATATAAGGATTCAGCTCATAAATAACAACATCTCTAGACCTATAGATGAGAATCCAGTACAATAAATGCATATGAATTTTAAAACTAATTGCAGGGTTGCTCTATTCAAATTTATGAGTATATTAAAAGTATATTGACAAGTGACCTCTGAGTAAAAGAACAAAGCATCCTTTGTCATAAAAAGTTAAATTTTTATTTTTGAAGTGTCCATTGTGTTTTTATGGTCTTACTTTGGTAGTGAAGTTTCCCTTCTTTAAAAAATAATTCTTTCACTGCCTTAGGCAGTTGGAAGTACTTGCATTCCATTCTGGTAAAATAGAGTGCTCTTGAGTTCTGCTGGCTTTTCTAGGTGGGGCTTTTTATTTTATTGTTCTTTCCTCATGAGAAATTTTTTGGTGTTAGCATTTTTAACAAGAAACAAAAATGGGAAAAAAAGCAATCTCTGAGACTCTCCCTAACTTAATTGCTGAACAAAATAATAATGTTTGCTAATTTTTTGTATTTTTTACTTGTAGTGCCATGACACCCTGGTACAATTTGGTGGGTTTTTAGCATCCAATCTAAGCACAGAGGATTACATAAAGCGAGTGCCTTCTATTGATGTTCTCTGTAATGAGTTTCACACTCCTCATGATGCTGCATTTTTCCTCTCAAGACCCATGTATGCACACCACATTTCAGTGAGTACAACTCTTCCATTTGTCTGCTTGTAGTGCTGTTCTGGTACCTGTTGCCAGTACATGTGGTAGGTTCCAGATAAAGTTTGTTTGCTAAATAAAACTTAGGAAGTTTTGTGAGTAGAATTGGAAATAGAAGCTGTGGACTGGAACAGTAGTCCTTAATCTCCTAAGAAAATAAGGCCCATGTGTCATCTTTCTCACACCTGACAAGTTGTAGCTAATGAAGTCACCTTTTTGGATGTTTTGGATTATCAGTAGGAATTCTCTCCCTCCCTGTTCCCTCAAAGGTGTAAGTTCTTCTGCAGGTGTTTTAGATGGATTTTTGCTGTGGAGGAAAGTGTTGCAGCTGCCAAATGGTGTGGTATCTCAGGAACTCTCAGAAATGAATTTGTTCCTGCATCTAAAAAGTTCTCTATGGAGAGTAGTTTTTACTTGGTGTAGTATAATGTGTTACTATAACAACAGATAGCAGTGTCATTGAAGAAAGATAAATCCATCCAATAAGGGTGAAGACTAAAGGTTTTGTATGAAGTTCTTCAGTGCTTTATGTACTGACATTTCACAAGTAAATGTTGTATAGAAAAGTTAAATTATATTATTAAGTTTAATTTTTCTATATATAGATTACAGTTTTTAATTTTCTATTTTTTTATCCACAGTCAAAGTATGATGAACTAAAAAAAGCTGAGAAGGGAAATAAACAGCAGCACAAAGTTCACAAATACATTACATCATGTGAGCTGGTGATGGCTCCTGTTCACGAAGCTGTGATTTCTCTGCACCTCCCTAAAGTATGGGATGACATCAGCCCTCAGTTTTATGCTACATTCTGGTCTTTAACGATGTATGACCTTGCCGTGCCACACAGCAGCTATGACAGAGAAGTCAATAAACTTAAAGTCCAGATGAAAGCCATAGATGACAATCAGGAAATGGTATGTTGATAAAATGTTGTGGTTCAGTTTAAATTTTCCAGCCTTGAGAGAGTTTATTTTCATGATGTATTATATTAAGGTTGTTTAGATCTGGGAAGTTTTGTCACCTGGTTCATCCATTCTGATTTGCCACGTTAACATAATTTGGAATGACTTTCCTTCATAATTCCCGTGTTAGAAGTACTAGTGACTTCACTAAGTGAAAGTTACAGGAAAATCAGTTTCAGAAAGCAGATCTTGACACCTGTATCTGTGGTTTGTCTGTTCACTCTTGTCTTAACTGTAGTCAGCCAGCATTCATAAAATTAGTTGATTATTAGAGCAGAACATTTCTGAGTAAGAAGTTTTTCAGGCATTCTTCGCTATTACTTACTATTTGTCTCTCTATAACAAGTTTTAGTATAATATTAAATGAGTTAACACTGACATTTTATAGCCTCCAAATAAAAAGAAAAAAGAAAAAGAACGTTGCACAGCTCTGCAGGACAAGCTCCTTGAAGAGGAGAAGAAGCAGTTGGAGCATGTGCAGAGGGTTCTACAGAGACTGAAGCTAGAGAAAGATAACTGGCTTCTGGCAAGTAAGTGTGTCTAAGGGAAATGTGGATGTTTCTGTAGTTGTCACTGTTTCCAGAACTTTCTTACACTAATACTCTTAATGTTGATTTGAAAATTTGATCTCTTTATATGTTGAGGTCTATTAGCAAGGTAAATTTTTAGTTAGATCATAATGTGTCTTTGCAAATGCTGGGTAGTTGGTTTTCATAGAGAAGCTTTTTGTTTCTTGCCATGTCAAGACCTTTTAAATTTTGCCCTAATTTTGAAAATAAGTTAGAGATCAACCAGTTCAGTGGAAATTTGTAATTGCAAGCTGGCTTGTACTTGCTAACTGCAATTAGAATGCTGCTAAGTAAGTATAATTGCTTCAGGACAAAAAATAGGCATGTAAAATCTCCATGATTGGTTTGAATTAACTTGAGTCCTGTGATTAGGAGCAATATGCCAGGGTTTGGGTGGTGGCATAAACTCTATTCCAATGACAAGATAATTGTTGTGCCAGTCTCACAGCCCCATGCAGTGAAACAGCATGCACATGTTTCATAAGGCAGTATGCAGTAAGCAGAATCAAGTTTTTTCTCCTACAAAACGTCTGTAATGTTTCATGTTGCTTGTGAACTCTGCTGGTATGGTTAATCTGAAATGTTTTTCTCTGGTCAGTTTTCTTCCCTGGATGAACTTTGAGTTTGTAACTGGAAGTAGTAGTTCGTCTGTCCCAAGAAGCCTAGCATAATCCAGTGGAAAAGAGTTTTGTTGTCCACCTCATGTAAGATCCATCCAACTGGTTTAATGAAGAAACACTGTTCCCTATAAAAACACTGTTCCTGTTTAATGTTCTGTAGCAAATGAACTACAAGAAATTACTGGTTGAAAAATTCCTGATTAAAACTTGGTCTAGAGATGACTTGGTAAATTTGTCTACTTGAAGAAGCACCCAGAAGTGTGTAGAAAATACTTTGTGTAGGTTTACATGTAACTCTTTGTGGGATGCTGGGAATAGCTTATTGCTGGCTCTTGTGCTCGGGCTTCAGCTGAAGGAAGTTTCCCAGCATTGTATCCAGAGGCAAGCTTAGTATTTCAGCAGTTTGCCCATTAAAATATATGATCTGTAATTGTACTACATGAGGAACTAGAACAGCACATCCAGTGTAGTAGTGAGGTTTATTCTTATTTTTAAAATTATTGTTATTTAATTTTTTTTTTAAGACTAGCTTCCTGTCTACAAACTTTTGATAGTGTTTGCACCCTTGAGAATAGCTAATTTTTCGCAGAGTAGCCTGGTAGTTTTAATTGGAGACTACCTGTTCTGGCTGGCTGTTCACTTGCTTTGTTCACTTCTGATGCAGCGCATACTTGATTGTCCTATCAACTGTGATTCCCTTGATAGCTGTTTTCTTTTTTTTGGTTATCAAATGTTTGTTATAACCTTTGAGGGGTAGATAATAAAATTAAACAAAGTCATCATAAAGTTTTTAGTTAAGTAAAAGCTGACAGTCTTTTCTTGAGCAAGCTTTATTCCATGAGCATCACAAAATTGCAAGTAAACCCTTGGGTATTATGACTTGTGGCCTGTGCAAAACCACCAGAGGCCTTTGTGAGGATCATGACTGTTCTTCCTTTGAAGCCATCCACTTGCAATCTTTAGTTCTGTACTTTCCTCTGACCTTGCTTTCGTGCTGTACATTCCTCTCAGCTTGTTTTTATGCTCGTTGTTGCCGTGGGACCAGTTTGGGTATGTGTTGGCCTGTTGTGTTTGCCAACCTGTGGTTGGTCAAACAGAAAACAGGTGACTCTTGAACTTGATACTGTGCAGCCTTTTACTCAGTGGTAGGATAAAACTTTCTCAAAATGTGTCTGCATTGGGGTGATAGTTTATTGAAGGCTGTTCTTTAAATTCCTCTATGTGTTTGATTAGTTGGAAAAATGATTATTAATTGATACTATAGAGACAGAGTGTTCTTCAGTTTTGAAGGAAACCAAACTGAAAGTCAGTGCCATGTAGAAAGATGTGTTCTAGGAAAATAGCAGGTGGTGTTTGCTTTGCTGATGTGCACAATTTGAGCAGGTGGAGAAGTTTACTGAAGTTTCCCAGCTGCTTTTAGCTCTGTTGTGTGAAAGAAGAAATAAACATTTGCTACATCCACCCTGCTATTCTATCCTCACCCTTAAACAGTTGGACTTACATTGACTGTTTCTGGTCAATGTCAAAGATATGTCTGAAATACAAGTGGCCAAATGTACAAACACCAGAGTATGGATCTGTCATACTGAACTTTTTGGGAAGAGAGTATTTGAATGATAAACCATTAATTTACTTTATTTTTCTTTTCTTTTTTCCCCCCCTCAACTTTTGTTTTTTGAAGAATCCACCAAAAATGAGACCATCACCAAATTTTTACAGTTGTGTATATTTCCTCGGTGCATTTTTTCCGCAATTGATGCAGTTTACTGTGCTCACTTCGTTGAACTGGTGCATCAGCAGAAAACACCCAATTTCTCCACCCTTCTCTGCTATGACCGAGTAAGTAGCTCTGTATTTTCATCATTACCACTATGAACATCCCAAACTAGTGTCCCCCCTGCCTCCCAAAAGAGGTAAATGAGATCATTACTTGTTTCATTCTAGAATCTGTGACAATCAGAAGTTCGCTTTTGTGCTTCAGATCCTCTGATCAAAAGTTTTCTTAAAGCTTCAGGGGTTTATTTTCAAGAAATGTTGTTTTACCCTAGTGAATCTGGAGTTTCAGAGCAAAGTCATTAACTGTCATAGGCATTGTTTTTGGGTTTTGTAACCTTTAAGTGGTCTGCATTTCCATGACCTGCTCTCATTCATCCCATTTTAGCTGTGTGTGCCCTTCTGCTGTGGAACCAATTTTCTCATGCTTGTCCCCCACCAACATCATCCTTGGGACCCTTCTGACCCTGGCAAATGGTGCTACAGACAGTGGGCTTGTTTGTGTCTACCCTGATGTCTAAAAGAGCATTTCTGTCAAGTAGCCCTATCTGATGCAGGAAATAAAAACTTTTTTGCATCAACTTGGCTAGATGTTTATTTCTACCAGCTCAAATCATTACTAATTTGAAAATAAAAGTTATGTCAATGAAGACACTTAAGCTGTCAAACATTGTGTCTGCAGCAGCTGTATGCTTGGATTCTGGGCTAAGTGTGAAGGACCAACAGTTGGGAAACTAACAATGTTTTATAAGCAGTGTGTGTTGTATTTAGAAACCAGCTTAATGGTGGTTTTGATGAGAGAAACTTATAATCTTTGTTAGGTTTTTTCCTTCTGTAATTTAGTAAGGTCATAGTAACAGTTTCTTGCTCTATTCACAGGTTTTCTCTGATATTATATATACAGTTGCAAGTTGCACAGAAAATGAAGCCAGTAGATATGGCAGGTTTTTATGCTGTATGCTGGAGACCGTGACCAGATGGCACAGTGACAGAGTCATATATGAAAAGGTATAGGAAATTACTGAAATGAATTTGCTCATTAGAGAATATACCAACCATTTGTGTAATTCAGCCCAGTAAAAATGGATTTAGTGAAACTGTTTGATTTAAAAACAGTGCAATTGGATTTTTCTGATGCCATAATCATAAAATTGACATGTATTTTACTGTAATTTACATAATTTTGATAGAAGTAATTTTGTATGGTGTTAAAAATATATATGCTAAAAAAACCCCATTACATTTCTGATTTTCACATAGCTTACCTCGAAGATAATTTAGGGAGCATATGGAAACTCTTAATACTCCTTGCACCAGCTAGTTAAATTATGAAAAATCCTTTCTCTCACCCACAACTAAAATTTCAACATAAATTAGCTAAAAAAACCTCTATGTGTCTCATTCTTTAGAGTTTAGAATTTAAATTACCAGTTTTGTTTCCTGAAAAATAACTTTGTCCTATTTTTTGATGTGCATGTAGGAATGTGGCAACTATCCAGGCTTCCTGACTATATTACGAGCAACTGGCTTTGATGGTGGAAATAAGGCTGATCAATTGGATTATGAGAATTTTAGACACGTGGTACACAAATGGCACTATAAATTAACTAAGGTAAATAGAGATGCCTAAAACCTTAGGTTTTTTTGCTTTAAAAAAATCCCAAACTTAATTAGATTTGATTTGTGTTTTAGGCTTCTGTGCACTGTCTGGAAACAGGTGAATATACACATATCAGAAACATCCTGATTGTGCTGACCAAAATCCTTCCATGGTATCCAAAAGTGCTGAACCTGGGTCAAGCCTTGGAAAGAAGAGTACACAAGATATGTCAGGAAGAGAAAGAGAAGAGACCTGATCTATATGCATTGGCTATGGGGTAACAACAACTTATTTAAGAAAGTGGTTAAAAGTGGATCATGAAAGGCATCTAAAGACTCGGAACTGTTACAGTCCTAACATTTGATTTTTACCTTATCACAGAAGATTTCGCTATCCTGCATCTCGGTGCTGGCAGTGTGAATGAGAACATTCATTTTGTGCTGGATGATCACTAATTTCCTTTACAAGACTCTAGTAAAACCCTTAAAGTAGTAAAGATTTCTACTCACGAGAGCATAGCTTAATTTTAGAGAAATAGTATAGCAGCAAGGAGATAGGATGGATAGTAAAAGGAAGAAAGCCAAGGGCTATTGCTGCAAGACTGGTTAGATATTAGAAGTGCTTATGATTCTAAAATGCTTAGTTACATGTTGCATCTTCCTGTGGTGAATGTGGAATCATCCTCGTGTGCCTGAGGGGCAGTTCAGGTTTGAAGTTCTGTCAGTAGTTGGTTTGTTCTATGTGTTTGTCCAGGAGAGAGTGTGTGTGGTGGTGAGGAAGAGGGTGTGGAAGTAGGGCTGCTTCTGTGTCTACTGGGTTTGTTTGTTTTCCTTTTTCTTTTGAGCTCATCAATATAGGGGGAAGAAACTGCATATCAGTTAGGAAAAACTGTGAAATAAATAACAGATGAACTGTTAGATTAGATCCACATTTAAGATTCAACCCATGTTTTGCTTTATGTTTGTGCATATTTAACAATCTGTGCGACTTGCAGCTATTCTGGACAGTTGAAAAGTAGGAAGCCTTTCATGATACCTGAAAATGAATTTCACCACAAAGACCCACCTGCCAGGAATGCTGTACCTGCAACACTACAAAATGGGCCAGGTGGTGCTGGGATACCTACGTCTCTCACAATAAATACAGTTAGACTGGAAGAGGGCACTACTGAGGAGACTGGTAAGCACACCTATGATTATTATGTTTGTTTTTAGAATTTTTCTTCTCTCAAAATTTGCCTCGTTAAGCTAAAAAGAAAAAATATAAATGTGATACTAAATAGGATCAGTGCATGCTCTTTATTTTTACTTGGTTTTGGGAGAGAGAGATTTGCTGTCTGTTTTAGCTGTTAGCTACACATGACTTGACATTAATATGCTCAGCTATTTGTTGTATTTTAACCAACTGGATGTAGATTAACTTGTTGAAATAGAACTGTTCTTTCTTTTTTTAAGCAGATAAACTAAAGGAGAAGTCTCAGGGTGTGGTGAAAGTTATTAATAAAACTGTCAATGCTACACCGAAGGTGACAACAAGCAATGGAAACAGTGCATCTAATAGGTGAGAAAAACTGTTCTCACACATTCTCTGTTTACTTCCTTCCAAGTAACAGAAATGCACTCAAATGATCTGCCTTTTATTTTTACTTCTGGGATCTGTCTAAATAGTTTCCATTTCTTTAAAGTATAAAAAAATGACATTATTTCTTTCAAAATGCACAGTTTTACTGATAAATGCATTTCATTTTAGCTACAAAAGATAAATGAGAACATTTGCTTATTGCTGTTCTGATAAAGAAATCTTAGTGTCTGCTTCAGGAAATTCTGCCAGACATTCAGGAATAAAACTTCTGTGATAAAGCTGGAGCTCTGTTTTGTATCCATGCTAACTGGCCATTTTATTTTTGATGCAGCAAAATTATTAAAGAGAAAGATGATAAAGAAAAGAGCGGGAAGGAAAAAGATAAAGAAAAAAAAGACAAGACTCCAGCTGCCACTCCGGAGATGAAGGCACTTGGGAAAGATGGGAAAGATAAACCGAAGGAAGAACGGGCAAACAAAGATGAGAAAGCAAGAGAGATCAAGGAGAAAACGCCAAAATCTGACAAAGAGAAGGAAAAAGTGAAGAAAGAAGAAAAAGCTTCAAAAGAAGAAAAGTCCAAGACGGTTGTTACCATCATCGAGTCAAAGTCAAGTGTAGAAAAGGAGAGAGAAAAGGAGCCATCCAGAGAAAGAGATCTAGCAAAGGAAATGAAATCCAAGGAAAATGCTAAAGGAGGAGAAAAGGTGCCAGTTGCTGGGTCCTTGAAGTCACCTGTTCCCAGATCAGAAACATCAGAATCTGAAAGGGGTAAGTTTGAATATTTAATTTCTGTTCTTGTCTAGAAAAATCACTGAATGTCAAAAAATACTAGAGAAGTTGAGAGAGGATTCCTATATACTAAGTAAGATTTGGCAATACGGTCAATATCTAAAGGAGGTGGTCAGAATATCTCCAGAAGGCAAACTATGTGGATGTGTGAACTTCACATATCTCCAGTGAATGCTTGTTCCCACAAAACCTACAATTTTTTTAATGTAAGTCTAAATGGTCTTTTAATAAAACTTAGTGGTATAACTTCAACCATGCAAATTTTGCAAAAGTGTAATGCAAAAATTTTGTCTGTACTTTGAGAGCTTCATGACAACCTTTGAATGGGAAGGAAACAGGAAAAGTGAAAGATACAGGCTTTTGTATCCTTTAGAAGGATGCAGAAAACTTTATCAGTCCCTTTTTATATTAAGGGTTAGCAAATCCTTAAGTTATTATCTGAGACTGATGTTGAGTTTTATATTTGTGCTACTTAAGGCAAACTGCATAAGGGAGGGCTATAATACTTTTCATATGGTTTGCCTGTTCACGGTCTTCATAGCAATTCTGAAATTCAGATACTGACTTCCATAAAATGGAAGTTTGGAGTGAGTGTAATTTTGCAGCAGTTTGTTCACATTACACTTCTACTGCAAACTTTCACAATGATTGTCAAGGTATGCCACCAACTGTAGATAGTTTAAGGAAAACAAAATTCACATAGTGTTAAAAAATCTAGCTGTAATTCTGTTGGTACTTCAGAAAGTGATATTATTTGATTCTCCTCTTTGAACTGAGTTTTAATAATGTCATTGTTCTGTTCTTTCCTCAGAACAAAAACGCCGCAAAGTTGATACACATTCTTCTCCGTCACATTCCTCAACAGTAAAGGTTAGTATAGCCTGAGGAAGGCAGCACCCATGTTAGGCTCACAAGTTTGGGATGCCAGTATTCGACTTCCTTCAAGTTTTGTGCCAAGTATACCCTGGAACCACTGGAGGTTTTATGTTGCATTAGAAAATGCATTCCTTTTCTTTATTGGCGGACTGTCTTTTTTTCTATAAAAATATTTTTTAATTAACCAAAATAATGCTTCAAGGACCTAGCACAAATTTTGTAAAATAGTGTTTGGAAATTTCAAGAGAATTTTTACACAGAAGTGCCTCATTGCTTTAAGCAGTCAGTTTTTTTGGAGTGCAATGGTAGCTACAAGCAAATGAGTCTTTGCAACAGAGTGGAGCATATTTTTCTGCACTTCTTTGAAGAATCTATAGCACTGAAGATTCCTGGATGATGCGGGATGTACGATACCTCTGAATTCATCAGGCTTCTTGATGAGCATCATACCGATATGTGCCTTCTAAGGAGGAGTCTTGAAAGGAGTTCCATTTTAAAGTCTCCTTGGTGATCAGTTCTCCTGTAGTTGTGTATATTCAGTGCGCATGCAGCTTCTGTTGTACCTTCCCTTCGAGGTTTGTTTATTTCCAATGGGTTCCCACCATGTTGAGCCCTGCGTTACGATAAAACCAGATGTGGCCACCAAGCCTCCTACCCAGCAAAGAGAAACCCCAAGCACTCAAGCGCAGCACAAAACCATGGGCGTAGCCTACTTGAAGACTCAGGGTAGCCATTCCTTGCTCCATATTTATATTATTTCTAAACCATCTATATTCATGGAATCTTTGAATTTGCAGTACGTTGAACATTTAAAACTGTAAGTTACCAATATTTCATCAAGAGCACTGTGATGGATTATGTGGGTCTTTAAACTTCACCATCTTACCAACTTTAGAACAAGCTCTTCTCTTTTTTCTGTTTTTTTTCAAAGTACATCTTTTTCTATGTAAGATTTACTTGAAAGATTTAACTTAATTTTGCAGAATTCAATTAACTTTTACTAGTTTTGAGGGAACAGGTGACAGTGATAACTACTCAGTGATGAAGTTTTTTATTAATGGCAGCATAAGGTCATTCTGGAGTGACTTCTACCACATTTAACTGAAAGTGGAGAAGATACAGGTTTAAAAGTATTTTAAACCTGTTTCACCTCTTGTTCAGCTGTATTTAGAGTTAAGACTACTTTTTATTTATATTTTTGTCTAGGAAGGAGAGTGTGTTTTCACTGTTTTAGGAAGAATTAGATACGGACTTATTTTGTAGTTTATTTTATAGCAGAGTCTAGAGAATAGATAATGACTGTCTTTCCCCCTCCCCCACTTTCTTTTTAAAAAGTATTTCAGTTTCTAGCTTTTTTCAGAGTACGATATTAACATAAGATCTGTTCCAGAAGGAGTAGCTGTTTTTTTCAAGGGCACGGCCGTGCTTCCCAAAGTCCCTCTGGTTTCTGAAAACTATTCCAGCTCATGTGTCATCTCCGTTCATTTTCTACAGGACAACCTCAACGAACTCAAGGATTCTTCAGCAAAGGTTTGAATCTTTTAGAAACCAGCCAAGTTTATTTTCATGTTCTGTTGCAGAGAGAAGTTAACTTTTGCTCTTGTAGCAAACTCCCATCAGAAATTCAAATTCCATTACTGTAAATACAAGCATCATGATAAAGGGATGGGGTTTTTTTTATCCTGGTGTGCAGGACAGATTTATAGGAGGGATGGTTGATAATGTAGAAGCAGCGTAACAAAAATCACCTGAATTTACCTTTCTGTCAATATTTTGAAGAAATGGGATACATCGGTGTCTCTTCTATCCCCTTCTAAAACTTGTGAATACCCAGAAGCGTCCTTATGATTAAACCATATTTAGCTAATAGAGTAGCTAAAAGAGTTCTTAGAATTGTTTGAGTGGTTTTGAATATATCAGTTAAAGAACAGTAGTTAAAGAATATTGGAGACAACTTTGGAATGTTGATACTCTTTACCCTCGCAACTGTATTCATGTTCTAATACTATAGTATTGTGTTTCTAAGCATCAGAGACTTCTGAATTTTTGCATATTTGCTTCCTGTAAATACACTTCAGTTTCATTATCTTAGGAGAAGGGATACTAAAGAATGCTCTCAGGAGTTCATAGAATCAGAATCCCAGGCTGGAAGGGACCTCAAGGATCAGCTGGTCCAGCCTTTTTGGCAAAAACATGGCACTCTGTCTAGCCAGATCTTAAAAGTGTCCAATGTTGGGGAATCCATCACTTCCTTGAGGAGAATACTCCAATGGCTGCTAGTTCTTGGTGTGAAGGGTTTCCCTCTTGAGTCAAATTGGAAGCTTCCCAGGAGTAACTTTTTGTCCATTACCCATTATTTTTCCATGTGACTCCTTGTTAAAAGGGCATCTCCCTTGGTAGCCACCCTTTAAATACTGGGACGTGATGCTAAAGGTCTCCCCTAAGCCTCTTCTCATGGCTGAGCAAACCCCATTCACACTGCCTTTCCTCTGTGTCAGGCTTCCCAAGCCTTGATCAGCCTTTGTGGCCCTGCTCTGCAGCATCTCCAGCCTGTCCACATCCTTTTTGTATAGCAGGGACCAAAACTGAACCCGGTGTTTGGGTGTGGCCTAACAAGCACTGGGAATATTGTATTTTAGATTCTGTAAATATTTTTTTGCTCTTTTTAAAACTCAGACACGTTGTAACTGTTGTACAGTAACAGTCACAGCTACTGCACACCTGCTGATACATCAGGAGATGTGACTGATAGGAGATGGATCAAATCTAAAGTTGCTGTTAAAGTCTTTGATTATACAGTTGGTACCAGTGAGTAACTAAACTGCACAGAGGTTTATCACTTGGAAAATGCTGACCATTTGGACTTTTTGGATACTTTTTGGGTTTACCTAGGATTACTTATAATCACCTCATTTAAAAATGTGTCATGGATTTCCATTTTCTGTTCCATATTTACACTGTTGTTTTAGTTGGAGTTATCTTTATGCAAAGTGTTCAGAACACTTTGTATGTTTTAAATCAAAATACTGCCATTCTGTTATGGACACTTGCTGGTGGATTTTTTTTTTTAACTGACTCTTTCAAATACCAATTGTATCTGATTATAGAGATAGTGTATATGGGAAACATCCTTTAGTCTTACCACTGATGAAACTACAGTGTCTGTAGATTTAATCGAGATACTTTTATGAATCATCATCATATCTTGTATATTTCTTTTTTAAATTAGAAAATGATAGTATTTGTCTTGAGCTTACCTCTGCCATGAAGGGACATATATGGGAATCTGTAAAACCTCCCTTTCCCTTCCTCACTGTATGAGTCAAACTACAGCTGATTAATTGAAATTTTGCTTATGTTTTCATTATTTAAGCTGAAGTTGCATTTTAAAATACTTATTTTACTTATTAGCGTTAATTAAGCAGGCAGTGGAACTATTTGCAATTGAATTAACAGCAAACAGCTTTATTCTTCTAGTTAATTTGAAAAGTTATGTTCTAGAATTAACTGTAATCTGTTTCTGTAGACTTAGCTGGAAGTGTATCACAGTTGTGTGACCTTTTAATGGATTTATTCTTTAAATGTTTGGGGAATGGGGAGTGTCCAACCCATTCCTTCCTTTTCTAAATGTGCTTTTCTAATCTTTCTTACCTAACGAACTAATCTTTGCTCTTCAATGCTGTTCTAACAGACCTAAAGCACTTCACGACAATGTTCCCTGTACATGGTGCAAGACAAGTTAAATGTTCTTTACTTCCATGTACTTATTTGGGGAAGAGGTGGGATGTTCAGAAGCCTGTAAGATTTATGAATTCAGCTTCCACTGAAAGTTAAAAGTCTGGTGCTGTTGTCTGCTTACAGACTTTTTTATTCCTGACTTGGCTCAGTTTCTGGAGCCAGAAAATGGAAATAGTGGTTTAAACTGCAGGTTAGAAAATAAATGGTGCCAGACTTGAGTTAGTTTTTTTTTTTTTCTCCCTTGCTTTGGCATTTGTCCAAGTTACAAACCACACCAAAGCGCCCAAAATTTGATGTGTCGTCAATTGACAGCATTTCTAGAGGCAAGTTGATAAAGTCTTTCTGGTAAAGGTGGGGGAGGATGGATGTGGTTTTCCAAAACTCTGCATTGGAATGGTAGAGGAGCAGTGGAATCTGCTGTGAGCAGTCATAAGAACACAAGAAATGGAATAGGAGAAAGCAGAACTATGAGTTCACTTTCTCCTGTGGAAAGCAGCTCTGGGAGACAACTGCATGGGGCTGTTTAGAGAAAACATACTGACATGTCATTGTCAGCAAAATAGAGAGCAGGGATAAATTTACTTGTGGAATGGGATTGTGGGAAATTGAATAAGAAAAGAAGAGTGGGGGAAAAGAGCATAAAGAAATATCTAGTGCAAGAAGTACTGAAGGTTCAGTCTCTGTTGTAGGACAATAAAATTCCAGTGAAATAATTAAAGGAAAGAGACCTAAATTTTGTTACTGTGGCTTTTAACATAGGATCACTAACATCAGGTTTTGGTAAGTTGTTAAGCATTTACTGAAACTGGGGAAGGAGAGGATTGCTTTAATTTTGAATGTTTGAAACACTCACTGGTTTGGTTCAAGTGATACCTTTTTTTTTTAAACTAATCTTCCACTTACCTCTTTTGTTGGTGTTCTTTTGAGTAAGGTGTCTCTCTAAAAAGAAATACAGAGAGCAGTTTAATAAAGATATTTTAGTCCCCAGATAAAATTGTTAACTTATGGAACTGGAGAAAGATTGAAGTATACTGATTTAAATCTGTATATAAATACCAAGGGAAGTAGTTTTAATTTAAAATACGCTCTTAATATTTCTTAGATCTAACTATATAATTGTTTTTAAAAAGACAGATATCATCACTGTAATGCATCCATATTTATATAACACATGTGCTACCAGTTTTGTGGAGCTTACCAGAATTGGTTAGAAGAGATAGTGGAATAACAATCTAGAACACATTACAGAGAAAATCAATTATTTTCTGTGTTCAGCTGTTTTTCTCATGGGAAGGTTAGAAATTAGATTAAAAGACATTGTTCAAAGTACTATCTTAAATACTTTGTTGATAAAGATTATTCTTTAAAAATAAACTATAGCTTTTTTAAGCAGCTGATTCCATTCATTTGTTGCAGGCAAGAGTGCAGGTATTAACTGAGTCCAGTAACCTTCATATCCTGTTTCTGTAGCCTTGTATCTGATTTGTGTTCATGCATCCAGCTGTCCTGGTGAACGGTGTTGTGTGTATTTAACATAAATGTTTCAGTTAAGAGAAAATATGCTTAAATTGAGTAAATAAGCAGAAGGTTCAATTATGGATGACGAGTTTGAACATGTCTTCAATTACTCTTTATTTTGCTAATAAAATATTTATGTTTAGTATTTGAGCTAGATCGGATATGTTAGAATAAGACTTATTTTTATTTACACATCTAGGAATACATATTAATATTTGGTGATGTTGCCTTAATTTAACAGCACTACATAAACCACACTACTCCAACACTGTCCAAGAGTAAGGAGAGAGAAGTGGAGAAGAAAGATTTGGACAAGTCAAGGGAAAGATCCAGAGAGAGAGAGAAGAAAGATGAAAAGGACAGGAAAGATCGAAAAAGGGTTGGTGACATTTTTAATAAACTAGTTTAGACAGTTGGTATGTGGTTGGAAAGCTTTCTGTTCCAAGCCTTTGCAGTAGTAATTGGTTGTACAGCCCATCTGAGCAGAAGTGATGTATATCAGATGTGATTTTTTCGTTCTGTTACTCTTTCAAAGGTTGGTTTGCAATCATGTATTCAAACCTCTTCTCCCTTCAAACTCATCTCCAGAAACTTCACACGAGATGTAACACCTCAGTTACATTCTAATGATTCAAAAATTAGTTCTCCAAAATAAGAATGCAAGCAGGTGCTCCCTCAGAGTATGTTTTAGTCTGCTAACATCTGCATAATTGTGTTTGGTGCCAGGATCATTCAAACAGTGACCGAGAGGTACCACAGGATTCAACTAAACGACGCAAAGATGAAAATGGCACAAGTATGTATTTTACTTTTTGTGTGTGTGTTCATCAGGCTTTTACTTGTTGTGAGTTACAACTTTCTGCTCTGTTTTTAGCTGGTTCTTCAAAACACAGCAAAAGTGAAAGTCCTTCTGATTCCCCTCGCTTAAATGAAAAAGAGAAAGAGAAAAACAAATCAAAATCTTCAGGAAAAGAGAAAGGTGACTCAATCAAGGCAGAAAAGATGGAGAAGAGCTCCTCTGGTAGCAAAAAGGTAAAATAAGCTGTTCTTCTCTTGTTTATTTGTTGTTGCTGCTGACAGAACAAGCTGATATTTTTTCCTGAAATTTATTGCTGCTTTATAGCCTAAATTTAAAAGATGTGGTGTGAATGTGTAAAAAAATGCTTCTGAGACTTCTGGTATCTTGTGGCTTAAAATATCTCAGCAGTCACTCCTGGCAGGAGTAGGATAGTTCAGAGGACTAGTTCATTTTGGCAGTAGCCAGGAAAATTCAGAACTTTTACTTTAGGTTCTGAATAATCTAAAATATTTGCAGACTGCTTTGGTAAGCAAGTGGATGAAAATAGGCTTAATTTATATATAAACTAGGCTGTAATTCAGATTTCCATGTGCATGTGTCAGCACAGCTGCTTTTGGTGAAAGCAGCTATGTTGTAGTTACATTGGTATTCACCAAACAGTGGTTCCCAGTTGCTGCTCTGCTGCTGGCACTTGCCAGAGAACTGGATGAGAAAGATGAAATAATCTCAGAAACCATAGAAGATGAGTACTGTCATTTTGAGTGACGATTATTTTTAGCCATGTCCAATTATAATATTAAATGTTACAGTCCTCCTGAATATCCTGTACAGTGGGTGCCAAAATAAGCTGTTTCCCATATGTGTATTTTTAAAGGAATCAAGACATGATAAAGAAAAAGCAGAGAAGAAAGAAAAACGGGACAGTACTGGGGGAAAAGAAGAAAAGAAACAATATCCTTTTAAACATTGGCATTTCAAAAAATTTCTGCAAATGAGCTTCTCTTTTTTATATGTAGCAAAATATCTTTTTCCTTAACGCTGAATTTACTCATAAATCTTCAGACAAGCATAGATAATGAAGATTCTTTCAGGAAAGGTAAAAATGTTTGTTATTTAGTTTGTTTGATTTGGTATCTCCCATGGGTCCTGTTGACTGGTAAAGGCTATACCGACAAAACAGCACAGTGTGAAATCACCCAGGGTGGCAGGGTGGTGTTTTGGGGGTTTTTGGTTGTTTTGTGGGAATTTTTTTTAATTGATGGTATTACATGTTTGGGCGTTCTTATGGGCATATGTGGTTTTGGGTTGGGTTTTTTTTTATTATTACTATTATTTTAAAAGTATTATTGCTATTATTATTTGTAAGTTTTCATTACTTACTTAGGGGAAAATATTTCCCCATCATCATCACAGAGATTATATAGATACTCAGATTTTTTTTTTTTTTTAATAAAAAAAAGGCGGGGAATGTGGCATGTCAGCAGAGTTTGGTGGAGTTGTGTCTTTGTTACTTTTTCCAAGAAAAGTTGCCATACAGAAGCACAGGTGGATTCATGTCATTCTGACAGTCATCACTCTTGATAATCTACATGTTACTTAACGATATCTTGCCGAATATGTGGCAAACTCACGTTTTGCATCTTCTTACTGCAACAAAAGCAGTAGCTTTTAAACCATAGTGCTGCATAATGCAATTGGTCAGATCAGTGTCTCTGCATAATATTTTATCTGGTCTGATCTGAGAAGGAAGAAGATAAAAGTAAACTTTGGCATGGAAGCATGGACTATATAAAGAAAGAAGAGAAACTTCAGGGTTTTTGAGTAACCCTTATGCAGACTGGGTCTTCTGGAAAAATCAGTTTTCTTTGAAATTGATGTGGCTCTGAATGGTTTGGGTTTTTTTCAGACCTATGCAGCTATGTGGACATTTAAATTTTGTTTTGTGTACATGAGGGCAGGAGTTTTTTCTCCTATACATTGAGCCATTTTAGGAGTCTTGAAATGTTTTGTTTTCAATTATTTGGGAAGGAAAGTGTCCCAGTGAACTGAAATTAGTTCACCTGATGTATCCAGCTTTAGTCACAGACTGCTATTGATCTTTATGCATAAGGCAGTGTACAATTTTACATGTTGAGGAAAAAAGAAAAAGCAAAATCTAGATGTCTGGGAAAAGTTTCCACTCATGGATTGTGACCTCAGAGCAAAGGGGGCTTATTTCAGAAGGGATCTCATGTCCCATTAGGTGTCAAGGCTTATTCAGCCACAGCAGTCAAGGGCACATAACTGAAGGGATTTGGGTAACAAAGCTTGTGCTGATACCAGGTGCTCTTTGGTGGTAGAAAGATGGGAGTTCAGGTTATTGCTTCTTAGTACTATTCCTTTTTATCTTCTTGAAATAATGAAGGATAATTCTGTGAATAGTTTCTAAACTGAAAATTACAAATTCTCTGGAAAGAATTTGCTGGATTTTTCTTGACTCTTTGTCCTTCACAGCCGTTACTGTTTGATCACTGTAGAGGGAGCCCAGCTTTTTCCCTATTCTTCTAAATGCTACTTTGGAACAAAAGAAAAAAGGCAGTCTTGGTAGATGAAGTTCACTACTGAGCACTTACAGCTTCTTTAGTAATAAAATACAAAGTTTTGTCTTGACTAGCAATTCAATATAAAGTGAGGATTGTCAGTTAAAAAAGCACAACTGTATTCTGCTGACTGTAAGTAACAAGTGCTCAGGTAAATGTCAGTTTTACTGTGGAATCCACATCCAGCTGTGTAATGGGCTGGAGCTTCTGGCCTGGAACTGACAGCATCCCACTGTGTGCATAGTGAAGTATGAGAAAGTGCTTTGTATAGCAACACAGCTGAGGAATCTCATCCTGTGCTCCTGTTAAATCTTTGATATCATTCTTCCTAATGTACAATGTCTACTTGACTACATTTATTTCTTGTCTAATTTAGACATAGTAAGATTTTTGGGGGTTGCACCTCTAAATGAGTTTATTCCCTCACAAATGACTGCTTGTTTTCTATTTGTATGTTTAAATCAGCATTTCACTACTTACGGTGCAGTGCTCATAGTAAGTAGTTCTTGCTGTAGAATAAGCTAGAGTTAGGGAATGATATTTTATTTCCCTCCTCATTCTTTGAGTTGTGAATGGAATAAAATGTGAAGTTGTGAAATCAGTGTTCATTTGAACATCTAATTCTAATTATGTACACCTTTGTTGCAGGTGACATTGAAATGGGAAGATATCCATTATATCAAAGATATCTGTGACCAGAAATGTATTTTCCAGAGTATAGATTGCACAGAAAATTGTGAATGAAGAGGACCCATCTGCATCTCCTTAAATTATTCAGTTCTCTGCTTTATTTCCCCATGCTAAGGACTTAATTGTTAAGTTGTACATTACTGTATTTTTAACTTGTTGCTTAGTTTCTTATACATTTATTTTCAGTACCTGGCTGAAAGTGTTACCTATTCCATATTTTAGCACAATGTGCTGCAAACAAACAGTTGCCATAGTGCAAATGAGGTTTCATGTGTACATAGTTCCACTTTAGTTTGTTGAAAATACTGCCTGAGTTTAGTAATTCTTTCAGTTTGAAATTGCATTCTTTTAGATGTTTGAAAACCACAAATAAACAGTTATTGAACCTTTTTGGATTTACCTCATTTAAACTCAGTTTTTATTTATTACTTGGCCTGTTTTTAATATCAGTAACTAAAAAAAAAGTTAAGTGGGAGCACTGTTTTCATGCAATGCTTAGGGATTATTTGTATATTGTGTATAATGTTGACTTGTTTAAAAAAACAATGAATGAACCCTGTCCCATCCCAATCTAAACCTGTGCTCAGTTGTCCCCTGTCAAACTTTTTGTTTGTCATGTTGTTTTTAGATTGATTGGAAATGCTCTCTTCAAAACTGAAATAAATTACGTTTCAGTTACAGCTACAGGAGCTTTGTATTGCTGAACTTTAGTCTGGAAATTTCACAATGACATTTTTAAAAAAAGAAAAAAAAAGAATTTTTTTATCTGCTAAATTCTACCAGTGTAACCTTTTTTCTAAATAAACAATAGTTTTCTCAATGGGTCGTAAATCATTCTCTGTGTGGTCACTTTATTATTTCTATGGATTGTTAGGAAAATTGGATTCTGGTTGGAATCATAGCAGGGGTGGTTCTTGTCTTTGCTGAGGAGCCCTCTGTACCTGCCCTTTTTCAGATGCCAAGGGCTGGTGGCAGAGTGTGGTGCCTGCTGTGGCACGTGCTGCCCTTCTCCAGTGGTTTCCAGGAGCTCTGGATTTGCCTTCCTGCCTTCAGTCAAGTTTACACCTTTCTTAGGAGCCATTTGTCCCTTGTCCAAATGCCATTAAAATCTCGGTTTTGTATCAAATATTAATACTATTAAACACAGGGACTTGTCTCTCAAATATTTTGGGGTTTTGGTAAGATTTTTTAAAATACAATATAAAGAAAATTTTGATCAAGAGTTGAGCATCACTGATGTATGCTTTCAGTAATCTGGGATTTGGAACAGAAGCATGTTGTCTTTGTCTTGATGCATGTATCCAAAATACTAAATATTAAGAAATTGTAGTGCTTAGGGATTTGATCAGTAAAACTCTTCTGATGAGCTTTGTTCTTATTACTGAGTGACTCATAGAAGATTACAAGTCCTGGTCATACATGGAACAAAGACACAAGACAAATTGGGAAGAGAATTGGGTAAGAGTTATCCATCTACTTAGAGGTGAGAAAGAATGACTAAAAAGAAGAGTAACTAAGCTAAATACTCCTTTTAATTACCTCATTGGGGCAGTCTAAAATCAAACATTTCTATCAAAGTCTGGTCCTTGGGCTTTATTGGAATGTGAATAAGGTGGTGCTTTGGGTGGGGCTGCAGCCACCGGTGGGTGAAGGTCACCAGGGGGCTCTCTGAATACAGGGTAATCTCCAAAGACCAGGAGACAGCTGTCATTCCGGACACTGGCAGGGAAGTTGAAACAGTAATCTAGAATTCAACTTGGAGGAAGAATGTACCTGTCCTGGCAGGAGGGTTTGTCCTCACCTGTGCTGCTGCTGGCACAGCAGGAGCAGTGTGGCTGCACATCCCTGGGAAGCAGTAGGGGGGAGATGGGATGTGGGATGTTACACTGACCCTGTCATGGGTCCGGCAAGTGCAGACACACCCCCAGCCAACTGCAGCAGTCGAGAGGGAATGATTTTACTTTGTGCTGTGGCTGGGATAACGTGGATTGTGTTCTGCAATGTCCTGATTTCCTGAGAGGGACCACAGGAACAGTTTCTGGCCAAGTTCATGCCTGTTGGGAGGGTTTTCTCACCCAGCTGCAAAAGACAGCTGGTCCTTCTAATCCTTCCTTAGGTGGGTCTCTGCAGGGACTGAGCTGTATTTGTGGAGGCAGCAGTGAGGGTAGGATGATGGGTGTCAGATACAGAGTACAGCCAAGGGGAATCAGTGAGTCCCAGAGGGCTGGAGAAAGCCTGGACCTGGCCAGGCTGTGTGGCTGTACATGCCCTGGAACACCCGTGGAGTTTGTGCTGAGGTGGCTGGGAAGGCCAAGGACAGCCTGGCTCTCATCAGCAATAGTGTGACAACAGAACCAGGGCACCGACCATGCCCTGTGCACATCCCGTGTCCAGCTCTGGGCCTCTCATGGCAGGAAAAACATTGAGGTGCTGGAGCCTGTCCAGAGAACATCACCAGAGCTGGGGAATGACCTGGAGCACAGGTCTGAGAAAAAACAGCTGAGGGAGGCATGTTCAGCCTGGCGAAAATGAGGCTTGGCAGTGACCTAATCACTTTGTGCCTCTCCCTGGAGGGAGGCTGGGGCCAGGTGTGGGGTCAGTCTGCTTTCCCAGGCAGCAAGGAACAGAACAAGAGGGAACAGCCTCAAGTGCTCCAGGGGAGGTTTAGATTGGATACCTGGGAAAGCTTCTGCACTGAGGGTTGATCAGCATTGGAACAGGCTGCCCAGGTCTGTGGTGAAGACACCATCTCTAGAGGTGTTCAAACAATGTGTGACACTCAGGGCCATGGATTTTGGTGATCGTGGCAACTCGGGTTAAGGGTTGAACTCAATGGTAAGTCTTCCCCAACCTAAATGTTCTTCTGATTTGAGAGGATTGGGGGGAAGAATAGACAGGGCTGAGAGAGTGGGCAAGCAGTCCTGCACTGCTGTGGTCCTAGCCTGGGGGAAAACCTGGTACTCAGAACCCATTAAATAAGCCCTGATGTGATATCCTAATTGCTCTGTATAATCTGCAGCATCTGTGATAGGTCACAGCTTCAGCTATTTCATAATAAAGTGTTTTCCCACAACACTGGAAAACGTCCCTTGTTTAAAGGGCAGGGGAATATTAAATAAACACCATTTATATTTATTTGCCTCGGATCAAACCACAGCTCTTACATTAATTTTGGAGGATTTTTTTGGCAATTAGCCTGCTCAGGCCATATTTAGAAACCAAACGCAGTATTTGTCGAAGGCTTGGAATGATATTAAAAATCCGCTTCAGGAGCGAGCAGGGGAAGGAGGCTGCTGGGGCTGGCGGCGAGGGGCGCTCCCCCGGCCCGGCCGCTGCATGGCGGTGTTGCACCGAGCACGGCACCGCGCAGCGCTCCCCCTTCCCGGATCCACGGCTTCCCGGCGGAACACAGCCTCAGAACGCTTCGGGTCGGACGGGATCTCTGCCGCGGTAGGGATGCCGTCCGCTAGACCAGCTTGCTCTGAGACTTGGATGCTTCCAGGGATGGGGCAGCCACAGCTTCTCTGGGCAACCTGTCCCAGCGCCTCAGCACCTTCACAGGGAAGAATTTTTCCCGCATAGCCAATCTAAACCTACCCTCTTTCAGCTTAAAGTTACTCCCCCTTGTCCTACCGCTCCATGATTTATAAAAAGTCCTTCTCCAGCTCTCTGGTAGCCTCTTTACGTACTGAAAGGCGCCCTAAGGTGTCACCAGAGCCCTCTTTTCTGTGTGCTGAACAGCCCCAACTCTGGGGCTGTTTCCAGAGGGGAGGGACTCCAGCTCTGTGAGTTTCTTTGTGGCCTCCTCTGGACTCACTCCAGCAGGTCCATGCCCTCATGCCGTGGTCCCCAAAGCTGGACACTGCTCCAGGTACAATTTCAAAAGAGGAAAGAGAGTACAATAATTTGCCTCGACCAGCTGGCCATATTTCTTGTGATGTTGTCCAGGACATGTCTGGTTTTCTAGATAAATGTTCACTTGAACATGATGTTACCCCTTTCCCCCACTGCCCTTCATGCCCCACTCTGTCCCTGCAGCAGGCACCAAGCCCTTGTCTCCTCTCCCTGCTCCTGTGGCCCCAAACCTGCCCACATCAACTGGCCCAGGGCCCAGGCACTGCTCTCCCACACTCTGCTATGCTTCTGTATTCTTTTCATCTATTCCTGGTGTTATATCATACCCTTCCCTACTTATTACAGCATATCAAGCATCTGCCACATGCTCATTAATTGGTCAATTACTTTATTTATGTGCTAAACATTATCTAAAGCACCAGTCATTACCAGCATCATGGCTTCGGTTTGTGTTGAGCATTTTTTGTAGGCTTTAAGTGCCTTACACTCTCCTTGCCATCAAGGCTGGGGTGTGTCCTGCACCCCTATTAACACTTTGTGGTCCTGTCATTGGCTCAGTCCCATTCCTGAGCCCTGTGCTGGTCCCCACTCTGAGAGGGCAGGTCAGTAATCACTGCCAAGTTTCTCAGCCCTTCCTCAGAGCCATTTATTTTGGATTTATCTTGTTTTCTGCTGCTGCCTTCAACTCCTCCCTGCCTGAAATTAGGATGAAGTAAGAAAACCCTGCAACCACAAAAAACAGGTGATGGGAGAATCCCCCATAATGGTCAGCTGGGGCAGGCCAGGTGCCCCCACTCATCCTGGTTTTGATTCTCATCTGCTGCTACAAATCAGCTCCAAGTTCACCCTGAGGTGTCAGCTCTGCCTGTTTGCTTGGAGGTGCCAACAGCCTCCCCACCAGCGAGAAACTGCTGCCGGATCTTCTCCTCTTGCTCTGCTGTAAGATGTCATGTCACCCTCAAAATGGCATAAATAATTTAAGGCTGTACCACTTCAGTGATAGAAGCAGCAATAAATAAATAAATAAATACTTGGTGTGTGCACCAAGGTTTCATTATCCTGCCCTTGGTGTCAGCCCATGGAGGCACCACCATCCAGCTCGTTAGTCAGGCAGTGCCATGGTGTCCAGCAAAACCAGCACTGGTGCTTCCAGTGAGCTTTACCAGCTGCAGCAGGGATGGGCAGGGTTTTACTGCTGCACTGGCTGTAAAGGTGTGTGCGGCAGCTCCTGTGCTCAGCCTCCTCTCTGGGTACTGTGTGCTATCTGCTTCTTGCCTGGTGGGGCAGCTGCTGCCGGTGCCTGTGCCTGCACTCAGGGAAAGCTGGAAACCATTTTTGTTGGTGCTGTTGATGGTGCTATATTACAGACCAGTCTCAGTAATTTCTCTGTTGTTATCTGATGAAGTAAAGCCAAGAATGCCCAATCACAGAGCAGAGCAGGACAGAGATGTTGATGGGCAGATTTTGGCCAAACCTGCCTCCTACAGGGCACACATAAGAGGGGTGTCCCATCGTGGTGCTGGGCTCCTGGGCTGGGAAGATGCAGCAGTGGAGCCCTGGCCCCACTGGTGCTGTCCCATGGTGTAATGCCACAGCAGGCTCTTCCTGCAGCCACGGGGCCACAAGCATGGCTCAGCAGCACTTTGGGCTTTGGGTGCTGCTGCTCCTGCAGACACTGTCCTCCCCAGATAGCAATTTCAGATGTATTATATTCTTAGTAAAGACTACTATGAAATTTATAATATCCATGCAAGTATTATCTCTGTACTTAAATTCTTTAGGTTAATTGAATAGAGCTATCATTATCCAGATCTTGTTTATGTATTGCTGCCTGCAAAATAGAGGCAATTTTCCAGACTGAAATGATGAATATGGGCACCAAAGACATTTTGTAATTTAATTTTAATATCCATGACATATTATTTTAATAACCATAAAGAATAATTATTTTTGAAAACAACAAATGTTGCAGTGCTTTGCACAAAACCTTGGAAGGAAAAACTATGCCGCAATCATACACTATGTACTTTATTTTGTTGTCAGGTGTGGTGTGCCATGGGGAGGAGTTGCTATTGGTTTGGATTTTTAGACTCAGACTTGAACACTGCTGAGGTCCTTTTGCTACCACTGATGGCTCTTGGAATTTGATGTGTTACTTTGAATTTTTGCTTAATTATTGTTCTTCACCTGCAGAAGTCTAGAGACAGGGTCATGCTGGGTGTGTCGGGGCCCAGCATTCCAGGGGTGCTGTGCAGCCCTGCTGCCATTGCTGTAATCTGTGTAGCAAGTCCAGGTTTTGGCCCAAAGTGCACTGCTCTTACTCCCCAGGGAGGTTCCAGACTAGATCATCTCCCACCTCTCATCCCTGTGGCCACAGACCTGTGTGAGGTCACCCTCCCTCCACCCCATCCCAGCTGGCCAGGCTCTCCCAGCTCACTGGGTGCAGCTGTGCCACTTCACCACAGCCCCAACCTGTTACACCTGCCACATACCTATTAGACAAACTGGACAGCCATTGTGCAGGATGTGGTGAGCCCCTGGTAGGGCAGCACTGCAGTGACTGCTCACTCCGGGCAGGGGTGGCAGCAGCCTGGCTGACGGGCTCATTACCCTTGCTGGGGCTCAGCAGGCACACAGAGCCCCGCTTGCAGACACATTTTGGCAGGTTCTGGGGAAGGGAGCATAACTCACCCCCGTGGCTGCTGCAGGGCTGTGTGGCTGTCAGGCAGTAGGGAATGGGTCAAGACAGCTCTCCACCCATGTTGGCCTGGATGTTGAGCATGAAATGAAAGCTGAAGGACAGAACAAGATTTCTTCCACGCCTCCCTGCCTTCATTGTGTGGGCACTTTACACATAAATAGGCTCATTTCAGCAAGGCTTCTCTGTGCCCTGTGGGAAGGAAGGGTGGTCCCACATGGAGCCCAGTGTGCTCAGCACAGCACCTTGCTTACACACAGGTGTAAGTAGGGTCTGAAGATTGCCTGATCTGCCTCACAATCATCACCAGAGACTCTGAGATACTGGGACCCCTACCACTCGATTAGGACAGGCATTGCCAGGCCTGGCTGAGGCAGATGCTTGCCAAGGGACCGTGTGTAAGTGTGCTTGGTGCTTTGGCATGGTACGCTGCGCTTGAGCAGGGTACTGGTTATAGCGTCCTGTTCCTGCATCTGGTTCTTGAAGCCAGTGGCCTCTGAACATAATAGTCCATAAATCTCCCCACCCTTTGGCCAGAGGCCACTTGCCTTGGAAATGGACTATGAAATGATTACAGTAATTTCCCGACTGTAAGGCACACCCTTTTGACTAAAATTTTGGTCCGAAGCCGAGAGTGTGCCTTATATTCTGGAGCGTCTTATATATGGACAAAGTTCAGAAATTTACCAACCTGGAAGTGTGAGCTGTGAGCCAAACCACAGCTGAAACAAACCCCAAACCCTGACAAAGTGTCAGAATTCCACAACATTCCCAGCTGGAGCCCAAATCCAGCACTGACCCAGTTCCTGGGAAGAAAGGAGTTCTCTCCCAGTCAAATGCAGAAAATCAGAAGCACTCAGACTGCTCTTTGAGGGAACACTAATTTACTTAACACCTATCCTAACTTATTAAACACCTATCCTAATTTATGTTCACCTATCACAGAAGGGCTCTCCCATGACAGTGAACATCAGCTTGGAGCCTGGGGGCCGTCTTGGGCGAGCCTCCTGGAGACCATGCAGCCTCCGTGGTCTCCTGGGCGCCGTGTGTGCCACCGAGCTTGGGCTGTCCCCAACTGGCTCTGGCACAGCATCCTGGGAGCCCTGTGGTGGACACTCATGGCTGCAGGACCCTTGTGGCTCTGCCACCTGCTCCTGGGAATGCTTCTCTGCTTCCAGCTTGGCTCCCATTTCTGCTTCCCGGCTTTCCCTGGCTGTGTCAACGTTCTGGGTGGTGCCGGTGCTCTCGATGTCCATGGGATGTTGTTGATCTTGAAGGGAGCAGGAAAAGCTGTCCAGGCATTCCTCGGTGTTCATTAACTGGAAGGCATTCCCGAGAGGCTGGGGGGGATTGAGGCCTCCAGGAGTGAGTCTTGGGAAGGGAGGCAGGAACTTGGAGTGCAGGGTGGGTCGTGCCATGTGGAGAATCTTGCAGGACTGGGGGCTCTCAGCAGGAGTGGGGACTGTGGGAAGCTGCTCGCAGGGACGCAGAGTCTCAGTGATGGGGAGGTTCTCTGATGGAGGGAGGTGGTCACCATCAGGGAGGGTCTTGCAGCCTTGGCGGCTGTCAGAGGCAGTGGAGGCTCCTGGAGTGCTGGATCTCTGACAGCCTGAGCTTCTTGGAGGCATGGTGGGTCCACGATGGAATCTCCTCAGAGGTCTGGAGGCTGTTCCGAGGATGGCCAGTCTGAGCGGGAGCAGGCTCTTGCAGGGACGGAGGCGCCGGGAGCAGCGGGCCGAGGCACAGCAGGGCAGGTGGCCTCGCTTCCACAGCTGCTGCAGCTGTACCCAGAGCGCCTGCCACATCCCGGAAAAAGGTGAAGCTGATGTCCCACACGGAACCCAGAGCAGCAGCAGCAGCCTCTGCAGCTCCTTGGCCATACTCAGGCAGGGGCCGCAGCTGCAGGGGACACTTGGGGAATTCGCGGGGACCACCGGATGTTTCCAAGGGGCCGCACGAGGCCTGGAGGCCCTGGGAGCCGCAGGGGCTCCTGGGCTCCTCCGTGGGCCCCTGGCTTGGACTCTGGGACGCTTGCATAACTTCTGAGCCCTGGCCTGCTGCCCCCGTGGTGCCCGGTGGCCAGTGGCCCACCAGACAGCCGCGGTGGCCAGCAGCAGGACAAGTGCAGCCAGCAGGACACTGAAGTCAGTCATGGCTCCAGCAAGTGCCACTGCAACTGCACTGGCGGCTGTGGGGCTGGCCCAGTATTTATAGGGATGGCCCTGTGATGTCACAGTGACACTGGCTACACCACAGCTCAGCCTCATGCCAGTGTCACCCCCTTTGTGCTGTCACGGCTCCGCCCGCCTCAGGGCAGCAGGACCGACTCAGCCCTGAGGGTGCTCATGGCCAGGAAAGGCCTAGAGTGGAAAGGGGAGCCCAGCCCATGGCAGTGAAGCATTCCTAGGAGCAAGGGGCACATCTGGAAGAGGCCTGGTGCCACCACTGCCCACAACATGGCTGGCAGGACACTGTGGCAGTGCCAGCTGGGAACAGCCTTTGCCCTGTGCCTGAGAAAATCCTGCAGGCACCTTACATACTGGATTAAAGATTTGGGCCAGCAGATAGCCCTGCCAGAGTTTGTCATATTGAATAGAAACTTGATTTATTGATAAAGTGAGAACCAGGGAGTCCCTGCCTGCAGCATGACACAGGCATGGTGACACAGATATGGTGACATGGGCATGCTGACTGGCACGGCCCTGTGGCAACCCAAGTACAGTAATTTCACGACTATAAGACGCACCCTTTTGACTAAAATTTTGGTCCGAACCTGGAAACATGCCTTGTACTCCGGAGTGCCTTATATATGGACAAATTTCAGAAATTTGCCAACCTGGAAGTGCGAGCTGTGAGCCGAAGCACAGCTGAAACAAACCCCAAACCCTGACAAAGTGTCAGAATTCCACAACATTCCCAGCTGGAACCCAAATCCAGCACTGAGCCAGTTCCTGGGAAAAAAGGAGTTCTCTCCCAGTCAAATGCAGAAAATCAGAAGCACTCAGACTGCTCTTTGAGGGAACACTAATTTACTTAACACCTATCCTAACTTATTAAACACCTATCCTAATTTATGTTCACCTATCACAGAAGGGCTCTCCCATGACAGTGAACATCAGCTTGGAGCCTGGGGGCCGTCTCGGGCGAGCCTCCTGGAGACCATGCAGCCTCCGTGGTCTCCTGGGCGCCGTGTGTGCCACCGAGCTTGGGCTGTCCCCAGCTGTCTCTGGCACAGCATCCTGGGAGCCCTGTGGTGGACATTCATGGCTGCAGGACCCTTGTGGCTCTGCCACCTGCTCCTGGGAATGCTTCTCTGCTTCCAGCTTGGCTCCCATTTCTGCTTCCCGGCTTTCCCTGGCTGTGTCAACGTTCTGGGTGGTGCCGGTGCTCTCGATGTCCATGGGATGTTGTTGATCTTGAAGGGAGCAGGAAAAGCTGTCCAGGCATTCCTCGGTGTTCATTAACTGGAAGGCATTCCCGAGAGGCTGGGGGGGATCGAGGCCTCCAGGAGTGAGTCTTGGGAAGGGAGGCAGGAACTTGGAGTGCAGGGCGGGTCGTGCCATGTGGAGAATCTTGCAGGACTGGGGGCTCTCAGCAGGAGTGGGGGCTGTGGGAAGCTGCTCGCAGGGACGCAGAGTCTCAGTGATGGGGAGGTTCTCTGATGGAGGGAGGTGGTCGCCATCAGGGAGGGTCTTGCAGCCTTGGCGGCTGTCAGAGGCAGTGGAGGCTCCTGGAGTGCTGGATCTCTGACAGCCTGAGCTTCTTGGAGGCAAGGTGGGTCCACGATGGAATCTCCTCAGAGGTCTGGAGGCTGTCCCGAGGATGGCCAGTCTGAGCGGGAGCAGGCTCTTGCAGGGACGGAGGCGCCGGGAGCAGCGGGCTGAGGCACAGCAGGGCAGGTGGCCTCGCTTCCACAGCTGCTGCAGCTGTACCCAGAGCGCCTGCCACATCCCGGACAAAGGTGAAACTGATGTCCCACACGGAACCCAGAGCAGCAGCAGCAGCCTCTGCAGCTCCTTGGCCATACTCAGGCAGGGGCCGCAGCTGCAGGGGCCGCTCGGGGAATTCGCGGGGACCACCGGATGTTTCCAAGGGGCCGCACGAGGCCTGGAGGCCCTGGGAGCCGCAGGGGCTCCTGGGCTCCTCCGTGGGCCCCTGGCTTGGACTCTGGGACGCTTGCATAACTTCTGAGCCCTGGCCTGCTGCCCCCGTGGTGCCCGGTGGCCAGTGGCCCACCAGACAGCCGCAGTGGCCAGCAGCAGGACAAGCACAGCCAGCAGGACACTGAAGTCGGTCATGACTCCAGCAAGTGCCACTGCAACTGCACTGGCGGCTGTGTGACTTGCCCAGTATTTATAGGGATGGCCCTGTGATGTCACAGTGACACTGGCTACACCACAGCTCAGCCTCATGCCAGTGTCACCCGCTTTGTGCTGTCACGGCTCCGCCCGCCTCAGGGCAGCAGGACCGACTCAGCCCTGAGGGTGCTCATGGCCAGGAAAGGCCTAGAGTGGAAAGGGGAGCCCAGCCCATGGCAGTGAAGCATTCCTAGGAGCAAGGGGCACATCTGGAAGAGGCCTGGTGCCACCACTGCCCACAACATGGCTGCCAGGACACTGTGGCAATGCCAGCTGGGAACAGCCTTTGCCCTGTGCCTGAGAAAATCCTGCAGGCACCTTACATACTGAATTAAAGATTTGGGCCAGCAGATAGCCCTGCCAGAGTTTGTCATATTGAATAGAAACTTGATTTATTGATAAAGTGAGAACCAGGGAGTCCCTGCCTGCAGCATGACACAGGCATGGTGACACAGATATGGTGACATGGGCATGCTGACTGGCACGGCCCTGTGGCAACACAAGTACAGTAATTTCACGACTATAAGACGCACCCTTTTGACTAAAATTTTGGTCCGAACCTGGAAGCATGCCTTGTACTCCGGAGTGCCTTATATATGGACAAATTTCGGAAATTTGCCAACCTGGAAGTGCGAGCTGCAAGCCGACATGCAGCCGAACAAACCCCAAACACTGACAAAGTATCTTGGGTTACAATACAGGATGTGATCAAAGTATCTGTTGTATCACTATCTGTTGTGACCAGGTGGGGCAGTGATCCTTATCTCTGTGGGAGATACTCTGGTAATGGGCCATCCATTGAAAGCAGTAGGGCATTGTTCTTTATCTTTGCACACCCCATCCTTCCTCCAGGGAGTTATCTTCTGCTAATGGCCCATTGAGTCTCACTGTGTGACTGGTAAAATTACTGCATCCCATTGGGAGTTGCTCCAGCTAGGGGGGAGAGCCAAGCCTTTCTTACCTAGTTAAAAACTGAAATTCTAGGACACTGAGTATCCCTTTCTCTACCAGACTCTAGAAAAAACAAAGATTTCTCCCCCTCACTACTAGAGCTCTGGAAGGAAACTGCACCATCTACAAGACCAATGCTTCAACTGACCCACATCTGTCACTGCAGCCACTATTTAATCAAACTGCTACCAATACCCTGACTGACGGGGTGTCAGGTTGTACTCTGACTTTGTCAGGGTTTAGAGTTTGTTTCTTTGTAGTGCTGTATTTCTATTTTAATTTCCCTAGTAAAGAACCGTTATTCCTAATTCTTATATCTTTACCTGAAAGCCCCTTGATTTCAAAATTATAATAATTTGGAGGGAGGGGATTTACATTCTCCATTTCAAAGAGAAGCTCCTGCCTTTCTCAGCAGACACCTGCCCTCCAAGCTAAGACACAAAGTCAGAGCACAACCTGACACCCTGTCAGGGTGACACCCGTCAGTCAGGGTGTTGGTAGCAGTCCCATTAAACGGTGGCTGCATCCTCCTGCAGTGACAGATGTGATTCAGTTGATGCAGTGGTCTTGTAGAAGTGTTCAGCCTCCCTCTGAAGGTCCACCGACAATATGGAAAAAAAGTCCAGTTTTCCTCTGGAGTCCAGGGAAAAGAGGGTGACTTGGTGTCCCAGAATTTCAGTTTTTATCTAGGTAGGAAAGGCTGGGCTCTCCCCCCTGTCTGGAGCAACTCTCAATGGCATAAAGTAATTTTATCAGTCACACAGTGGAACTCAATGGGCCATTAGCAGAAGATAACTCCCTGGAGGAAGGATGGGGGTGCAAAGATAAAGAACAATGCCCTACTGCTTTCAATGGATGGCCCATTAGCAGAGTATCTCCCACAGAGATAAGGATCACTGCCCTACCTGGTCACAACAGATGGTGATAGAACAGATACTTTGATCACATCCTGTATTGTAACCCAAACCTGCACGGCTAGTGTGACTGCCACTAATTCATTACGTTGTTGCGCCCAGATCCTCGCTGCAAAAAAAAGTGCACCTTATAGTCCGGTGCGCCTTATATATGGACAAAGTTCGGAAAATTGCCGACTCCCGGAGGTGCGCCTTATAATCCAGTGTGCCTTATAATTACTGTACTTTCTGAAGACTCTTTGAGATCTCTTTCTCCCCACGGATGGAAGACATTGACGGATGACCAGAGGACGACGTCCCATCTGTTGGTAGCTATTCCCCCCATTCTCTCCCTCTCTCTCCCTCTCTCCCTCTCCCTCTCCCTCTCCCTCTCCCTCTCCCTCTCCCTCTCCCTCTCCCTCTCCCTCTCCCTCTCCCTGTCCCTCTCCCTCTCCCTCTCCCTCTCCCTCTCTCTCCTTTTCTTAGTTTCCTTTATGTCTCTCCCTGTCCCCTCTGCCACAGAGTTGTTGGCACTTAATAAACTGCATTGCTGCTTGTTGCTGAATAAAACTTTAGTCTCTTTCTCATTTGTCTTTTGCACCCTGGGGTCAAACAAACCATCACAACCCCCGCTCAGGTTTTGTGACAACAGGACAACCTGAAACCTTCATTCTTGTGAGGTGGTTTAGGGCTGAATAGTTGTTGTTTATTGCTCTGATTTAGTCCTTGCTTATTGCTGAGCTAATTTGCAGTTGCTGTGTAAAATGAGCACCAATGGCAGCCCCACAGGGATTGGGGCTGGGCTCAAGCAGCCCCATGCTTGGGAGCCACTTCCAGGCACCACGTTGTGGGCTGGGAAAAGTACCAATGACTGCCAGTACATTTTTCCTGTTTGCCCTGCAGCCAGAGGCAGTGCCACAGGGACACTCCAGGTATCTCCTGTTTTGCGGGATATGTTTTGGCCAGCAGATACCAAACTAATTGGGTCCATGCCCACCTGCTCTGCAGCAGTGCTACTGCCCAAGACCTTCACTGGGAGATTTTTTTTATTTTTCAGAGGTTGATCTTTTCATCCCCAGTCATCCAAGGGAAGCATGGTGCTGCTCCAGCTCAGCCCCAAAGGCCCTTGGTGCTAACAGCAGTGCCTCCCTCAGTGGTCCCTGGAAGGAGCCCAGGGAGCTGGTTCCTGATGGAGACCATGAGGGTGCTGTGGCCAGGGGTAGCCCCAGAGAGGCCTTCCCCTACTCAGGTGTGGTTTGGGTACACACCACTGTTTAACACCAGGATTATTTCCCAAGGTTCACAGTTTGTGGTGACTTGGAAAAACTACACTGTGGGTGAAGTAAATAAATTAGAGCTGGGATTAGTTGCAATGTTGGGTGAAAGTTTTTTTCCTTAAAGAAGGATTGCTGAAAAGCTGGGAATTGCAGGAAAATACATCTGTTTAGTGAACATTTGAGAAATTTATTTGTCCATGCTGCTGCCCACTGCAGTGGCAGGGCAGAGCATCTGCTACCCTGGCTGGAGCCCTGAGGCTCCTCCCCTGCTCCTCACAGGGTGCTCCTTGCTCCTTGCAGGATCAAACAGCAGGAAAATTAAAAATTAGTTGGTTTGCAGGTTACCAAACCAGAAATACCCATTTCCCAGCAATGTCCTCAGTTCAGTGTGGGGCCCCCAAACTGGCTAGGCTAGAAAGGCTTTGAGTGATCCTTCCAACCCAAACCTTCCAGGGTTCTGTGGTAAATATCTGAGGAGTATCCCAGACTGGCCAAAGGCAGAGTAGTAGGAAGGGACTCTTTCTCCCCTGAAGAAAAGAGAAGCAAGCTCTTTAATACTATTTTCTTTACAGTTTTATTTACAAAATGTATTAAAACTCTTTGTACAACACCTCATCAAAATGAGGCTCAATAATTGATGCCCACACATGCAGTTTATGCTTTTACAGCCATTAGTTTGCTTGGCAATTTTTCTGCTCACTCAAGTGCAGTTTCAACGACCAAAAATAGGAATTTAAATTACTAAAAAACAAAAAAGGAGAAAAAAAAAGAAAAAGGAAAGAACCCCCAAAGCCCGAAGCAAAACAAATTTTAAAAAATATACCAAAACAAATCATCATGAGACTACTGCCAAACTTCTGATAGCTTGAAGTTGGTAGCCAGAATTGGTAAGCACTCAACACGTTTTAGATTTACATGCAAGTTTAAAAAATATCGAACCATTTACCAAACTCCCTTCACTGGTGTGAAGCCTCCACTCTTAAAAATTGATCTGATAAACATACATCTTTTATACAGCTTTTAAGAAAAACGTTTGTTTTAAATACAACTCATAACTGCACAGCTTTAGCTCACCCTTGCTGGGGATGTTATCGTGTTCAGAAGTTGAAAAAAAATAATCAGAGTTTCATGGAAAGAAAATGGAAACAAATTTTTTTGTCAATATTTTGTTAAAAACTTGAACAATAAATTATTCTCCTATGAGCTTTTAAAATTATTTTATATTACATTTTGTTGGAAATACATATTTTTAACAAGACTTTTTCTTTTTTGTATTTTTCTTTTTTTTGTTGTTGTTTTTAAATCCTATTAGAAGTTCAAATCTATCATCAGCAAACTAAACGACTAAGGGTCAGACTGCTTTAAATGAGTTTCTTTTTCTTTGTATGTTATTGATGAAATAAAACTCTATCATAAACTACGGAAAATACATATTGTCGATTAGAGGTAATTAGTATGCAGATATTCCATTGAACATTTCCCATGTGATTGACAATATGTTAAAAGTTTTGTGGGTTTTTTATTTTTCTTTTTTTATTTTTCTTTTTTTTTTTAAATTTTTTTTTTTAAGAGATGCAGTTAAGTAGTTTCCAGGCAGAGGTTCAAGGCTGAAATGCTGCTGCTGTCTAAGACGTTGGATGTGAGTAATAGTGAGTTCCTCCTGGAGCAGAGGTGGCCAGAGCACGGCATCCTCCTCACAGAGAGGCATCCTCTCACCAGGCATGAAACAAGAGTTGGCAGGAGCTGATATAATATAACAGTACTAGCAGGAGTCATGTTAGATCGCTTACTATTACTCTGGAACTGGAGCTCTAACTGGAGTTACTATCCTCTTCCCTTGCTTCTGTTTTACAGGACCATTACTGAGAAGCATTAGCTGAGCACAGTGCTAGGTGGGAGAGAACTGGGGAGAAGCAGAAGCAGGTTTGGGAAAAACTAACCTGCCCTTCTCTTGCTTCATTGCTTGATATTAAACAGTGAATTAAAATGCAAATGCACAGCAAGAAAAGAGATATATGGTCTGAACTTAAACAGCAAGTAGCTTTTCCTTTTTTTTTAAAGTTTAAAAGCCACCCAGTGTCATTTTAATAAAGCACCTGTAGGTATGCCTGATGATAGAACAAAAAAAAAAGGAATGCAATATTTTCTGCCCACACTATAGCTACCTTGTCAAGAAATTAATTTACTGATCTGGAAGCAAGACATGCAGTTCCACAAATTACTTTCTTTTGGATTTACAGATTCTCAGTCACTGACCTTAATTGGTTTGAATGAACGGATTCTTTCCTTCAGGTGTTACACCTTTAGATGCTATACAGATTTGCTCAAATTAGCTGGAGAAGTTAAAGTGGCTCAAAAAAAAAAAAAATCGCACCACTGTAAGTAAATACTGAAACATCTTGACATCAGCTCATACAAGCAGTGGCAGGCCAGTCCGTGTTTGCACGCAGATTTCTGAGGCTTTGTGTCAGGAGGTGTTTCATAATTTGATACGATTGGGGTGGCTGATGAAACCAGCTGCGGTTGCTTTCAGGACACAAGTTCAGTTACTGTGCAGTGGTATCAAAGAATGGCTTTTGTTGCACTGATCTTTTTTACAAGAATTTTTATTTTTCACATACCAATATCTTGTTACCGGTCCCTTTCTTTTTCCCTTTTGATTGTTTTTGATTTTTTCTTTTCTTTTTCTTTTCCTCTCTTCTTCTTTTTCTTTTACTTCTTTGAAGCAAAGCAAGAATATTTCAGTGATGGTTTGCATTGTTGTGAGTCTCAGAGTCTTCCATAAGGCACTGAAGGAAAAAATACCAGTTTTTCCTATTAAAAGTACATTGCACCATCATCAATGCGTGTCATGCCTGACACCTCGGAGAGAGTACAACTGGCTCAGATGGTCCAAATCCATGAAGTAGCCACATTCTCTGCTGCTTTTTGTCTTGCATGCTGTCAGGGTGAAGATCTAAAAAAAAACCAGAGAGATTTCATCACTGCCTGGCAGCGAGGGGCAGGGGAGCTCAGCCCATGGAGAGGCACAAACTGTGGGCAAGGGGCTAACCAGGCCTTTTCAGAATCATTTGTCAGCAATTCAGCTCTACTTTTCCTGCTTTAGAAAGCATGAATTCTAGTGTAGAAGGTTTGATTCTATTGCAAGTTTTTTTGGAAACTGCCTAAAAGCACTTACCTGACCTGATTATAGCTTACAAAATGAAGGGGAAGAGATCAGCAACAAGAGAGGTGAGAATTCTGATTATAGTGATTTTTTAAAGCAATTAACAAAATGCTTTGATTTGAACTAGCATAATGCTGGAGAGAAGAGTTACTCACTTCAGCACAAAGCCAGCTACCTCCATGTGTAAAACAGAATGGTACCTTTCTGATCCTACTTCTGATCAGGGAAGAAATTTAAATGACTGATACTTAAAAACCGCCACAAGATGGTGTTTCAAAAGCCTCTTGCAGCAGCCCCCTGGTGCACACAACAGAACAGCACAGACAGCTAAAAAAGGAAAGAAAGAAGAAAACCCAGAGGGTGGATTCCCGGCCCGCAGCCATACCCCTAGATTTTCACACTTTCTGTGCCGTACACGTTGTAGCCTTCTCTGTAGGTAGCGTAATTCTGGGTGTTGGTGGCGGGGGCAGGTTTGAAGTTCTGAGTGTTCTTGGTGAGTTTCATTCGCTTGGACTCGGCCCGAGACTTGTAGCAGAACTCGATCAGTGCCACCATCATGGCCAGCCCCAGGCCTCCCACCAGGATATAGAACACGCCAGCAACATTGCTCAGGCTCAGAGCGCTCGTCTTGTCCTAAGAGAAACGAGCCACGCTGTTAGTTCTGCTGTAAGGAGCAGACAGACAGACAGACAGACAGACACAACAGGCTGCTTTGCATTAGCCCTAGCTGGAATAGCTACACTCATGGTGTTCAGTGTCCAGTCCATGGACCAGTGCTGTCCCCCCATCCCCGCAGCCCAGGGCTGCACAGCAGTGACTGCTCTGTCCTCCACCCTGTGGTGGCTGAAATCGTGGCTGACTCCAAGAAAATGAGGCTTCTTTGGCCACTGACTTCCCCAGGCCTTCTGCATCCCAGAACAAGGTTGCCCATGGCCAAGCATCCCTGGTAGCAAAGGCGCTGGGGGAAAGTTGTGCCAGTGGCTGCATAAAACAGCAGGATTTACAGAAGGCCATGACAAAACTAGAAAAAAAAAAAGCCAAACCACTACACACTTGGGTTTGGTCAACGTAGGAAAAATTCTTGAGATGTTGCTAAACTTAACTACCTTTTTTCAACAGTTAGGAAAAAAAACCACCCTAGAAAGATGGTCGGTTACTTAGATGTCAAATAGCAGAGCCCTGAGCTAAACTAACACCTTCTGGAGAGTGAGTTATTGAATGAAACCAGACATTGTAAACAAAAATCACTGGTCAGGGTTTATCTTCCTTCAATACATGTCAGATGGGGGAGAAGCTTGCATTTTGCAAAACAGGGTTCTGGAATGGGATTAAAGAGAGCTGCAACCTTTCTGCTGCTGCATGGGTGGGTGGCTGTGGGTAGGAACAGCTCCTGGCTGGCACAGCTGCCTGGGCTGCCACACAACACTGTCAGGGTGGACAGGCAGTGCCAAAGAAATATGTCTATGCCCAGAGAAGACACTGCTGACAAAGCTTGGTTATGAGTCTCTCTAGGGAGAGCTGAATTTGCATATAGTCAGAGTAAAATATGATCTACCTTGTAAGTATCTGTGTGTTCCACAGGCAGTTTGGATAAATGTGGTTATAGCAAACAACCTGCCATTTAAACTAAAAATCTTAATCATTTATACCTCTTTTGGATCACAGTTCCCTTTGGCAGCTGCTGTGTGTTCAGATATCCTGTGATCCCAAATTTATCTGATACAATAGCTACTGGGTTGTGCCCTAAACAACTTCCAGTCCCACTGAAATAAATGAAATTTTATTATTGGCTTCGCTGGAACTTGAAATTGTCCTCCGACACTGAAAGGGTGCTTTGAAATTACAGTTTTCTGTCTGAATGATTGCAGAGAGGACTTCCAAAGGCACCAAAGGAGTTAGGCACTCATCTGAGACCAATTTTAGCTGGAGCTGGATTCCTCCTCCTCTTGACGCCTTTGAAAATGTCCTTCACTCCAACAAGCCCAGCACTTTTACAGAGTTTTTCTCCCCAATGGGTCTATAAGCATTAAAAAAACCCAAACAAACCTCCTTTTAACTGAATGGTGTAAACAATTTAAACAATTTAAGTGTGCAGCTACTGGGCCTGGGTGGGACCTGCCCTAGGGTCTACAGTGGTTCCTGCATGAGGTTGGACAGCCCCACAGCATGGTTGGTGGATGACAGGGCAGTACAGCAGCAAAATGGTTCAAAGCAGTATAAAGAGGAATATACAATATTTAGGTGATGATTCACCATTAGTATATCTACATTTTTTAAAAAATCCAACCAATTTCAGAATGAATTGGCAAATAGGGCAGGGAAGGTGTTTTTTCCTTATTAGCTGTCTCTTCTGAAAATTTGGGCCCTTAGCAAGCATGTGACTGTTTCCCAAACTGACATGTAGAGAACCTAGGTAATAATTTTGAAACAAAAATGGGTTTTTTCAATAGAAATAAGAAAAAGATTTGGCCTGAATAATAGACAGTGACTGTGCTGAAACTTGCACATTTAAATGAAGACATCAGCTTGGGAGGCTTTGTGGGGGCTTCTCTTAGCCTGTTTCTAGCAAAATACTAACACAGTGAAAAACATACTTACAACTACAGTCTGTTACTGCATATAAGAAAAATGCTGTCATGTTCTGAGACTTACTTTTTTTTTTTCTCTATTCTTTCCTTTCAACCTTCAAAATGTAAATAGCAATTTTTGAAAGTCATTCTTGGAATAAACAAACAGTGGGTCAAAATGTGATTGCTAATCAGTACAAAAAGACCTTCAGCGACTGACCTTACTTCCGGAGTCCTTGGCTCCACATTCACCCTTATCGTACCACCATTTGTTTTTCAGCTTGTCTAAGATGCCTTGTTCACTGAGTTTCAATACTGCAAGGTTTACAGGAGTTCTTCACGTGGGAAATAACATAAATAACATTATATTATGTTATTTTATGTTATTCAATCTTTAAACTACTTTAAAACTATACAAAGCGATAAAGCAGGGTTCCTGGCCACAAAGTATTTACACTGCAGGCAACTGGATCATCCCCTTAAGTTAACGCTAGAGCATCTCTACATTACCAGGTCCTGCCCATATCGCTTTGAGTAATCGGCACTCACTGTTAAATGAAGGCAGTAGAAACAAAGCAAGGCCAATCTCCCACTTTGGTGCCCCACAGGCACTTGCAGTAGCTTTACACATCTGGGTGGGTTTATCCAGCAGGACCCCCTATTGCACTAACAGACAGAAGCCCCCACACCAGCCACTGTGGCTTCTCACAGGGGAACAAGGCTTGTAGCCCCCAAACTCCGGCAGCCCCCGTGCCTGGCGGGTCCCTGTGCACATCTGCAAAGCAAAAACCCCCGGGCTGGATCCACGGAGGGGGATTTGGATTTTTCCAGCTGTCACAGCCACTGCCCTGCTGGCGCTGCAGCAGCTGTGCTTGGAGGCACCGTGCTCGGCTCCACTTTCCAGAACTGCTGCATCTCCAGCTCCCCCAGTCCAGGGAACTGCAGCAGAAAATAAGCAAATGCAGACCACTATGAAGCGAATTAATGAATATGGAAACTCTGGCTGAAAGTGCTCAGGGTGGGAAACGTTGGCAGGATAAACAGAGTTGCTGACCGGCGCTGCCAAGAGCCCACATCCCAGGGGGGCTGAGCTCATCTGCCCCTTTCTGTGTGGGAAAGCAGCACCTGAGGAGCTCTCAGTTAGGTTTTGTCATTTCCACTTCCTCCTTGTGTGATGTCTTGGCTTTTTTTCCTGCCTGTTTTCACGAGACAGGCTCCCTGTTGTAAGGGACATCTTCAGGTACTGCTCCTGCTTGAACAGCTCTGATCCCTGCTCCACAGCTGTGCAGGGCTGGGTCCTTATCCTTAGCAATGCTGTGCCACATTGCACGGGATGACACCAGGCAGACACATGCACAGCCAGCTTGGGGTCCATCCAGGCCTGCTGTCAGCAGAGGAGACACAGGAGCCCAGCCCATGTCTGCCCCAGTGCAGCCTCATCTCTGGCTCTTGCTGCTCCCTGCCTTTCTCCCACCCCTGCCAAGTGCCTGACTCTCTGCAGAGCAGAAAAGACTCAGAAGAAAGAGCAGCAAGACCTATACAAAACACCTTAAATATAAGCTAAATCGCACAGTGGCATTTAGGGAAACACCCCCAGACTGGGAGAGCTCACAACTCTGAGCAACAGGAATGGCTGAGCCCTGCCATGCCAGAGGCAGGGCAAGATGCTGGAAGAAATAGCTGGTAAAGAAAAGTCCTGCTCCTTCACCTGCCAAGAAGCTGCTTTTGAGATGGCTGTGAGACTGTTGGTGGCTGATGTTGGGAAGAGCTGCTCTTGGAGATGCTTCATGTCTTGGAGATGCTCCATCAGGAGGGTGGCAGCTGAGCCCAGGAAGCTCATGGGGTATCATGAGAAAAATGATTATATTCAAGAGTTCTTGAGCTGAACACTCCATGGGCTGCTCCTACATTGCCCTGTGTGTAGTGCTACCCAGGCCATCAAGGAGGCAAGTGCACGGAAAAGCCATCCAGGTGGGGACAACCACTGGTCCCAGCAGCAGCACTGTCTGCAGAGCTTCTCAGCTGCCCAGGCAGAGGCAGCACCACTCACTCCTGGCCTGCGGGGGGCTCAGCTTAACACCAGCCAAGACTTTATTTTTATAAAATGGCTATTTTTAAGCAGCAGCTGTAATCTAATTAAGTATCAATCAGGGCTGGCTGTACACGCTTAGCTGGACACAGCCAAGGGGTGGTGGGGACAAGCCACATGAGACAGACCGTGTTTGCTGGCCCGGCACTGGCAGCAGGCAGAGCTTCTCCATCAGGAGCCAGCAGCATCCTAAAAAGCCAGCTGAGCTGCAGCTATGCCTGCATCCTCCTACAGGTAGGGCTGCAAAATATTTACGGGATCAAAGCACGCTCCGAGACACGGCCAGCACCCAGGGGTGCAGGTAACACATCTGCCCCACCTGGGCACACCCATGGTGAGCAGCCAGGTCCTGGCCCAGCCACCACCATGGACCTCTTGGGCAGCTGGGCTGTGTTGAGACCCCTGGTGACCCCCAGAGGAACACACTACGAGCAGCTGTGCCAGCCAGTGAAAGCTCAGTGCATTTACCTTCCCTTTACAAGCCCCTGCAGAGAATGGGGTGAATTATTGCTCAGACAACAGTATTCTCATTTTAAATTTCATTTAAAAACTATCCAATTTGGAGAGATTTTATGCAATACACCTCTCAGCTTTGAAAAGCATTGTGCAGCTGAGAATACACAAACAATAGGAAGAAGGTTATAAACACCTTTCCTCCTACCTGCATATTTTATTGTGCAAATTTTCCCCTCCCCCCAGTCCTATTCTGAACACTATTTTTAATTTGCATGCCTTTGTAAACCCCATACGGAGTACTGAGAATTTGCATAACATCCAATACATTATAGATTAGCTTTCACAACATTATACAGTATTGGGAAATGAGGAGGCTTAATATGCTAATTAGGGTGCTTTATTTTTTTTAAGCCAAGATTGCAGCTAATTGTGCACACACAACTGCCAAAAAAAAAAAAAAGGGAAAAAGAAAAAAAAAAGAATAACTAGTAAACTAAAATTATTTTAACTAAACAGATGGGAATTTGCCTAAACTGAGGTTTTCATTATTGTTTGTCCTGGCCTTGTTTACCAGGTGAGGCACCACAGTCCCTCAGCCTGGGTAGGAGAGAGGTGATTTGGTCCATCCATGTGTCCGAGCATGAGGAGCTGAGTGGAATGGGCAGACAGGTGCCAAGGAGTCACTCCTCACTTCAGACCCACCCAGGCTCTGCTGGTGGAGCTATTTCCATGCCAGGAAATAGCTGGTGCTGGGGCTGTCCCCATCCAGCCTGGCATGGGGGCTGAGCAGGTGGCTGGTACCAGAGGGTCAGGTTGTTTACAGGGGGATCAGGGGGGACAAGTCAGACATAAAAGAGTAGTTGGTGCCTGTCTCTCCCCACCTTGGCCTGTTCCCTCTGCACACAGATGACCTGAAGATTTGCCTCAGCAAGTTCCCAGCCTCCCTTGGCTCAGCTACTTCACTGGGCAGGGCACTGGAAATAATTCCAGGAAATAAATCCCAAAACCTCCTAATGCATGAGCTCTTCCTTTGCATCAGAATTTGAGAAACCTTATGGTGGGAGAAGGCGTGATGCCTCTGCAACCCCTGCTCCAGGACTTCAGGAATGCAGTATGAGCTCATGTGGGATGGACTCTTCAAATCCCAAATTCTCAAGATAAGTAGATATATTGGAAAGTGAGTCTGGTTGCTGATACATTTTCCCATTGCTCATCTCTGAGTAGCTGTCTGGCCTGGTTCAATTTAATTGTCAGAGTCAGTCATGGCTTTGGCTGAGATCCTGATGAAGTGCAGAGAGCCATGTCTGGATCCTGGCATTTTTCACTGAGTGCTCAGCACTGCCCATGGAGCACAAATCCTCTGTGTCACCCCTCAGCTCACAGCCAGCTGGTCCCAACGGTGTCCCTTGGGCAGTGACAGCTCTGTGCCTGTGCCACGAAGTGTTCTGTTGGTTGCTGTAGAGGGAATTGCAGAAGTGATGGCTGCTGGGTCTAGGAAGGGCATTGTTCGTATCTTGCCCTGGCACTGCTTGACTGAGGGGGGATTTTTAGAATTGCCTTAGAGGCAGAGGAATGGAGACACTAAATTACTTGCTTGGGTTCCCACAGGTGGCTGTGTCCCCAGCCACCCACTGTCCACCTGTCTGTCACTGTCCACCTCAGAGGATCATTTCCTCATTTTTTGGGGCTCTGACTCAAAAGACTTCCACTTCTGGTAGTTTTCTTGGGATAGTTTTGTGCTTTCCAGTTTTTTTTAAAATTATGTTGCTGTTGGGCTGTATGGGATATCCTGTGAAGTCCTCGTCCCTTTCATAGGTGGCTTCCACTGTTTTTCTATGCTTTAATTTATGATGGGATTCTTTTTCATCTCCCCTGTGTGGTTTCCAGACCTCTCCCTGTTAGTTTGGTTGCTTTGATAAAAGTAAAAGGTTCAGAGGTTTGAGAGCTGGTGTTCTCTTGCTGCACTCTGTATGCCAAGAAAATTGAGATGAGGCCATTTGGATCGGGACGTCAGCATTTTGGATTCCACAGGATGGCATTCTTGTCCAGAAACTTGCAGTGCTTTTCTTCCTTCCCATAATGGAAGGATTTTGTTGTTTCCTTGCTTTTGCTTTTCATCCAATATATCTGAATCATCCAGGCTTAAACCTGTGAGGCTGGTTTCCTTGGACAGCTCTATCAAACACTGCTAAGATGTTCTTCTTCAAATGACTGGAAGCCTTGAGTTTAGAGAAACAATACCATGAGCCTCATATGGGATAGCCTTATCCTTAGAGGGGAATTAAGCCATCTGCCATGGTTGTTTCTTTAAGAGAGGCATGACTGTAAGATCAGGGCCCACCTGTTTTATAGGCTTTACAGAGACTGCCACAAACATGATTTTATACCTCGACAGAAGTGGATTTTATTGGTGTTTCAGCTGTCTCGTTTCTCTGCCACCCTGTTAGCAGACTCTGTTCAGGTGCTGGCAGCATGACCTTCCCCTCTTCAGTCATCAGCTACTGCTAGAAAACAAGCTGTGCCAGTCTTTTTTCCAGATTTAATATGACATCATCCCAAAGGGAACCTCCTTTTCCTTTTGCTCTGTGGCCCTGGGCTTCCTCCCTGCTGCACTTCAGCCCGTCTGGGTGCAGCACACCAGACCCAGAAGCCCTTTGCACCCTTTGCTGCTGGTGGCCCCAGATGACAGGATGATATTGATGGAGCGAACTGATTTTTGAAAAACAAACTCATTAAAATCTCACCCCTCAGCTGGGTCCCCAAAGCTTCAGGTTCAATTTAAGAACTGTGGCCACCTCTCCCTCAAATTCAGGAAGTGCTACAGTACTTTGTCATGCAGGTTGATCCCATACAAAACGTGGCATTGTTTCCAGGCTGAGAATTTTCACCATGCAGATGCTCCTTCTCAGTAGAAGGAGCTGCTCTGTGCTCTTTGAAGAGCATTTATTGCATTTATCTTTCATTATTACCCATCTTCCTTTCATGCAAATAATATGGAAAAAAGGGAACACAATGACTTGGAGGCCATCTGCTCTCTCCTCTTTGAGACAGCTTTATTTGTCTGAGGGATATCTTGCCTTGCCTCCTCTTACCAAAGCCCCAGTTTCAGGTTAGTTGCAGCAAATTTTATCTCCACTGAGAAAACCGGTGGCATTATAATATTTCTTTCCATTCTTTCTGGCCAGAACAAGCTTGAAGTAGAAGACAAGTAAATTAATCATCAAAGAAGTAGATCTCTATTAATCCCAAAAGTGGGAAGGTAGAACTACTGACCCTTTCAAATTATAAATCATAACTGGTTTTTAGTAGCATGATTAATGGCCTTTTGGGTTAATTGTCATGATTTCATCTGCACCTATTTAAAGAAGATAACCCCAAACCAGATGTTCTATCTACTGCCATCACTAACTTCCACCACCTTAAGACACATGCCCAGCAGGCTGCAGTCCCACATACCGCTGCAAAAGCTGGCCAGGCTGCTGCTTTTGGCAGTTGGGTTCCAGTTACAGCCATCGTGTTCGTGTGCTGGTGCTGTAAACAGGACCCTTCCTGAATGAACTTGGACTGCAGTGAAGAGTCTGAGCAGTTTCTTGGAAAAGCACTGTAATTTATGAAAAGAACACTGCGGTCTTGCCAGGAAAGGGCCATTTTCCAGGAAGGATGCCAGTGCCTTTGTAGTCAGTGTTTGGGTTGGTCCTCACAAGTTGCAACAGGTGATATAAGGAGTCAGTGACCACTAGAGGTGAGACTTGGGAACAGAAGTCACTTTAGGACTTGAACATCTCACCCAATAATCTGCAGACTTTTTTCAGCTCTGTCTAACTGGTGTTTGAATGGCATGAAGTCTCAGCAATATTGTAGTTATGTTTATTACTTGCAATCTATAAAGATTTAAGTGATGATTGGAACAGCTTTGGATAATTCACATCCCATTCCATGCTCTAATGGATGTAATATAAATGTTATACCCAAACCCAATCCTTGCCAAGGAGAGTGAATGAACTCGGCAGACAGCACGCTGCTCCTTTCAAACCAGATGAACCATCGCTCAGAATTCATTTAGAATTTTTAGATGAAATCTTTCAGAAAAGCAAGCTGCAAAGTGAAAGTGTAACAAGCAAGGCTCTTCAAAGCACCAATTAAAGGGCTCCTCAGGATGGCACAGGATGGGGAGGGCAGTGCCTGGGCTGCACTGAATCACCCAGGCCGTAGGACTGCCCATGGGCTGCCCTGATACCTCTCACTACCTGGGTTTTATAGCTGCAAGTTCCTTCACCCACCATCAGCTGGTTCCTGATTTTCTGTAGTGTATCCACTGTACAGGGCACAGTGTGGCATTCTTGCAACATCTGCAACAGTGCTGCTTGCAGCATCTTGAGAGTCCAAACTTAGCTTTTTTAGGGGGTAGAGGGTAAAGTAATCACACGTGAACTTGAAGGAAGACCAGAATAACATTCAGAATTGAGAGCTCCTCTCTGGTCTTGAAAACATCATTTCTCCATGTGCACCTGGGGCTGTGGCTCAAGATAGCAAAGCACAGACTTGATCAGCACCTCAGCCATGGAGGGATGCCTGGCTGGCTCATGAGATGTCAAACACCGGTCAAGAACTCCAACCACTGCAGCTTCACTGCTCATGAGTGACCCCTGCACAGGTGAGCTCCACAGGCTTCTTCAGGGCTTCTTGGCCAAGACATCCATGTCCCCAGCAGGGGAGGGACGTGGGACATCTCACCCAGCAATACAGAGTTCATTTAGAGGTGAAGCTGAGAAATTTATAGCCAGTGGCAGTGGGCATCCTTCTCAAAAAAGCAGATGGATGCTGGCTCCACACAGCAAATATGGTCACTGGTAGAACCGTCCTTTGCTAACAGACCTCCCTGTGCACTTAACACACCACAATGCACAATCCTGTGTGGTCACCAACAGGCCCTTGTTCATTTTTCCCAGCAGTACAACAGCAGACAACAAATTCTTCTGGTTGGAGAAGTGTGGAAATGGAGGCATGTCACTTGGGATGCAACACTTACAGCAGAGCTGTTCATGGTTCCCTGTACCTTGGTACTGGCCCTTGGGTGCACAGGAGAAGGCAAAATCACAGTGCCAAAGACAGCCCTGGGCTCTGTCTGTGTCACACTGCACAGCATAGAACAGCTGTAAATCTGGTCTAGTATCTGGCTGGGCCAGATTTATTGCTGATTTGTGGCATCAGAGAAACAGAAAGCCACAGAAGGCTCCTAGCAAATCTGTCCTTCCCAGTGAAAGGTGACATCTTCCCTCTGTATCAGAGTGCTGCCCCAGCCAAGCCCCATGGTGGGACCCAAGGGCTCATTCCCCTCCTGTCCAAATCTAAGTGATGTGAAGGAAGTGAAAGTCCATGGTAGTTAGTATATTATAAAGCGGTTTTTGACTTGTTTATTATTAAATTATAATAAACTTGTTTTATAATTAAATAATCCCTGTTGGTTTTGCCTAATCTTTTTAATTTAGGAATCTGACATATTCAGAGCACTCTCACTTCTACAGCAAGAAATGTTTTCCTTTGTTCCTTACGACCAGAGCTGTCCTTGCTGGCTGGAACATCCCTGGGATTGTCGACACCGGCACAACTCAATCAAAACCATTATAACATCAAAGAATTCAGATGTTAAAACACTTGGGTTTCTAAAATCTACCTCACAGTGTCAGAGAAAGACAAGTGGGAAAAGGTGCAAACAAACAAGCATTTTCTAAATCCAAAATGCTTCATAAAAACCTCTTGGGTAAAAGTACTGAAAACACTGAATCAATTGTTCCTGCTGGTGTCCCTGGCTAATCCCCACTAACTTCAGGGATAGCACTAAGGATAGCTTGCTGTAGGCATGTGGGACATGTCACATTTACCACGATCTGAGAGGCAAATACCTGAGGAGCACAGAGATTACAGAACAGAAAATTCTGAGCTGGAAGGGACCCACAAGGACCATTGAGTCCAGCTCTGCAATGAAAGGCCCATACAGGGATAACCTTGGTGTTATTAGCACCCTTCTCTGACCAACTGAGCTGCCCTCAGTGTGACCCTGAATGATGGCACCGCTACCTGGCAGTGCATCCCGTCAATCAGAGATATCTCTCACTGCCACACGACACAGAACCACCAGCCTTCCCTGCCCTGCTGGCAGGAGGGGGGCAGGTGATGCTCAGTGGGGCCTGCAGCCCTGTTGACTGGAGCTGAGTGGGTCAGAAGGCAAGTGGCCACCACTGGATCCCTGAGCCAGCCCTCCCAGGCACATGGTTGTGCAGGGACTGACAAAGACAGAAATCAAGCCCAGGCTCTCTGCTTAATTTGACAGGATACCATAAAAAATGTCACTAATAACTATCTTGGTATTGTTAAATTATAAAGATAGAAACGACCTAGGAAGATACACCAAATCCAGCACTACTCTCTAGAGGGCACTGCTTGAGGTTATAGACCCATCTAAATCAAATAAGGCACTTTATTCCCCCAAGCTGTATAATGGACTTTTTGTTAGATGTTGTTACTGAAATAACTTCTGAATAAATACAAAACCTGTGGGTGAATGCATTGTCCAAGGGCTCTGCTCTTGCTCAGATCAGATCATCCATCTGCCTGTTGCAATTTACCGATTTAGCAATGTCTCTGTGCCATCACTTCACGTTTTGTGACACACCCACACGTGAGGGATGGGGAAGACTTTGTTTGGAAATGAGCTCACTATCCAAACCCACGATGTTTGTTTAAAGACTACAGTTGCCTGGTACCTCAAGCAGGAGTGAAGAGCCCTGAAAATACAGGCATGAACCCATATGGTCAATCCCCGTTCCTTCTTGTTAATCACTATTTCCTACTTCCTGTCTCAAAATGTGATCTTTGGCATTCCACACTGAATATGTAATATTCAATGAAAAAATGCAAAAAGCACCAGGCATTTATTTTTCCAGTAATGAGCCCTTGGTTGCTCTTTGGTACCATGTCAGATCCACACCACTTTTTCCCTGCCCTGTGTTACCAGCAGTTGCACATCTCCAAGATTTAACATTTGAGGGATTGAAATGCTTTATGGGTGGGCAGAGGAAGGGATAAAAGTGAAAGCCATCTAGTTTGAAAAGACAAAGAGCTTGCAAAATTAGAAACTTAAAACTGAGCACCTCAAGTCCTATATATCCACCAGCCACCTAAGAAATATGCTGCTTGTTGATGGCTGGGGTAGTGCTTGGAGGCAGACTGATAAATCCTCTGGCAGAGGATGTTGTTTTTCCTCAACAGCAGAGCCAGCAGCAGTTCCCTTTGCTCAAGACCCTGGGGCTCTGAGTGATGGTGAGGAGCACCCTGGGGCTGCAGCTCCCTGGCTGCCAGGGGATGGGTTTAGTTCCTGCTGAGCACCCAGTAGCTGCAATATTTCTCTGTAACAGATTTTTGTTATAGTCTCCATTACTGGGCAGGAGTAATCTACCATTACAGGTTGGAGCATCCAGTTTATCTTTGCAGAATCTGAAGCATTTTTCCTTTGATCACCAGGGATACATTTTAAATTTGGGTGCTTGAATGAGCACGTGATGTCACTGCATCATCTATAGACACTTTGTGCTCACCTCTACAGAACCAGATGTGTTACCAACTGAGGCTGCAAGTTCCTCTGCTCTCTGCAGGGTTTGCAGCCTGTGTTTGACAGCAGCAGCTGTCTCTGTGAAAGAATATTTGCACATTTCACAAATGTAGCTCAAACAAATTAAACTCTGTACTAACAGGATCGTAATTTAAGCGAAGTGCCAAGTGCTAATGCAATAATACACACTGATTGGATTAGGAAATACAAGCCATAACAAGTCACTTTAGCTCATTTACAGCAATGCCTGACACTTGAGGTACGGATCTGGTGAGAGGGTGGAAGGAAGAGCAAAGGAGGGCAGGTACCTCACACTCAAACCTTCAACACCTGAAAGAGTGGCATGGACCTTTCCTGCCATTGCTTGAGACCTTTCTAACCTAGATGGGTATGAGAAAGAGACTCAACTTACCTTGCATGCCAGCTATCCCCTCACCTTCTCTTTATCTTGTTTCTAGGCACATCCATTTTTCCCCCCATCTTTATTTTCCTCTTGAAACGGCTTCTTCTGTGACTCCTGCTCTTGGCTCCTCAGCAGGCTGCAGGTAGGTGCTGCTTAGTCCAAAGGCTACACAAGACATTCAAAGAACAGCTACGTAGTGTGTACAAAAGCCTGAGGCATTCGGCCCACAGTTACAGTGCCGGCAAACACAGAGAAATCCACAGAGCAGCACCAGTGCCTGTGTCCACGTGAGCACAATGCTGAAACGTTAGAGTCACTTTGAAGAAGAAGAAAGGCATTTACTTTTCCCTTTGTATGTTAAATGACAGCAGTTACTATTAAAGAGAAACAACCAAGCCCAGACCCCCAGGGAGATGTTCAAAGGAAAGGCCCTGCTCCTGCTACTGGGAGCTCCAATTCCAGCTGCTGGTTTTCCTTTTTTCCTTTTCCAGTACCACAGAGCCTTCTGCCTTGACTTTTCCCATACTGATACTTACAGTGCAGGATAAATTACTCATGTAAGCAACCTATGGAAATTAACTGTTAAACACCACAGACATTATCAAAAGGAGTGCACAGTTAACAAGTCTTTAAAATTTCTTGCTGCCACAAAAGCAGGACAGCAGGAGCCTCAGGTCTGCCACAATTAATGCTGCACAAACAGATCTCCTTGCACACTCAGGTCTTGAGTTGACTTTGGCAAGGCAGCAAAGCCAGTCTCCACAATGCTAAAGGTTATACTGGCAAAACTAACAGTTCCCAATTCTTGGACACCACTGGTTCTGACTCCACCAGCTCCTTCCCAGTGTAGGCAACCTATTTTTCCCAAACAGTCGTGCTGCTTCTCCCAGTTCCACTTCCAGGAAAATACCCTCAACAATCTGTGCAACAGCATCGTTGTTTCTGCAAACCAGAGTGGATTCTCTGCACTTCTTGGCAGTGCTCTGAGATGCTCCAGTGAACTCCTAGAGCATTAAGACTTCATCACTGGCACAAAATATCCACAGTATTATTTCCTAGTATGCTATAAAGTAATAGCTGTCAATTAAACCAATATTCTAGTGCCTTCCTTTTAAAGCATTATTTTGCTTTGTCACTAATTTGCACAATACAGTAATTTCATATTACTTTCCCAGCTTTGAGCATGAATTAGCCCTGTGTTACTGTCACTGTCTCTGATCAGCCATTTCATCTTTTTCCAGCTCATAACACAGGCCTATAGAATAGATGACAAGGAAATTCATGCTGATGAACATAATTTCAAACAAATTGCTCAAATAAATCGTGCTGCATCTTTTTAAGATAGCCGTTTCCCCAAATGTTCTCTTTTATGCACGACATGTTTTGCAATGGTGCTCTTTAGGCATCAGGTATCATCTAAAATAAAGCATAACAGATTTTTTCTAAAAATATGCCACTTAAAAAAATTATGCTGCAAATGCTAACGGCTGTGCTGAAAATGTATCAAGGCAAAACAGCACATGGACACAGGGGAACAGATCCCATCTGCTAATGGCCACACTCACAGCTCCGAAGGTCTTGGGAATGGGATATCGTATGGAGCACAGCTCTGAGAGCAGACCTCAACTAGCACACTGGAAAAGTAATTCTATGATTAAAAAGAAACAGTTGGAAAATGAAATAATATTACATTGCATGTCATTTCTCTGATGTACTCCAAAAGAAGTATCAGCCTAAAAAAGAATATATTAAAAAAATTAAGTAAAATAATTAGCAAGGAATCTTGGCAGTGAAGTTGGTGAGAAGCTTCATTCAAACATTCTCCTTCCATGTTGGTTGTCATTAAACGTTACCATGAAGGTATAAGAATACAAGAAATTTATCAACAGCAGAACCACAGAAATTCATCTTAGCAGAAAATTGTTCCTATGCAACTGAATAATTAATTTCACTTAAGTCATTCAGCCTGTGACTGCCATCTGAGTCCCCTTTTGTCTAATTCTTGTTAAATCCCTATTCAGCCATCACTCAGCTCCAAGATTACAGGACTGTATAATAAACGAAATAATTAGTTTCCAAACTTGTAATACACTGCAACATATTTCTGGAATATATTTTTTTTACAACTGCTATTTTGTATTCTCTCATGATTGAGAACTCGGCTTGCATGTATAAGAGCATTTGAAGAGAGGATAATTTTGCCATGAAACTAAATTCATGCTTATTTAGGAGGGCTAAATGAACAAGTTTTGATGCATGTACCAGAACGTCTCCATTGGGCAAGTCAGTCCCCATGTATTGACATCCATCCCAGAAAAATTACATATGGGTGGAGCATATTGCCCTTCAGACTTGCTAAATAAGGACCACTACTGAAATCAGGTAATTCCCTTTGCCAGGGTAGTACCAACAGCTAAGGCACTGTAGAACACACTGGCACCCCCTGCTCCACACCAGCACTGACACAGACTGGCAGCACTGAAAACAACACATGTCAGCTGAGGCTTTTAAAACAAGCTCATTAAAATGGCACAATCTCTTTAGTCTTGCATTATGAGTGAACCCCAGGAACACGGAATGCCTGCAAGCCTAACCTTACACTCTGGAAACCAACAGATTCAAAACCTGCAGAAAGCCAATTCAATACCTTTACTTTTTCCTGCTGCAAGACCTAAAATCCTTGTGAAAATGGAAGTCACTGTTTTCCAGAGGTGTTAAAGTACAAGAGACAAGCTCACAACTCAGAATCATTCCTCTCCAAGCACAGGCACACCACATGCGAGACCGCAGGAGGACGAGTGAGAAGGTGAGCGGGTCCTTCGCAGTACAGCCGTGGCCACTGGCACAAGCAAACAGGCTCATACTTACCTCTGCCTTCCAGTGGGAGCCCGAGTATCAGAGTCACAGAGGCATTGAGCTCAAGAAACTGGCAGCACCGCTCTGCCATGGCTCACACACAGCCCATGGTCAGAGGTAGGAGGCGGCCGACTGTGGACTCGGGGGCAGCGATTCCCAAGCCGGGTCTCTACTGGGGAAGCTGAGAGAGGAGTCTGTCAGCTCAGCCGGTAGAGAGAGCTGCCCCGAGTGTGCAGTGGCTGCCATGAGATGGAGGGCAAGGTCTGGATCTCCACCTCAGGCGCCTTCACCACCCCATCCTAACAAAACTACACTTTTGAAGCGACTCCTCTGAATGCTCTACAAATGAAGCCGTGTCGATATAAACAATTAACTGGAGAGATGGGATGAGATGATGAGGGCAACTCCTGGTGGGAGGACAGTGAGGAGAGAGAGGCCAGCGAGACCCTTGGAGCTGCAGTGCACAGGGGCAGCAGCAGAGCTCATCTTTCCCGGGGGCAGCAGGGCTCCTGCAGGGCTGGGCAGGGCCTGGCTGGGGATGGGCTGTGCTGGAAGGCACGGCCTGTCTGCTGCAACAACTGCGCACTGCACTCAACAGCGCTCAGGGCCTACAGAGCTACCGCAGAGGAAAAGCACTTCTTAACAAAAAAGCCCTTTGATTTATCACACCTCTAGAAACACACTAACCCCTTCCCTGCTTCCCTCAGCCTAATCTTCTGTGGGAGGTCTTCTACATGCCCTGCTCTCCTCTCTGGGCACTTCTGCCAGCTGAGCTGTACCCCAAGAGCTGATGGTTATAGCTCAAACAAGTCCTTCAGCACAGCATGTTACAACAAACTGCAGACAGACATCACTTGGGACTAAACTAGCAAAACACACATTATTGTGCTTGCTCCCCTTTTCTCGTGTTACCAGCTCATGCTACCACAGCAGCCCAGACGCCACTCCCTCAACACTGCCTGACCAGGCCAAGGGCCTGCCAAATAGACAGCATCGTTCTTTGCAAAATAACTTCCAGCACAAGCAAAAATAGAAGGATGGCCCTGCCCTAACTATGACCATTTAAAAAGCCCTCTTTAGTTTCCTTAGGGCTGAAAGTGTCACTGGCTGGGTTTAATTCAATTAAATTGAAGCAATGAAGTTCATTGAAACTGGTTTGTAAGAAGAGCTTTCTCTCTTCAGAGAGAGCAGCATTAGATAGTGAGGTGCTGGATCCCAGGAGGATATTAAACATTTAATATGCTGGCAAATATGACATATAGAAATCTTCTGTGTAGCATGAGTAGCACAGCTAAAAAGCATAAAAAAGCTTGTGCTCATCTCCAGGCTCCTGAGCACTGCAGACCTCCAGCTACTGGATCAATCCAAATTCAAGAGCTTTTCCTTCTTTTAATATTACATAGTGGCTTTTGCTTGCAGCACGCACAATGAGCTGAGCAATTTCCTATGTAGCCAACTGTATGAAACTCGTATTTTTTTATTATTAATAGATTACAGCAGTAATTTGCAGTAATTGTCCGAAACTGCAGTTTACTATTATTATTGATTTTGGACCAAATCTGAAGGATTTTTATTGGAGACATTAGGAGTTACTGTTCTCTAAAGATCTGGTTTTACGAGATGTAGGAGTGTCACTAGAAAAATGAATTTCAGTATTTTCAGTATAACAATGTCATTTAAATTAATTTTCTTGGTAATTCCTGCATCCAAGGTGACCAACAGCACCCAGCCAACTCTAGTTACAGCTTATCCTCGCTGGGTTAAAGACTGCAGAAACTGCCAGTCCTACAGGGCAAAGCTGGCAAGAGGAAAGCACATTAGCTAACATTTGCAATACATGAGCTCATTGAAGCAACTTTGTGAAGGTACAGTACAGGCTGCCTGGAAGGTGGGGGGAAGCCTCAGCTCAGCAGAAGGCAGTGATAATGTTGCCACTGGTGCCACTGGAGCCAGATTAGAGTCCACACCTTTATCAAAGGCATGTCAAACACAGATACAGGGCTCCTGCACAGGAATGTGTAGAAGACTGGTCAGTGCTGTACAAAATGTGACAGTTGAATACTCCAGGCAAAATTTCCAAAACCTCCCCAAAAAGGCAAAGGAAACAGGAACTCTTTCACCTCCATGTCTGTGCTGGCGCAGCTGGACCTGGCAAAAATAAGGCTCATAAACCCTTGTCCTCAGCGACCAGAAAGCTGAGTCTCAGGGATGGTGACCAGAAGTGATCATTGGTTTCTTGTACAGTTACCTCTCTGATTTACTCTGCGTAGGTCCCACCAACACTAGACTTTCTATCTGTTAGTCAAATAAGGTTTCCAAGCTTGAACAAACCCGCTGATGATATTAAATAAGACAGTTTCTTTGAAAGAGCTACTGAACAAGAAAATAGCTTTTTTCTCCCCACCACAATTAGTGAAATAGTTTTCATCTGCTTTCTTTTTGAGTTTTTTTTCTTGAGAAGCAAAATAACAGCCTTGCCGATTACTCTTTGCTAAGGTACCCGATTGTGGTGACATTGAGGCTGACCTTGGAGTCACCTCCCCCGCTGCCGCACTCTCCTTTGTCGTACCACCATTTGTTTTTCAATTTGTCCAAGAGGCCTTGCTCATTCAGTTTTAATACTGCCAGGTTAACAGCATTTCTTGAAACGATAAAACATAACTTGTAAGAAAAAATGCACAAATGCTTAGGAAATCGTAACGTATAAAAAAAGGAGCACAAGAGGACAAATTGGCTAAAATTTCACAGAACGTGGAGCTATCAAAATGTCTGTACAGCAAATACAGGGTTAAATATTGGAAGGTGGCATGGAGGATAACATTTGCTCAAAACTGAAGTGTGCGGGATGGGGAAATTGTCTTTGAGAAAAAAAGTAACAAGAACACCACATCATGCAGTTAACATTCGTCACATATGGCAGGTTAACTTGGCTTTTACCATTTAAATTGAAAAAGCCATTGAACTGTAAAATTAAAACAGCAACAAACAATCAGAGAGGACAACACGAAGAGAACACAAAAAAATGGATGCATTAAATAAATGAAACCATAATTTACCGTCTTATTTAACTCCATGGAATATTGAAGATTTTAAACTTTTAAGTTACCTCAAAATCCACAAGAAAGAAAATGACAACACAATACATCAGGGTAGGTGGAATACTATAACAACATGGATATTGTTATATTATTCCACCCACCTTAATGCTGAGCCTTTGGGGGTTGCTACACCATAGCCCTTGGAATCCAGGTTGCCTCCAACTTTCATGGTGTCGCAGGGCTTGCGCTGCTCGATGTACTCGTTCATGGTGGACTCCAGCAGGAAGGCAAACTTCCCCTTGGACTTGCGCACCCTCGCCACCCCGTCCGCTGTCGTCTTGGTGAACACCGAGGGCTCGGCCGACTTCATGTATGACCACATTTTCTCATAGACAGCTATTTTTGATCTCTGGGAGAGATGAAAGGGGGAAATGAAGAGTCATGTTGGCAAGACTGAGCTTCTTGGGCTTAGCTGGCTTAGAGGTATAATAGCACTCTCTAACTGACGAAGGCCAACAGATAAAAAAAGTCAAGGTAGCTTGGAGAGAGATATATTGTCCCCTGAACAAAGACCAAATGACAAAATATTTGGGGAGGAAGAAGCATACCTCAGACATTTATTCTGCTGATTGCTGAGTAACTGGCAGCCTCAGAACGAGCAACAGTGTGTGCCCAACCCAGCCTTGGCTCCTGTTCTGTGCTGGGTTTATGCACTCCGTGTGCTGCTCTGCTGTTGAGCCAGAAGGAGGATGGGAAATCCCAGTTCATCCATCATGGCCAACAGATGCAAAAGGAGCCTCTTCACGCAAATCCTCAGCCTTGTTTTTTTTTTTTTTTACAGTAACTGCAGCTAGGAAGGGCTGGCATTTGCTTATTACAAGTTTTCAGCAAGGCAGGAGTGTGTTTTTCACAGTGGTGATGGCAGGTCTATGATACAGGAGACCATGACATTCTGGTGGCTGCCAACAGAGATGTTCAAACCAGGGATATAAATAGTAATTACAAAATCTTTTATGAATCAATAATCAAATATTCAAAATTTGGTTTCCCATTTTCCTAAAAGAGCGCAAATACAAATATTAGCAATAAGCTGGAAAAATTGCTGGTTAACTTCCTGTCACCCATCTATATTTCTTCCTGATTTCCCTATTTTGAGACTGAGCAAACCCTAACAGCCTCTAGCTCAGCATACCAGCTTTGTAAACCTGGAAATGTTGAGAAATGTGTTACTTCTCCTTCTCACTCTTCTGCACCAGTAACATTTAAGCCACCCTCAGATCTTAAAGCCACCTCCAGTCTGTCAAGAATTTGTATCCTGGACTACCGGTTAAACTTTTCTGCTTGGTCAACAGAAGGTAGCAATGCCAACTGCATTTCTCCAGTCTAGAAATCCTAGGGTTTTATATAAGGCTTTCAGTCCAAGTTGTGGGTACCTCAAATTTATGCCTCCTATTCCTTGCCAGTTCCACAACCTTCCTTGCAGAATAGGAATGACGGAGGCAGTAGCTAAATCTAGTTCAAATTTAGCAAGCCTGTGGTGGAAGACCGCTAATGTCCATCAGCTTGATGATTGAGACATGTTTCCTCCTCATTCAGGACAATTTAATGCATTTTGAATAAAGTAATGCTTAACAATTGGCCTCCAAACACTTCACAGGGGTTTTAAACCCTGCCTGCACTGCTCCTCAGATTAACATGCTCAGCTGGTGTTGCTATGGTGGATAGAGAGGAGCATGGAGGACAGGATTTTATTTTATCCTTCCTGATGAACTGAAAAACAACTGAAAATGCAAACCAATTAAAATCATCTGAATTAAAAGCCCATCTGAAACAGGAAATCAGAGACACAACAATACAGCCCAGTTATGAGAGGGGCTGGCTGGGTGGTGGGTATGAAAAACAAGTCAGAGAGAGCATCTCCTGGCTAAAGAGGGGCTGTACAGCTTTGTTTGCCCAGCATCAGGACAAATAGGGACGTAACTGGGGTCTGGAATGGTCCCCCACGCAGCTGAAAGAAGGAACCTGGATTTTCCTGGCTTTCCCCTGCAGCAACAAACAGTGGATAGCCTGAATGAGGGTGGTGGCAGCTCTAAAGCTGAGTGGGGAGTGCAGCAGCTCAGGTTCTCGCAGGGAGTGCTGAGCCTCAGCTGACTGCAGGACCATGGATCCTGCCCAAGGAGGGAATCTCACTGGGGCTCAGAGCCAAGCACCCATGGGCTGGCAGCCAGAACACCCTGATAGCCAATTTATCACTGCCTGTTTGAAGTGCCCTCTCTGAGTACACTGGCTTGGCACTCCTGCTTTTCCAACAATCCATTTGATGTATGTGGGCCCTTCCTCATCTCATGCCCTGCTGGGAGCTGCCCAGGGCACAGCTTGGCTCCCAGGAACCTTCCAGAGGGGCTGCAGGGATTCCAGGGGTACCAGAAATGCCGGGAGGTGGTGGCTGTCTCAGGGTGGGCAGCAGAGCAGGGTGACAGCTCTGCACTGATGCAGGTGGCAGTGCAGGCAGTGTCCCAGGCACTGCTCCTGGCCAGCCTGCCAACCCTTCTTGCACAGCTCTCTTGGGTAGAAAGGGAACATAAAACAGCCCAGCTGGCCAACACAGAGACTGCAGAGCAGTGGCGATCCTGGCGTGTCTTAGTTTCAAGGTTCTCTTCCTTACAACCTTCATTTTCTTTTAACATAAGTAATACAAATACATCTGGCCATTTTTATTTGCAAATAGGCACCCAAGGGACAAAAGGAAGGTAGAAAACCATCTTTACTCTTTATAGTTCTCAGCAAACTGAAGTCATGCACCTTTCAAATTGTGCATGCACTACAAATGCTTTTGCTTGTTTTCCTCTGCAGAGCGTGCCTTTAATTACTCAAATAAACCAGAGTTTCTTTTACTTACAATCTTTTAACTCATATGTTACCTGTCTGTAATAAGTTCTTTCTTACTCTTCCCACCTGGCCTGACTACCTGAAAGCAATGGCATTGTTAATAATCACAGTTATCTGACGAATGCCAACAGCATGCTCAGGGCTGCACATGGTCCAAACAAAGCATGTTCCCTGCTCCAAGAGCAAAGGGTGAATATCATCATTCATGCTTCAGAAAACCAAATTCTACAACTGAAAACCTGATCTCTTCTCAACTTCAACAACCCACCTAAACTTTACAGTCCATTGCCTTAATTTAACTCCTCTGGATGACATAGTTAGAAATTAGCTCCCATTTCTATATGGTTATTGCCCACCTCTTCTGACAAAGGGGATTTTCATAATATCTTGTTATTATCAAATTAACTAAATAAGAATAGCAGTCTGATCTAGTATAAATAGACAAAAATTCAAGCTAGAAATGAACAAAGCATGTGTTGACTGGGAAAGATAAATCTAAAATGCATCAGGCTTGTGTTGGTTTTGGAGCACAGTCTGGCTGAAGATCCCAGGGGTCCTGAGAGAGAGGACCAGGGATATGATGCGCTTTGGTCACTGAGTCCTGCATGGTTAGTGCTGCTTTTTGCATCCATTCATAATAAGGTGAAAGTAATTACTTATAATGAGGCTTCTTGGAGAAAGGGACAGTGCCACCAGACGAGCTGTGACACCTGCACGTGTGCTCAGCGATGCTTGAGGGCATTTTCTGCTCCTAGAGCTCTATTTTAAACCTGCTTCATGCCATGAAACAACCAGTTGATTAGAGCTGGTCAAAGATGCAATGGGATGAAATGACAGATGGTATTTCTAGCAAATACTTTTTTTCCCAATTTTTCAATTGCCTCAACAAAACCCAACCACCTCAGAAGCCCCTAAAAGACTTTCAGAAAAGAAAAATGTCTTTCCTAACTATAAAGCTCCAAATTCTGTGTTGAAAGAACATTCTTACCCATCTGTCCCCCTCTGCAGACATTCACACTGCCTCTCCCTGCCCCCCTAGTAGTCTGACACCCGTAAGAGAGGCCAGACAGCAGAAGCAACCACAGAGAAAGGATTTATACTCCAAAGTAAGGCAAGGTCTGACAGCTCTGCACTGTTGCTAGAGTTTAGTGGCAGTAAAACATTTTCCCTGTCAATAAAGTGTTACTTTGAAAGAGATCCTTAGGAAAAAAAACCAACAACTTAAAAGCAAAGATTTAAGCCAATTCAAAGCCCATAACTGCAGTAACTCCCTATGCTCTGCAACTCCTATTTCTTTGATATTGCTCTCCAGAAGTCCGCCACACGCATTTCCTCGGGGTTTCAAGGGGATATTATTATAATTTTTTTCTTAAAAGCAACATTTTCAGTGTTTCATCTAGGCCCTGAGACACATTAAAGCATCTTTTCATTATTGCAGCCTTAATGCAGATATAAATAGAACCGGCCTTTGCTTTGTCAATAATGCTGGCCTTTTTTTTTTTTTTTTTAATTGGGATATGTTTATGCAGAAGTATAAGCCACAAACGCCACAGCCAAGGGTGCAGGCAGCTCCTTTCTGTGTCAGCAGAGACAGCAGCTCTCGTGCCAAGGACTCACTTCACTTGGCCCATTACTAATCAGCACCCAAATACACGTTGCTTCTGGGTACCAATGCATTCATTTGAAAAGAAGATGCCAGTTCCATCAGTTCACAATTTTAACACTGTCCTCCTTTCTAATTCTCCTAGTTTTGATGTGTGGCTGGCTCCAGCAGTGAAAAGAAAAATCAGCCAGTGTGTGGTAGCATCCCAAAGTGTGGCTGGGTGAGTGATATGGGCATGGGAAGGAGGGAAGTTTGCCTCTCAGTTGTAGCTATTTCTTCAACCCATCCAACAAGCAAAAAACCCAGCAAGCACACATGTGGCTCCAGCTGAGCTATACCTGGTGCCTTGGTTTCACTTTTGCACATTCCAAACCACCTAGAGATACCTAGCATATCCCAGCACATCTTGGACAATTCCTTGACACTGGTTAAATTTAGCTTTAAAATATGAAGCCTTCTCCCAGTGACTGAATTCCCTTCCCCCTCTGCAGACATCTGTCTCACACTTCTGCTAAAAGTGACATTGTGTCACCTCCCCCACTGCTGAGTGGGGTGAAGCTGCTGTGTTTGAAGGAAGCAACATTTCTCCTTTGTAGTTACAGTATGTTATAGGAATGTCCTTTATCTAATTTAGAATGTTTAACTCTCCCTACCACCTTCTCCACAACCTGGTCTTCTTCCTTGTTCACCCCTTTGGGATATTTTATTAAAAATTATTAAAATGATCCCTAATTTCTTATGACAGGGACCAGAAAGTTGAGCAGTCAAGCTCAAATTCTTCTCCTATAGTTGAGGGTTGTTGATCATCCAGTCATGAGCCAAATTTACCCAAATAAATTTTATTTTTAAAATCCAGTTATATATTCTCTGCTTTATACTTAAAAAAAATTATATTATACTGATGTTAATTTTTTTATCTCTGCCTTCAAAACTAATCGTGATAAACAAAGTGCAGCAAAACAAAAAAAGCATGTGAAGCATCCTGGTTGCAGCACACACATAAAGGTAGACAGAGTTATCAGTAAAAGTCCCAAAGCAGCAGACTTACCACTCTCCTCTGCTGCATGGGCCCTATGACTACATTATAGCTCCTTAACAAGGGAGATTTACAGCCCTTAAGTCAGACAGATGTTGCTGATACAAAACACAAAGGTCCATACTAAAATCAGTGCAGGTATTTAATCTGAATAATACATGCTGCCTTTATACAGATGCACGCCTCATTTTGTATAGATGTACACCTCACTGGAATGAACTTGGGCAGTTAAGTGTGAACTGTAGCTTCATCATCATCACTCATAGCTTTTCCTCCATGTGTGCAATTAGCTCTTCTGCAGCAGCTAATGAGTCCAGGAGCCTATGAACCATTTAAAAGCAAGCTACTAAACAGGAATGCAAAAACTGCCCAGAGACTGCCTCGGTTCTGCTGCTGCTGCCTGGCTTGGGCCCCACTGACACCCACTGGGTTTAGGAAGCTGCTTGACTGAACTTCTAATATGGCAAATTGCAATGGAGTGGCACCACTGTGTTTGCTGTTTGGATATGGCTTTGATTTGATGCCTTTCCACTCCCCACCAAGCCTGACCCTGTCATCCCTGGCACAACAGGGATGGAATGAGGGACACTTGGTGGGAGCCCTCAGCCCAATCTCAGCCCTGGAGCACATGGAGGCCAGCCTAATGATGATGCTACATAAGAACATGATAAATATTATTAGTAGGGTGCCTCTTCCTGAGATTTCCAAGCTCTTTACTGAGAAGGTAAAAATAGGTCTCATGAAGGCCAGAGGGCACCATTAGTCCCCTTTCCCCAGTGAGGACATGAAAGCAGAGATGTCATTTACTGAAGGTCATAGGGCAGAGTCTAATAGATCAATGTCACAGCTTTTAGCCACAGATAACTTGTGATGCCAGCAATTCACTTACCTATATGGACAGAAAAATCAATGCCATCATTACATGAACCTCTTGCTTTTATTACATTCTCGGCAGAAGAAAGTAGGTCAGGGCATTTTTCTTCTAGCAAGGCCAAATCCCGAGTTTACCAATCTCTACCCAAGGTTTATGAATTTGTGGGATGCCACAGAAAAGCAAGATTCATGTAAATTAGTCTGTATGTTTGTAGGAACACACAAATCTTTGAGTGTATGCACACATGTAAAACAAAGGGTGACCTGGTGACTAATAATATTTTGCAGCGAAGTATGTGATGGGAGACATTGTCATGTTATTTATTTGCTCAAATGATAACTTAGGCTTTAGAAAAATGGCATTTTTCTTTCCCAGCTGGAGCAAATGGAACCTACAAAGCAGAAGGATCTGCAAACTCCTGGGCTGCTTTTCCCTAGAATCCTCTATGTCAAGATGCCCCTGCATGGGGCTGAGAGATGGGGAGTCCAGTAGGGGGCTAATGGAGGTGGTGATGGTGGGGAAGGACAGTCCATAGCCGTGCTGCCCACCCAAACAGCTGGGGAAGCAACCTAATCAAACCTCTCCAGGCTTCAGCCTGACACAGACAGTGGACTGATTACAAAAGAGTCTTACAGAAATAATACAATATTTTAGGAGTTGTGTTTTGAGACTTTCTCCCTGTGTATCATGGTCCTTTTCAAGCGTGACCTTTGGCAGTAGGCGGGTGATGTGCTGTAGCTGCTTTAACAGGCATCTTTTCTGCAGTGAGCTCAGCTCACACAAACAGACAAGCAGAGTCACTCCAGCTGCAACCAGACATTGCTGACATGTCAGTAACAGTCTGAGCAGCAGACTTAAAATCAAGATTTTAAAATGTCCTTTCCTGGCACAACACTGAACTTCAGACTATACTCATCTCCTCACTTTAGTGCTGCCATCCATTCCTCTTTGTTGCAATGCTGATTGGGAAATTAAAATGAAAGTCTTTACCAGAGAGAAGCTGCCTTTGTAAATCCTCTGTGGCTCAGGGACAGAGCCAGTGCTCGGGCGGTGCTCGCCCCAAGGGAGCAGTGCTGGGGGGGTGACAAGGGCTGGGTGGCACATGCCAGCTGTGCTGTCCTGGACAGCTGTGCTGTGTAAGGCTGTCTGTCTGTCTGTTTGTCTGCCCGGGGAGCAGGAGCACACACACTCGAGCTGGCCGCAGGGAGGCTTACGTCAGCCTTCAGGCTAAGGGGCATCTTTCCAGCAGTGACATATTCAGCAGAGCTGTCTTGTCTGGGCAACTGAGCAGCACAACCAGCCCTGCTCTGGATTTGGCCCGTAATAAATTAACAGAGAACAGCATTTCCAGCACATGATCTGAACACTGTCATGTCTAATGAGTTTTCAGCTCCAGACAGAAAAGGCCAATATACAGGCAATGATGGAGAAATCCCAGTGGACTGCAAAAAGGGGATGTTTCATATTCACATCATTTGAGTTTCTAAACCTTCATGTATTTTCTAACTATGCAAAAGTAACAGTAGCAGTACTGTGAGACATTTATCATCACACATGCATTTTAAATGAATCTCTAATAAGCGTGTTACAAATGTGATTACATAAAGTAGTAGAGACTTGAAAAACCAGGGTCCTTGCTGTCTTGAGCAATGTCATTACCATTATTATAGAGTTGCTCTCTAAAAAGTAGAGCATTCAAACAGCAAGTGATTTTCCCCCCAGGCACTCTCTGCTTCTCCTCTGTGGTACAGACACAGTTATGGCATTAACCCACTGCAAGCTTCTGTGCCACGGGCTGCAGCCCCTTTGTGCCCATCTTCCCACAGGCCGCAGCCCCTTTGTGCCCTTCTTCCCACAGGCTGCAGCCCCTCTGTGCCCATCTTCCCACGGGCTGCAGCCCCTCTGTGCCCATCTTCCCACGGGCTGCAGCCCCTCTGTGCCCATCTTCCCACAGGCTGCAGCCCTTCTTGCTACCTAGCCCCCAGAAGCCACAGCCCTGCTCTTACAGAGGGTCACTGCTGGGTGGTATGCAGACACAGGTGAGCTGGAAAGCCTAAACCAGGAACACAAGAGCTGACAGACAAATGCCATCTGTTATTGAAGATAACGGACTTATTCAAATATTTGTTACTAAGTGTTGACTGAAAGCTTTGCTAACTCCTGGCTTGCCTGCTGAAATTAGTAAAATGGTTCAGCCACCTTAAGCCCAGCATCATTCAAATGCTTCCTTTCCAAGGAGTGGATGATGGATGAGCTGTTAATTTTAGTTCCTGTAAGGATACATTTTCCTCTCCAATCTATAGGCCTAAAGACATTAGATCACTTCATGGGAAACCATTTCTTTTGCAATTATGTCACATTTGATTTCCTGTTGCCTTTAAAACTACCTGTTGGCCATGTGGCAGAAAGGAGATTCAAGAGATTAAACGAACCCCACAAGCAGACCATCTATCATCCATGCAGTGGAGAGGCTCTGATCTCTCTGCACACATACATTCACCTTTTAATATTTGTATATGCTCCCACCTATAGCAAATGGGGGAAGAGAGAGAAAATATATGGGTGAATAAAATTTTCACACCTTCTGTGTTGAAAACAGTTAAACTACAGCACTTTTAATGATTAACCACTGCACATTGCGTATCTCAGATCTGTAAAACTCTCATCTTTGAAGCTACCACTTTTCTGTGATGTTCTATTCTTTAAAGCCCATAAATACAATCACACTTCAATATTTTTGTCAGGAATTTGTTATGATGACTGTGTTGTTTTGCTCGATGTCAAGAACACAGAAAGCTCCAAACTGCTAATCATAGTTTCATCCTAAGGCAAAAACAAAGCATTTGTATGACTACTGTGCTAGAAACAAGTCCTTCATCTTCACAAGCAAAATAAATTTTGAAATTAAAAATCAAAGAGTTTAACTACAGATGAAACCCTCAGCGCTGCGTGCACAGAGTTCACAATGGTGTTTTTAATAGCCGCTAATGATGATCTCAATATCGTTTGAGTGCATAAAAATCGTACGGCAGCTATGGGTGTATAACCCAAGGCTTCTCCTTACCTAAACTGCTTGCTCGTGGAATTTATTTCCCTCTCGTCTTCAAACAATCTTATCAACAGAGAAAAGCAATGAGCTCTTTAACTTATAACGGGGTGTAACACACTGGTGCTTCTGAACTCATTACAGCCGTAATTCGTCACCCTCTCCTGAGGCTCTGGGATGGAGTTGTGCTCCTCCTTGGCTGCCTGACTGGCACTGGCCTTGTCTGCCACAGAGACACCTGAATGGGGAATCCTCTCTGCATCAGCTGGGGGGGGCAAGTGGCACTTGGCTCTTTCAAGCCAGGAGGGACCCACTGGTGCCACCACAGCCCCTCTCACACAGCCCAGCAAAAGGCTCTACTGAACAGGAGGGGAGGTCTGAGTTACCCCATGTGCTTTTAGCGGAAGATATTTCAAAATCCTTTTGATGGGTTAAAGGAATGTTTTCGTTTAATTTCAATAGAATTTGGAGTCATTTGTTCTCTCACTGTTCTTTCAGATAAATGTTCATTTTCTGTTTTGGTGCTAATCTGCCTGGTGTTTTCTTCTTTGCTCTCAAATGATTTTTTTTCTATGTTGCCTTTTGTCTTACCAGCTAAACAATTTGATACTTAAGTTTCTTTTCAAGACATATCTCACCAGTCCCCTTCCCACTTACAGCTTTTTCTGGTAGCTGTTTGAATGTCAAAGCACCTCTCCTCAGTATGGGCAACCAGAAACGCAAAGCCTCTTGCCAGTGCATCTCATGCTTTTCTATCTGTCCCTGCTGAGCTATTCTGATTTGATGAAACCAGGAAGAGACCAAAATGGTGAACATGTTAAGAGACCATCCTTAGCATGACTTCCTGTGTCTTAGAAACTGTGGGTTTGTATATATTTTATGTATAGACAAAGTCCAGAAAGGACTCACACCTGAGCCTGGTTTGCAGAGTCACTTTCTGAGGAAACTAAAGAACCAACTGTAAGAGCTGGAACAACCATTATGCCCAAAGGATCTTCAGCCTTTCCACTGAAATTTCTAACAGATCTGGCAATTAATGACATTTCCAGGAGGAAAAATCAGGAACTGACTTCAGGGCAGCAAGTCATTCCACCTCAGGCATGGGAGAGCCACTTGGTTGCTGAGTTGTTTGGCTGGGGACATCCTTAAACTTGTGCTGAGAAATACACAAAGAAAAATTTCTACAGTAAAATAACATTCACTTGAGATCTTCTTTTCTCCTTAATTTAGTTAACAGTGATTAACTACACAAGTTCTCAGTGAAGTGTACTAGCAGGTCAGCTGTGTTTGTCAATGATCAAACATACATCTGGCAAGCTATTTTGCAGAAGCCTCTTAACAGAGATATCTGCTATCAATTAAAAGAAACCACCATAAGTTCAAGGGCAGTTTATATTTCTAAACGCCTACAAACATGTTTTGCTTCTGCTGAAGTTCAAATACAGCCAAGTTTAGACAAGAATCACTAACTGGTTGTAAAGGTCATGCCTTTTGAATATATGCATATTGGAGGTGAAATGTATTAGAGTGTGGTATTATACTTCGGCTCAGTGCTAAATTTGGATTAATTGGCATTATATTGATTTGATAAGTTCTTCAGATATGCTGAAACTTTAATTGAATGTATTATAAGATGTTAATTCTAACACATGCACCCTTAAAAGTAGCTTAGGGATTTGAAACTTCTTTCTCATATAGGCCTTCACAGCCTTCAAGAAAGAGAAAGAAGAATTTTGGAGTCCTTAATCTGACCATGTGTTAATAAATACCTCAGGAGAGGTTCTTTCTTTTCCTTTTCAATATGGATGAGTGCCCTTTGAAAGCTAAAAGGGAATTGATGTAATCTATTGATTGCCATTTAAACGCCTTTATAAGCTAATTAGTGCAAAATGTAAGATGTTTCTGAGCAGAAACAAGCAACAACCACGCGAATACAGGAAGGTTCCTCTGAATCTTAGATATACTGGGAGGACAAACACCCTTATGTAGAAAATCACCAACAAATGAGGAGTGTAAATAGTGTCTGCTGTGAAACTGTTGTAACAGCTCTGGCTGGAATTGTGGGAGCAGTGTTGGAACCGTGAGAGCAGTGCTGGCACTGTGAGAGCAGCACTGGTGTACCCAGCCTAACCCCCAGAGCTGGGAGAGCGTCTGCCTGGGAGACACTGCGATGTTCGGGGAAACCGCCAAGGCTGGAAAATAGGTCAGGAGCTGGAGTCTGCCCAGGTCTGAAGTGGCTCAAAGTCATTACCATCTGTTCATCTGAATTGAGAGGCTGGTATCAGTCCAGTTTCAGGTATTCACACTGTAAAAAGAACCTTCAGAAGAGATCCTATCTGGAAATGGGGCTGGCAGAAGGGAGCCATGGCCTGGAGGTTCTAAAGGAGCTCCTTCCAACACAGGCAGACTAGACGGTGGGGATCTGAAACTCACTTACATGACATCCCTTCATGATGCATCAGGAGGCAATTTTTCCTTTCTACTGTCAGTCTGGCACCTTCCACTGGCCAACAGCAGCCATTAAGATCAGTATATGATTAGTATCTTTGAGAAACATTTTAGCCTTACAGCTCTAGAAAGAGATATACCTACACAAGTTTCTTCTGAACGTCCTGTGTGTAGCCATGGCCTGGCTATAAACCAAGTTATGCCTTTCTCATTGAGTAAATGATCATGAACCACTCAGCTAACTGCTGTTAAAACTAGCAAAATACCAGGAACAAATGGGGGGAAGATACTCCCCTTACACAGGGGATAAGCATCACCCTGTACCCAGGAGAAATGGCTTTATCCAACTCAGAGCACTGTCACTCCCACTGATGCCTCTGGTAGCAGAGTGAAAAGAGATGCCAAGGGAGAACAAGTCCCCTAAAACACAGAAAGGTGCCATCTATGCTGCAGGACCTCAGAAAGCAAGAGTCCTCTAAGTTATTTCAAGTTTCAGCCACCTTTACCATCTTATTAAGTAACTAATAAAGGCTGTACAATGAAGTATTTATGTGAACACACACTTTTTTTCTAAGGCAAAGCTCTTGCCCTTTTCAAATCAAATGAAGAAGACTCTAATTACAACACTTTCATGGATGCATCACTCTATTCAAATTAATTACTCGGCAAAAGCTAATACAACTGAAATTATGTTGTTTGCCTTGAGAATGCCAAAGAGAGAGAAGCACACTTAGGGCTCATTCTTCTTCCCACTTGGCCCATACAGCCTTGCTCCACACTGCTCTGCTCTCATCCATCCCCATCTGACTCCTGTCCTGGCCTGATGGAGCTGGCAGCTTCTGACAGATCAGCTCATTTACAACCCTGCTTTTCCCAGCACCAGCAGAGAGACACAGCTCATCTCAAGATTAGCAGCACAACAAAGCATTCACACATTTACCAGGCTTTGTATCCTTTCACATGAAACACTCATTCCTTTGATCTCTCCATGAGAAGGGGTTTCCTTGTCATGTCAAACTATTCAGGAAATGAAGGAACATCCCCATACAATCCCTCTTTCTATATGAACTGCAACAAGAGAGTCAAAGAAGGCATCTTCCCTTCATAAGATCAGTATAGTGATGATAAACAGCACCAATATTTCTAAACAAGTTGTTCTACCTCTTTTGACAGGTTCACTCAACTTATTTTTGCTGAAGAGATAATACTGCCTTGGGTTGATAATTAGGCAGAATAAAAATTTTTATACACTAATGTCACCCTTACAAGGTCATCGTTCATCTCACAGGATTTTAACACAAACAGAAGCTGTTGTAATGTACCTGCTACCAGAGTTAATTAAGAACCACTGAGTATCTTTTTTAATGTAAAGACATTACAGGCAGAGTGCAAAAGCTTCATAAAACACCTTTGCATTCCCTTTCAGGTTTACATCAGATGTTTATGTACATGTATGTGTGAGTGCAGTCATGTATTGAAATTTTAAGTAAATTCAAGGAGCCCTGAGTGTTTCTCCAAGGAGCACTCAGTATTTCATCAGCCTAGAGCAGCAAGGGGTTTTTTGCCTCCCTCCTCCCTCCTGCTTGCACCTGGCCAGTATCAATGACAGACAGTAATTAGTCCTGCAGCACTGACCCCTTTTCTATACAAAAAATGTTGGTTTGAATGGCATCTGATTGGCAGTGCTGAGAGAGAATCAAGAGCTCCCTGAAAGGCCTGAGCATTCCAGTTCGCCCTTGGAAAGGAATAAGAGCTTTTCAGGACGACATTTCAGAGACATAAAAGTGGACTGAGATCATACTTAGAGTTCCTAATGCCTCTCACCAAACTCTCTGCAGTTCAGCCTGTGGCTTGACAAGAGGAGAAAGAAAGGATGATCTTAAATAAAAGTGTGCACCTGCACCTAACCCCAAATATTGCAAACCCTGTGTCTCCCTAACCAAGGTGAAAAACAACCACAGTTCTGGGGTACAAAATTTTTACCCAGCTGTCAGATACAGTCAGAGCCAGATGCTGGCGAGCAATGAAGACACAACTATGGCAGCAATCAATGCTCCACCAGGAATGAGCAGCAGCACAGGCCTCCCATCCCCCTTCATTCTGGCAAGTGAGCACCGACGTGGGATGGCATTACTGCCTGCCAGCTGGGCATGCACAGCAAGTAGGTCAAGAGCATCACTCCTTGCAAGAGTTTTCACTGCTGAATATTGTGCCAACGACTGCATTATTGCTCATCAGACCAAAGCTCTGAAACTGGTGTTACAAAACCCTTCCTGTGACAGCAGAGGTCGTGTTTTCCATTTTGAGATGTTTCAGGTTAAGCAAAACCACCCATTTTTGATACAATAATATTAAAATCTGCACTCAGGCCTGTCCTGATTGCACAAAACAGGACAGCTATTACAGCTGGGTAAAATGAAACAACTGAAACCCATAAATTAGGCACTTAAAGGAGATTTAACAGACTTACTCTAAAGAATTCTTTGGTTGAGCCTGAATCCAAAGTGCCATAGGCTATTTCAGTTTGTTTAGCCAAGTCCTCCGCACTCTCTATGGGTGAAACCATCCTTTCCACCGTGAGGAAGGCAGCGAGATTAGCAGTGTAGGAAGAGATAATGATGAGAGTGAAGAACCACCAGACTCCTCCGACAATTCGCCCTGAGAGAGATCTATGGAAAAACACACATCATTAAACTGCTTTGAAGACAATCCTTGATTTTTTTTCTTTCTTCACTGAAGAGAAATTCACATGCACAACCCTTTTGTCCAGATCTTCCAGGTATCTGTGAACAGGTGGACTGTGAGCCAGCTCCTGATAACCTTCCTCAAGAGTGAAAAATCAGTGCACACCTGGTCCTAACTGGTGTAAACTGGTGTTTAACTCTTCTTGTACTCTTTCAGGGAAAACAAGAGACATTTAATCTGAGGAGAGGAACAAGCTCTCCTGACTTCCACAAATCCTTTGTTGGAGAAGGCTTTTGCCGGAAGATTTTTATTATCTCTGCATGTCCAGCCTTTCCCTGTGCCGGATATGCTGGGATATCATGTCCCTTTGCCCAGCTTGGAGGACAAAAATGCACCTTTTACTGCATCCACTCCCAAAATGTAACATACAGTAAACTCGAAAAAGGAATCTGAGTAAACATGCATAAGAATGTACCAAAAATGGTCCAGTATCCTTCTCTCATTGCAACCTAGCAGTAATTACAAATTGAATCTGCATATTGAAGTGAGAAGAGAGGCTCATTTGGTTTATGTTTTATGCTAATTGAAATTTGCATGTTGTGCTATTCCAAGTCAAGCACATCCCTGCTTTATAAGCAACAGAGTAACAGATAAGGAAATAGAAATAAATCGGTGTTTAGTTTTTGTTGCAGTCTTTGGTTTTTGTTTTTTTAAAGGGATTCCATAAGGACTTAAGAAAAAGCTTATTTGCAAACATGTAATTACAAAATGCCTAATGGTCAGAAGGTCTGGACCCTGTCAGCAAGAGCTCTTGATGCTTTACAGCAATTTAACATCAGCCTCAAAGTACTTGATCTAGGCTGAAGGATGGCAGTGACACATCACTCAGCTGGGTGGGGAGTTTCATTTCCAGGTACATTGCTCATTCTTCAAATACAGCATATTGACCAAGAAACATCTGAAGTGCTGAGAAAAAGCTATTTCATGTTTTCCCTTAGCTCTACTGATACCAATGGAGGAAGAATCAATCCCAGACACATCTGTGGAACTTGGGTGTTGTAGTCCTCACTTCGTGTGAAGAGAAGAAATAGAAAACTCTTACCTCTTTAACTGTTTCCTTCAAGCCCCTCAGTGCCATCCCCAGACAGTGGGTACAAGTTGTCCTACCAACAGATGGAGATAGGCAAAAACCAAAAGTCTCATGATGTGCCCCCACCCCACCCACACAGGGAGGTTTGCTGGAAAGTGCCCAGTCTTGGCCAGAGCTGAGATTGCCTGAGCCATCAAAAAATACGATTAAATTATTCAGGGAAAAAAAAAAAGAAAGAAAAAAACTTATTCATCCAACATTAAAGATCATAACAAATTAAAATATCACCAACACAATAAAAACAGACAGCTCAATCAGGAATGTGTGAGAGGAATGTGGGGAAAGGTGAAGACCACTGCCCTTCACTCTACTCTGCCCAAGGAGCTGAAGCAGCAGCTCCCACTGAGAGGGCAGATGAAGGCTGGTTCCTCAGAGTAGGCACACATCCACCAGATCACCCACAAGTGGAAGAGGCCTCCCTGCCTTTCTTGAGGGCCTCCCAAGAGGATAAAAGACTTCCAAGTTTCAGCGTGGGCTGTGCAGCATTGTGCTCGCTAACAAGGTTACTGAGTTGCTGCAAAGGGAATTTGCAGCAATATAAATACAGAATAATGTCTTAAGGAATATACCTACTTTACTCTACATTCTTTGTAGGTATCATATGAATGGGATTTTACAGACGGGTGCAGGCCTTTTTGGTCAGCTTCCTTAACAGGCAGGGTCTTGGCTTTAGTTATTTGGTAAAGCTTGATACCTTCTTACTTGGGTGGACACAATTTTCTTCAACTATAAATTGGTACCTGCATGAACTTGTCACATAAGGGTTCCTTTGGAGCCAGCAGAGAAAAAGGGAAGAGCCTGACACCCTCAGAGAGAGATTTATCTCGCTGTAGTGTGGGATAAATCTAAAATTGTCCATCTGTCTCCTGACTTTGGAGGGAACCAAGATGTCTCACTAAAAAAACACAGTCTATTGCTTTCAGGTGGCTGTCAGGTGAAATTCATCCTTCTTTAGCTCCTTTTTTCACTACACACTTTCCATCTTCAGAGAAGGCCTGGAGTTGAACTTCTCCTCCCTGCAGTGATGTGGACAATTTCAGAGCCAGACTGAGGAGGAGTTTGGCTAGCAGGTCCAGCAGATGAAACATCTACTTCCCTACAGCAGGACAAGCTTTATCTGGAGTTTCCAGGTTCCCAAGGCCCTCTTGCTTTAAGGAAGGTGATCTTGAAATAGGAAGATGAAAAAAAAACTTATCAGGGTGTTCTGATAAATTCAGTGGAAGCACTGGGAATAAAATAGCATGTGTTGATTTTCCCTGCAGTCCCCTATAGGAAATGTCTTACTTGCATTGGTAGCTGCCCCTTCTGTTGGTAGGACAGATGGGTTGCTAGGATGGAGATGTGCAGAAGACAAGTGTTTTCCAAACCAGTGAAACCTCAAGCTCCCATTGCTGCAACAATAAAAGGTTTGCGGCAGGCTGCATGTTCAGATAGCATCCTACACACTGAGAAAGGCAAAAATACCTCGCCCCAGAGGTCTGGCAACCTGCACGGACCAAGTTAGACAGATACAGGACAAAGACCACCTGAGAGGCAGGAGAAGATGGGAATGGGGGGATCCCTTGATGAAAACAGCACTTGCCCGAGGGTCTTACATGCAAGAGAGGGGTCTTGCTAGGTGGGGACTATGGTTGTCCTCAGAAGAGTTGAGGTCACTTCAAAGAAAACAGGATGTCACTAGAGTTGTTTCTTCCAGAGTCTTCCAATGAGCACAGAAAGAAGGATTGAACAGCAGCTACTACTGAGCAGTCTGGGCTGACATAGTTTGCTGTCACTTGGTATCACAGGATGAGGCAAAAGAAAAATCAAATAAACCACAAAGTTGACACTGAAGGAAAGACAGACAGACAGAGAGCTGAAGAACAAGAACATGGCCTGGCAGCCTCCTTGACCAAAGAACTCCAGTTCCCCCCATCCATCTGCTCAAATGAAGACTCCTTATACCCACTGCAGGGGCTGGTGTAGAGGGATGCAGGAGAAAAAGGGTTAGTACAGGTATACCAGGCTGGTAATCAGACAGTGCCTGTTCGGTTTATACTGTGAACCACAGAAATGCTTTTCTATTACTCAGATAATAATTATAGAAAACTCAATCACAGGTTTTAGCACCAGCACCACTTTTTCTGAAGTAAGTCATACCTGTCCACATGTGCAATAATGTAATTAAAAACAATCAATTAATGCTTTAGCTTAATATAGTTTTCCAAATCACCTCAATTTGTATGACATTATTTTAAAGCAAATTAGAGTGCTAACAAATGAGAGGAGCAACATAGATCAGGAACAACAGGGTTATAACTCAATTGTCAAAACAGTGTCAGATGGTGTTTTCAAAAGAAGTAAACAGGAAGAGTGCATACCTTGAGAGGAAATTTAAAAGGAAGCATGGAGTCAAATGAGAGCAAATTAGTAACAAGAGAAAAAACCAAATAAACATTCAAATTCACATTCAGTTTCCAGGAGAATAATACATATATTACATTCAAACAAAACATCATTTATCAAAAGAGCTTGGATTTTGTTTCTGCTCAAGGCCATAAAAGATATTTGATTTCCTATATTACAGATACATAATAAGCTTCTCACACTGCTCCATTTTTAATTGGGTTGTTTGGATCGATATAAGATGGTTGTTATGCTGACAAATAACCCTGAACACCTGTCCTAGTGTGGAGCCCCTCGATATGCTGAGCACACCTCAGCTGATCCCCCAAGCTCTGGGTCCAGCCTTTTGATGCACACCCAGCCAGCCCTGGCCCTGGAGACACAACGGGCAGGCACAGCATCTGAAGCACTGGCTTGAGATGCTCCATCACAGGAATGGCAGTGGGAGTTTCAGGAATGTCAGGTTACCTTCCCCTTGCTAGTGTGAAAGTCCCACAAAGTCATTCCCATGGTCTTTAATAGGAGTCTCTTGAGTCTTCTGCTGTGAAAGCAGGGACCTAGAAATACACCCTCTAAATGACCAACCTCTTGAGACAGTTTTTAATAACCCCTCTGTCTTTTTCCATCAGCAATTAATTAATGTAGCCTCTTTGTTCTACATGAATAAAGAGCAAAATGAAAATACATGCCCTCATAGAGATTTCAAAGATACTTTTGCTCAGAACAGTGTTACAAATTTGACTGTTTTTTCCTGATACCATTTGCTGTACACATCTTACATAAAAGTGAGTTTAATAATCTACTTTTGATCCCTCAAAAGTGAATTTTCAATGCTTTAGCTCACTCTGCAGAAAACACAGCAACCTTTGATAGCAGAACAAAACTGATGAAATAAATGTTGATTACATCAAGGGATGCACTAACTCCCAGCCTTTGGCTGCACTCTGATTCTGTTTAGATGACTCCTATTAAATAGAGAGAAGAGAGTATAGGGATATATCCTCTGGAATATCCACACAGCATACTCACCGAGGACAGATCTAACTAGTCATTAGATGTCACAGCTGTTCCACACAAAGGCAGCTGAAAGAGCCTTTATCAGCAAGTACAAAAGTGATCTCTCCAGACTGCTTGTCGGCATCTCTCTACGAGTGCTGTACGCTCTCATATAAGAAATTTATTCAGACAAAACTCACAATGGAAGAATGAAGCCCCTTTTAGTGGCAATAAAACAGTACGAAACATTCATATAGTCAATGTACTGTGAATGGTGTAACCTTACAAAGACACAGATTAAGAATGGAATACTTGGGAATAGTCCCTTCTATGGAAAAGAAATTTGACATTTTAATCAACCTAAATCAACACATCAGGTCAAAGGAACAGTGTTTCTGGAATTTAAACCAAGGTATTAAATTTCTCTTTTTATTTTCCATAACAATGCATGTAACAGCCTGGAATGCTATCATGGAAGGTTACAAAATAACTGGCCCTCTTCAAACGAAAGACATATATTAATACTGAGCTAAGAGCTTCTCATGGACAGATAAAATAAATAGATATACTGCTATCTTCCTCCTTTTTTTTTTTTTTTTGTAGGTATTTCCAAGGCACTAATTGCGGCTGTATTGAAAGAGCCAGTTTGTTCTACTTATTATATAAGGTAAATGGCTGACCATGCCAAAGAGTCACATGAGAGCTTCCCAAAAATCCTATGCACTTCTATTTAAGTGTCAATAACCAGACGTAGCGGAAACAGCGCGATGCCTGCAGCTTTCCATGTGATGTCCCAGTGCTTATTTCCCGGTCCTTGATATTGGCACACACATGGTCAACAGCAATTTAAATGTTGTGACTGCTCATCCCCTTTAAGAGCAAGCAGTGGGGCAAAGTGTCAGTGCAGGTTTGAGGCACAAGGCAGAATCAGGGAATGCAAACAGGGGCAGGGAGCCAACAGCTGTCAGTGCACAGGGAGGCAGCACACCCAGACACCAGGAACCGGAGAAACTAACACAAATTTATAGGATGATTCTTGCACTCTAACAGACAAAATCATGGTCCTTCCCAAAAAACTTCACAGAAATTTTGGCACTTGCTTCAGTAAGGCAACTCAAGACTCCTAATGCTATATGGGCCAGGAAAACCTGGCACCTTTTCAATGATTTAAGTATTAAAAAGGGCAACCTGGAGAACAAGATGCATTTTGAATGTCAGCACTTAGGAAAAAGATCTCTCTCTTCCACTAAATAGCAACCTAGTTAAATGGAAAACTGCATTCTCTTTGTCTTTGCAGGTATTTTTAACAAATAAAATAGCTGGAAACTTGTTATTAAATTATTGTCATACAAAACAAAATTATTGCTCCATCACTAAGAAACTAGATCATTTTACTGCTTATAACAAGCACACCACCAAAGTATTTTACCAGTGTAAATGCAGAAACATGATAGATGTTATTAAAAAAAATCTGTGGTATGAATTGTTCAATTAGAGGGAGCTAATTCATTTCATTTGGTTTTTAAAATACTTCTATAAAAAGAAATATAATTCTACAATAGTTAATAACACTGCTCTCTGTTAAGTTGGTGCTAATATCAATCATACATTATTACAGCCTTATCCAGAAAGAATATCTTCATGATTAAAAAAAATCTTTATGGAAACTGGCAGTGCTTACTAGATTATATTGACTATGAACAGAGGGACAACAAATTAGACTGGACTGAAATAACAGTACACATAGAGGACAGTAGCACAGCACATCTGGAGACATGAACATGTGCAAAACGGTGGTAAGCAGAAGGATGAAGAAGTTCAAGAAGAACAAAACTGGAGAAATTAGGCTCAAAAGGAAGTAAACAGACTAGTAAGAGCTTGATGGGAGCAGAGATGCTTTAAAGTGCTGTTGCATGTGACTTTTGAAAATAAATCTTATTGTGCAAAGCAGAATGTGTTATGTGCACCAAGGAGATGACCGCAAAATGAGATATGCAGCAAAAACACGGTAGCGCTCCAAGCATTGCTGAAAACAAACCCTATGCATTTTACAGCCTCAACATGGTGAATATAAGTTTGGCAGAAATGCATAAATGGCATTATAAGCAATGCTACTTACTTTGGAGGCAAATGTTAGCAAGTATAGTGGCTTGATGAGGATGCTGAATATTGAATGGAAATGTCAAAATAAAAATGTTGAGAAAGCAACATATATGCACCATGGCATCAGAAAATGACCATAAAATGCAAAAAGGTGATGGAGTGATATGGAACAAACCTTGGAGAAATATCGCATCCTTGCTGCATAAAGGCACCCAGGGAAAACCAAAGGCTGTTAAATATTCCAAACTCATTTGGAGGGTCAGGAGGATTCTGAGGGTCACGTGGTTCTTCAGTGTTGTCTTCCAAGTGCCACTCATAAGGGCTGAATCTGCTGACTAGGAAAAGAACTACGCTGACGCCAATGTAAGCAAAGACTATACACATCCAAATTTCATAAGCCAAAGGATCCAAGAAAGAGAATACGCCTGGCTTAGATTTCTGAGGCTTCTTGATCATGATGGAGATGCCCAGGCTCATAAAGGGTTTTGAAAAGTCTATGACTTCTTCTCGCACCAATGTTATGGTGAGGGGGGCAACAGCTATATCTGCTCTCTGAAAAGGGAAAACAAACCCAAGTCAGTTACAAGTCAGACACAACAGAATCACAATCTAGAGTCCCAGGCTAATGAATCAGATGATAAATTACAAGACTGAGTGGAAATAAATTCTTTGCAAGCTATTTTGCAGTCACTGAAGTTAAGGACTACATGATATTAACAGAAAATTGTTAACAAGAAAAATTGCAATCAAATCTGTGCAAGGGGCTCATGACAGCAGCAGATACTTCTATTAAATTAAAACAGATGAATAAACACTACACAGACTGGACAGTGAGATGGCAACCAACATAGTATAATTTTCTTGTAATGGTCTATAACCACTCATTTGTCTTGAAGACTTTGGATAAATTCTGTGTTTGCTATGCTTTAATTCTCTCTTTTGTGTTCTTTCAGCAAGTTCTCTTGCTTTACTGATCAGTCCAAGATCTTTAAAAGGAACCTAAGTAATCAGTCACTGAATTTCAGCTGCACTTGGGTGCTACTACTTGTGTGCTCCTTTAAAATTCCACTGCAGTAAGGGACAGAAGATAGTAAGTACTGGGGGGATGGAAATCAGACAGACCCTTTCTGTGGCCACTGAAGAACAGTTAACACAGATTTCTGAATCCCTGAGGAGCAAATAGCCTGGATAATCTGAGAAGAATGCAGTGTCATGTATGCCCTCCTGTCTCAGAGATCCTGGCTGTACAGGTCTGTAAGAGACCTTGCTCTGGGGCTGTGTCACCTGGAAGCACAATTGCATCTGTTGCATCATTCATGTTCACCTGTGCACTGGTGAACAAATACCCTTCCCTTCAATCTGTACACCCTTGCTGGGTTCCATGGGTAGGTAGGCATGGATAAACAAATTACTTAGTTTCCTGATTAAAAATAACATTCCAGAACAGATTTTCAAGATACTTAACTGTACTTGTATTTCTATGATACAAAGATTTGAGTCATGCTACTTAGATACCCTAGCCTTGATCCAGCCAAGTACTCAAGCAGGTGTCAGTATTTGTGAGTGGAATGTAATGCTAAAAATAGTTCTTTTCATTTGAAGTATGTTATGAGAGTCTACATACCTACATACACTATTTTAAACACTCAAACTACTCATGTTATTGATATTTTTAAAGAAGGCCTTCCATTAGTAATTTAAAATTTCATAAAGAAAAAGTGGTTCTTAGGGAAACCTTAATTTATCAGTGCCTAAACCACTATGCATCTTTTAAATCAGATTTTCCCCCTCTAGTAATGAGGCATCTTTTTCTGGTGTAAAGCCTGATTAAATGGAAGCTTGTAGAAAAGTTAATGGGAAATGTTAATAAGATACAATTAAAACCTGTGCCATAAAGTAATTGAATATGCCTTTATGTAAATCTGATGGTGATGTACGTGACTGTCATTACTGTCTGGTTTGCTCCTCCTCCTAGCTATTGGTTTAGGTTTTACATTGGATAAGCAGAAATGGCAAAGGCTTCTCATACAACAGATCAGAGCATCGTGGGCTAGGTGCCTGCTGGAGCTTGGTAGCACCATGCAGCCATCCTGGAGCACTGCTCAGGCTTTGCAGTCCAAGGGCAGTGACAGCCTTGTCAGATGAGGGCTGGCCCTCCCCACTGCTGCCTCTCTCTGCAGGGCACCCATTTGCACACACAACCTCAAGGTTTGCTCCAACCACCCAGAAATATCTCTCTACAGTTCATAGTGGCATGTGCAGCTACAAGGTATGTGCACAAGTTCACAGTTTGGAATAAATCTGATAAAGCCATGCCTGTGCATGTAAGAAAGCCACTCAGAAATCATGGCCCTGGGTGAGCCCTGTGACAGCCCTGCTCAGCCCCTTTTGACAGGCATGTGTACTGGGACACTGCCTTTACCCTTGAGTGGCTGTTCCTCAAGGAGAAAACCTCAGCTGATTTGCGGTCACTTACTGCAAAAATCTAGCTGAACATGGCTTGAATATAAAAACTGAAAATGTGTTTGGATGCCTGGATGTTTACTGGCTTTGCAGATGACTGTGTTCATCACCTAAGGAATGAAGAGACTGGAGGGGAGGACATGGGCAGAGTGAGGTAACATCTTTGGAAGATGTTGGAACTTGTTGACTGAGGAATTCCCCCAAAATGTGCATTTCTCTTAGAGCTGCTGCTTGTTGAGCTCCTGTTAATACTAGATGTCTGCAGTCAGGGTGAGCTCCACACAGAATATCAGTTTTAAATGTAGTCAGAGTCCACAGCCAGCTGGAAGACTAAGCACTTTGACCATGCCACTCTACTTCTTGTTGAACTAATGAGGTACTTACAAATTAATCCTTATTAGAGCAAGCTAAATGGATCAGGATCCCTGCAGAGACTTAGCAATGGCTCCATGTGAAGTGGAGCTTAGGTGGGAGGCAGGTGCCTTCCCACCAGGCACTTTTGAACATGGACTGCCAACAAGGGAGGAAAAGGCTGCTTCAGCTCTAAGAGTATTTAGTTTCTGGAGCATTTTCATGGACTTGGAGAATTTTAGTTCTCCTAAAGTGATATTTTAATTGCCGAAGTAGACATGGTGGAACTCTTCATAAGTGCTGATGCAGCATGCAGTAAGGTCTGTATCTCCTTCATGCAAACTGATTTCATGCAGGATGTCCCTATGGGGAGGTGAAGCTGGGATGCTGAAGCCCTGAAAAATCACTTACTAAAACCCTGATTGTTACCATGCCCATATTATACAGTACAGATTTCTTTGTAAATAATTTCGAACTGCATTTTAATGTTGAATGGTATAGAAATACTAATTTTCTGATACATTTCAGTCTTCCTGCTTTCCTACCATCCCCACAAAAGGAATTCACTGTAATGAAAACACCAAAAACCACCCTCATCCCTCATGGCAGCAAATGGTTTTTGCAGAGGGAACAAGCATGGGTTCACACACAGAGCCTTGGGAAACCAGGGCACTGAGAGTGGACCAGCTACAATCCAACACCCAAGCCTGGTTGCTCACCACTTCCCTGAATATTAACTGCACTAGGGAGGTTAAAAAACACTTCTCTCTTTGCTTATTTATTTAGAGATATAGTATTTGAAATGGAGAGCTTATGGAGAGCTCTAAGCACCCTACAGGATCATTAATAACTGCAGTGCTGTTGAGAATTTCTCTCCCTGTTATGGCTGCAGATAAGCAGAACCCATACAAATTGAGCTCGATTAAAAAGAACACAACCACAAACATGCCCTTCTTCATACAGAAGTGGAGAGGGGTTTAAGAACCTCAACAACTGAGCTTTGCTAATCACTCATGACTAATGGCGTTTCAAACATCATCTTCACTGCATTTGAGCCGGGCAAGAAATGTCATGCATCCCTCTGAGGCTTGTTCTGTCTTTGCCTACTAGTGTGGGAGGGATGGATTTAGAGAGGACAGGCAGCACAGAGGCGCTGCCCACTCTGCTCAAAGATGACCCCAGGGAGCTGCAAACCTCCAGACTCTTAAGGGGAGGGAGACAAAAAATAGCAAATGGAAATGTCCTTCTACATGGAGAATGAAAAATGATAAGATGTTCCACCTCTGTAATCCAAAAAGAGGGATGATTCTGTTTACAGACCTTCAGATAACTCTCCCAAATTCAAATCTGTGCACTAGAGACAGTGAGACATCTGGGCTGTGCTCCTGCCTGCACATGCTTTGGGTTAGTCCTGCTCACAGAACTGAACACCTCCTTTGCTCGAGGGTTACTCTTCAAGAAGTGGGTCTGGACTGCAGTCACTTTGTGTGATGGGAAGCCAGACTTCACCCCAACTCTGTGCAGACTGAAGCAGAGGGACACTGACTGACTTCCATTGGCAGCCAAACCTCTGGGCACCCCAAAAATGCTGAATGCAGGTACACAGGTACACCGTGAGAGACTGCACTGCAATGGTGACTGCCTCTGAGCATGTTTTAACACTTCTCAGTGCAATCTGAGGTTTCCAGGTACCAGAAAATAGTGTCAGACAGAGCAACACATCACCTGTGGTATCAGTTTGTAAGAGCTACCTTTGTAAAGGCAGTCCAATATTCCCAAGGATATTCAGGGTGTGTTGAGAGGCTGAGTCACGGGGGCAATGTGGTTTTAACACATTAGCTCACACTTATTTAAAGCCAACAGGTCATATCTGACTAGCAAGATGATGCACTGAAGTCTTAATACACCCTATCTGAGCAGTGTAAAAAGGTATTAAGGTGTTAAAATGGCAGTTGGCCTTGTCTGCCACAGTTTGTCAAAGTTAAGTCCATTTGTGGTTTCTGTGGATGCCCACAGCTCATTCTGACACACTCCTGCCATTCACAGATGGAGACATAACGGGTACATCTGTTTTTGGGGCTGTGGACATATGTTACTTCCTCTGCCTGTGCTCGGACCCAGGTCAGACAAAGCCCAGGACCTGGCAGTGTGGCTCTGTGCCAGGGCTGTGATCCCACCCCCACCACAGCTCAGCCTGGACAGGGACCCCACATCTGTCCATGTGCACAGGATGAGGGTCTGTCGGAGCTGCAGGACAGCAGCATCACACAGCTGCCCTTGGGGACCTGCACCTGGGCTTGCCCCCTGCAGAAACCTGGAGTGAGGAGCAAAGAACAAGCTTCGCCCACTTATGGCACAGTCAGGCTCTGCCACAGACGAAGAGCATGTGGGAGGTTTCAAGGAAAAGTAGGAATTGAATTAGTCTGCCTCTCTGCTGTGATTCAAAGGCTGCATGTGGCATCTTTAGTATTTCTACGCTGCTGGTAGAGCCACAGAGGCCAGCCCCACACGAGGCTGGTGAGTCTGCTAAAGGCAGGGAGATGTGTCAGCAGTCCCACTCTGACAGACTGTGGAGGCTTCTGTGTTCCAGGGACCGCCTGTCCTTTACATCCCTGCTCCATTCCTTTGTGCTATTTTACATATTGAGAGGTCTTTATAAAGGCTTGTTTTAACCTGAGCAGAGTTTTAAAGGCTGTAAGGTCTGGCTGCTCTTTTCATTCCCAAAGCATTTGTAGTTACAATTAAGATCTGTGTTAGAACTACTGTCAATTAGCCTCAGTGCTGTGAAAAGCATCAGGCCCGGGGAGGGATGGCTTCCCCTGGCTGAACAGGGAAGGAAGAACAGCAGCCTGCATTAAAAGGGGAAGAAGAAATAAAAGCCTACAGAAAGAGGCTGACCCCACAGAAGAGAAAAGACGACTGTCTAGTGCTCAGCAGCTGGTGGGTACAAAGCCCCGAGCACAGGGGCCGAGGGAGGTGCTGCTGCTCCTCAGCCCCAGCCAAGGACACGTCCTCAGCCTCTGGGTCACTGCAGGACAGCACTTGCCTTGCTGGATTGCTCTACTGGTTAGATTTAAATAGTGATTCAGTCTCCTGGACTGAGAATGATTGAGCTGCTTCCCTTCTGAAACGTCCAGGAAAAAGGTTTTACCTATTTTCTATTTTTATTCTGTTGAAAATTTCCACTATTCTTTGGAAATTTTTCTTAGTTTAAAAAAATAACAGTGCTTGAATGGATATCTAGTAGGATGAAGAGTTTTACTTTGATGCCATCAGAGTGAAAGAGCAGAATTAAGGGGCTTTTTTCAGCCTGAACTGATACTTCTTGTTTTATGAAAAACCAAATACATTTCCTTTCATGACAAATTTCATTATTATTATTAATTAGTATTACAATTATCATTACTACTACTATTACTACTATCACTAACACTTAAAAATTGCTAACAAACCACAAAGCTCTGTTACTTCCTCTCCAACAAGACTGCTGGGTTGTCCTGCCTGAAGCAAAGGAGTTTGGGAATACATGCTCAGGAAGAATTCCCTGCCTCTGGGGTTGCAGTCCCTCTGCAACCAGGTGCATAGGTGTAGCCCCTTTTCCACAAGGAAAGGCCCAGGGGGACAGCTGAGACTGTCCTTGGCTTCAGGAACCCTACAGTACAGCATACTGTTATGCCCTTGAACCAGACCTGATGTGATATGAGACAGGGCAGGCAGAATTTCTAATGGGAAGCATTTCAGTGTGTAAATGGCAATGTGTAAGCCTTGTGACTGCTCCAGTTGGCCCAGCTAATGCTGATCACAGGGAGGCTTACACTGGAGTAAGGGCTGTGCCACCCTCCAGAGCTGCAGCACGGTGACACATCACACCTGTTGCTTTGGGTACAGCTCAGGGCAGACTGAGGTCCCTCCCCTCCAATGCAGGGGTCTGGAGGCTGCCTTTTCTCTGCACTCCATAGGAAGTGAGAGCAATAGTAACAATGAACTGGCACTACCCAAACATTAAATACAGTTAATTAGGCTTTTAACATTAAAATGACAAGCCATTCATTTCCTACGACTGTCCTAAGAGCAATTTTAGAGAAGAGTTGCATGCATGGGGCTATGCAGAAAAGGGCTCAGTATTCAAAAAGCCAGCTGAGATGCCCCAGCAGTGCCAGGTGGTGGCAAGGAGGCTGTTGGGTCAGGAATATGCTGTATTTGACAAATGACCGGTCACTGGTTATCACTTGAGACAAATGCAATCTAAAGGATTGTGTTTCTGCCACAGCTCAGCTCAGCTGCTGGATAACTGGTACCAAAACCAATCAGACCCCTTTTATCCTACCAAGTCTATCTTCCATAGATGCTAACAAAGGTACTTAAAATCTAATCTGCCTCTTATCTTCCCAAAATGGAATCCAGGGGAGCCAAATTTGAGTCACTTTGCTGACAAGATTCACAGGGGCATTACGTTAATATAGTTTTAGTTCCCTAATAGAGTTTTAAGCCAGTGAGAGATGAAGGAAAGTCAGCACGCAAATGAGGTGCTTGCTCCAAATAATTAGCACTTGTAGAGTACTTCTCATCTTCAAAGGGCTTAGTGCACATCCTTGTGAGTGTGGTACACAGCCCCCTCTCAAGGGATGGAGAAAAAGGCCAAGAGTATTTCACAATGTTTGCAAATAGAGTGCTGGGAAAAGGTCTGGAGAGCTGGTGAGGTTTGTACTTGGAGTTCAGGGGCTGTTTTCCCTGCTTACAAAAAGCCAGGTGGATTTCCATGCAGCTTGCAAGCTCAGTTCAGCTGGACAGTTTGGGGAGCTGGCTCAGCAGCACGGGGCTGGAAGCATTAACCTGGGTCTGCACTCAAACCTCATGGGACACATCTGACCTTTGAATAATTGAGCATTGCAGTGGAGAGGCTTCAGTAACAGAGCTCACAGCATGAGTACAGAAACTGTTGGGGGTCAGGGAGGAAAACATTCCTCAATTTTTCATTAACGAGAAAACACAGATGAAAACTGTGCTCAGAATACAAAGGAACTGACCTTTTTTTGCAGGGGAAAATGAGAATGGTGGGGTGGTTTTGAGGTTGTTTTAAGGAATGGTCTGTGGCACCTGCAGGGCTGGTTTTGCTGGTGTGGAAAGGTCACAAGTGTGGTTAGGGCTAAGTTTGATGCTAAGGAGGGAGAACTCTCTGAGTTAGGCTGGTCCCAAGAGGCTGTGGAAAATGCAGCTGCAGCCAACCTGCTTATCACACATTGTTTAGGGTTGGAAAGGACCTTTAAAGATCATCTAGTTCAACCTCCCTGCCGTAAGCAGGGACATCTTCCACTAGATCAGGGTGTTTAAGAGCCCTGTCCAGCCTGACCTTCAATGTTTCCAGGGATGTGGCATCCATCAGTGCTCCGGGCAACCTGGGCCAGGTCCTCAGCACTCTCTCAATTAAGAATTTCTTCCTAATATCTAATCTGAATCTACCCTCTTTCAGTTTAAAGCCATTCCCCCGTGTTCTATCACTACATGACCCTCTACAACATCCCTCTCCAGCTATCTTGTAGCCCCTTCAGGAATTGGAAGCTGCTCTAAGGTTCTTTGGAGCCTTTACTTCGTGAAGCTGAAGAGTCTCAACTCTCTCAGCCTTTCCTCACAGGACAGGTGCTCCAGCCCCCAGAGCATTTTTGAGGCCCTTTATGCAGATAGATCTTGTTTGGCACAGCAGCCACACAGACAAATCTTACCGGCTCAGGACACAAAAGCTGTAGCCCACATCACACCTTTCCTCCCCCAGTGTAGACAGTCTCTGTGCTCTGACTGCTACCAGCTACTTCAGGTTCTCTTTTGCTATGCTTTTCCCACATGGTATGGTTATTTTTTGTCATTGGCAAGTACATCAAAAGGACCCAATTACAGCTGATACTCTTGATATTTCTGGAATCACACACAGAGCAACTGGGGGTATAGGTTTCTGTGCAATGCAATTTGCTTGGAACTAAACTAAACCTTTGCTTCAGAGGTTCTCACAATGGACTTGTGTTCTCTAAGACAGGGAACATCAGTTTGCCAAATTGCACAACTGAGTCATGGGGAGTTCAGAAGATTTGCATAATGTCAAGCCTCAAAGCAACAGGGAAACAAAGAAGCAATCCAAGGGTCCAGAACTCTGTTTGCTTTCTGTAATCAGTAGATTTCCCTCCCTGCCATAACACAATACAACAAAACCATTGTTATTTCTATAAAACATTTTCAAGTTGAACAGGCTACCAATTACATAATAAGGCATCAGGACTGAGTTCTCCAGAGTAGGAAAACTTGTGAAAATCTAGCAATTACTTAAGAAAGACTGATTCATTTGAAAAGAATTCTCACCAAACATTTTGCAAGAATGATGATGCATTATCCCAAGGAAATTTTGAGGTGACTTTTAGAAATTACACTCAGCCACAGAACAAAAGGAGGCAATTGAAATATGCGCTTCTGCTCAGATATTTTTAATAAAGGAAAGCTTGTTAAAAATAAACTGCAAAAAAGATTTGGGCAGAATCACAAATCATCTCATTAGCATCTGAGGGGAAAAAAAGATGAAATATCAGCTTGAGAAGTCTTTTCTGCAAAGCCAATTTTCTCCCCCTTCCATCTGGTTTATCTGGATTCCAAAATTCTCATTTCCAAAGAAGAAAGAAGTTTCTAAAATGGCAGTTCCGGACTGTTTTTGTTCTTACTAAACAAAGTGATGTACACCCAATATAGAAATATAAAGAAGAATGCAGTGAATAAGCTTTTTTTTTTTTTTTTCCGTCTGACAGTTGATTTTTAAAGCCAAACCCAGGTTTAAAGAGAAAAAAAGAAAAAACATGTGATGTGAGCAATTTCACACCTGCATTGCTTCTTACCCTGAAAAGCAACCATGGACTGAAATGGGTCTGATCAAACACAAACCAAGACCAGTGACCCAGCAAGGCTCAGCATCCCAGATCAGACCTTTAATGACAGGGATATCCCCCCAGCACTTAAGAGACTGATACAGAAAAAGGAGATCTGGCAAATGAAGAAGAAGCATATGAAGAGCAAACTGGAAATTCTGCTGTAAATAAGAATTTGAAGTTTGCTCAATGCTACTTCTCAACATTTTGTGGACTCTGATTTGGAGAACAGAATAAAAATGTGATGCTTTCCTGCAATGAAACAATTAGAAAAGTAGACTATAAAAATGGCAATACAAAGAAATATCTAGAATTTTAAAGGTAGTATTCAAACAGATAATCTTTATTTTGCAGTTTATTAACTTTGAGCATAATTTTTTATAAAGAACATTAAAATGAAGGTTAAGAGAAACTTACCCCATAGACCAGTTCACCCACCATGCCATTCCATATCTTAGTCTCAGGGTCCCTAGCTCCATATTTCCCATCTCCAACAATTGACAGTTTGTATTTTATTCCAACATGTTTTGCTATTTCAGAAGCTAAGTCTACACAATATCCTTCATATCTCTCATTCCCTTCTAGTTGTTCATGGTTTTTCTTATACATTACATATGGTGATTCCTTTGAAACAAAAGTAAAGATCAAAAGTCTATGAATGTAAAACACAGCTGTAAATCACACAAAATGAGAGCTGCTATTATCCTTTATATTACTGGCAAGTATTTACAATATTTCCTGCTTTAGTACAGAAATTAGAAAGGCAGTCTTCTGCAGCATACAAATCCTTGGCTGATCCTACAGCCACACATACTATTGATTGTATTCCTAGTAAGGAGCCATTGAAGACAACAAGATTTTTTAACAAAGTTACAATTCTATTTGCAAAATTATGCCTGATTAGACAGTTAAGTAGCATCATTATAGCAATAATTCAAGTTTTAATGTTTAAAGACTGACATATCCAATGCCTGTACCATCACCACAATTTCCTAAGGCCTTGGTGGCCAAGAATGGGGCTCTGATGGAGACATTTTCAAAGCAGCCTAAGGGAAGTTAGGTTAAAATCCTCAGCAGCATTTTTTTGTCACTGAATTCCCTTAGCCTTCTTGGAAAATTCTAGTTGAAATGCTCACTAAATCCATAAGAAAATAAAATACAATGCTTCAGGAAACAGCATAAAATTGACTCATGCTTAGCAGAACTGTAAACAGCTCAGAAGTCCCAACAAAAGCTGTACAGAGCAGGTCTGTAGGGGCGTTGGGACTGACACAGGTGCTGCTGCTCATGACACACAGGAAGAGCTTTGCTCCTTTGGAATTGCACAGGTAAAGGCTGCTTTTCACCAGTGCTAGAGCAGTTCCAGTTCTCTAGAGGCTTCATTGTGCCACCCTTACTCAGTCCACAGGGGTTGAGTTTACAGGAGCTGTACCTGAGTGAGGGGTGCAAGATTTGACTCTACAGCAGAAAGGGCAATCTCTGTGCTCATTTACACGCATGCATAATTACTTCACTTACATGAGGCACTTAATTTGAGTTCAAGTGTCTGGGAAGCATCAAAGTACAATGGTGAGCTCAGTGAGCTCCTCCTGTGAGCAGACTATGGATGTATAGCAGGGTCAAGCCCTCAGAACATCTCTGGAAGATACAGATCTTTCCAGTCACTTGAATTCACACAGTATTCAACATCTGCCTCCTGACAAGGTGTCTAACACACCTCAGGAGTTGTGTGCCTTGTTTCCTAAACACAAACACACTAAGAACATAAAACTTACCAAGATGGTGGTGACTACTATAGTTCTGTTCTCCACAGATGAAGTATCATTAGAAGGCAGCTGATCTAATGTTGGCACATATCGTTCATATTCATTCCAATAACCAGCCTATAAAAATGGAGATTGTTACCTCATTACATACCTTTATAAGGACTCTGGTACCTGATCTTACAAGAGAAACTGTCAAAAACCTAAGGCTTTGTAACATTTCTCATTCACTGTTTTTGTCATTAAGGGACTACATTAGCTTTACATCTATTTCCTTAAAGAAACAATGTTCTCAAGCCCAAGAGCAAACCAGCACAAGTCAAATCTAAGTGAAAATACATATTAAATTCCCCCTATCTCAATTCACATCAGTATGGTGCCTGTGGAATAAATTCCCATATATCCACAGCATAAGAACATACTACAGACAAGAAAATATACTTCACAGCCTTCTGAGTAAAATTCCCTGATTTTGTGATTTTTATCCAATCCAGCCCCTGCAGATCGGAGCTGTCTTTAGAGCAGATGCACAGACATCGTTAGCAATGCAGGCACAGCTGCATTATCACCAGTGTGGGACACAAAACCCTCTGTGAGCACGAGGTGACTTTATCAGCTGGCTGGTGCTGACCTTTGGCTGCATCACCAGGCTGTCACAATAGCTTTTGT